>NC_143235.1:0-357635 GCF_009617815.1 Ciona robusta
AGCGCGTATTCCCCATACTTAAGTCAGTTTTTATCTCCTTTGCGCCACCTCTTGTTTAAATGTCATCAATAACTCTATCCGCTTGGTTTGCCAAAGAGTCCATCATGATAGCCAGTACTTTTGGACTTCGCCAAACTATGTCAACTTTGGTGGAAGATTGTTTTCGTTTCGACAGTCGGTAGTGGGCGCAGTATAGTTAATAAATTAAACAATCCAAACACACTCATACAATCTTCCCAACCAATCATTTGGATTCTTAGTTTTATCATGTATATAAAACACACAATATCAGATATTTCAATTATATACAGAACTCGTGCTGTAATACGGATAATGCAGGTAGATTACGCTTAAATAACTTATATATATTCCTAATACTAGCAGACTATGTTGAATACTAACCGATCTTCCCAACCACGTATTTGAGATATCAGCATTGTGTGTAAAGTGCATTTATACCACAAGTGGCAGCATAGAGTTAACAATCGGTTTAGTATTAGGGAGCAAAATAACCAAAACCTTATTTACAACTGAACACCCTCATTTAGTTGTTTAATACCAAATATTGTAAACGGACAATTATGCAAGTAAACAAGTAGATTAAATAACCTACATAATCTTCTCAACCAATCATTTGAAGTCTATGTAATATCGTATATACAATGTACCACACAATATAATTCAGTTATTCCATTTTTAAATACTACAGAAGGCGTGAAAATATTTGCAGCTTTGTTACATAATCTTCGCAACCAATCTTCTTGATTCCCCAGTGCAGAATTATTTCCAGCAAAACTAGCGGATTGTATTTGCTGTAAATACAACTGGAGAGGGCGTGCACAAGCAATTAAACTGGAAAGTTGTTTTCAACTAAATGTTATGTTTAGATCAAACACGCAAGTCTTAATATTTAAACAGGTAATCACACAGAGGGTTAAGTAAGGGTAAGGGCTGCTGCAGGTGGCACTCAACAATTAGGAAGTTAAATATGGAGACTTACATATTTTTCCATCCAATCTTTGAATACTCTACACAAAGCAAGAATTTGTTACTTGCCAAAACAACTGCCGCAGGTGGCAGCATAAATAGCAAAAACACCTTGCAGAAATACTTTTATAATAAATGAAACAAAATTAAAATGTTTTAACCAACTTCAAAGCATACAATACAGAGAAGGTGCTGGGTTCAAGTCCACCCCATGATATGTGTTACACAACTTACATTGTGGCATGGTGCCCATGATATGTGTTACACAACTTACATTGTGGCATGGTGCCCATGATATGTGTTGCACACCATACATTGTGGCATGGTGCCCATGATATGTGTTGCACACCATACATTGTGGCATGGTGCCCATGATATGTGTTGCACACCATACATTGTGGCATGGTGCCCATGATATGTGTTGCACACCTTACATTGTGGCATGGTGCCCATGATATGTGTTGCTTTTGCCTAATATCGAAGTGACATTGAGGAAAACAATACTGAGTTACTATTTTTGGTCCTCTGCTTGAATTAGTAAGCTACCTTTTCTGCGTTACGGGTCTTTATAAAATCGGAAAACGCGAACACCTTATCTGCTAGTACTTAAGCAGTTTGGAGCTGCATGTCCACTCATGTTGGATTATAAATGTAGTAAAGAATGGCTCTGTAGATTCGTAGGTATGATCATATACTATTATGTAAACTAAGCTGATTGCTGCTAGTCTTAATCGCCAACGTAAAGTACCCTGTTAAACCACACTGTACACCGAAAACCAGTCAAAATATTAATTTACTTCACATTAATTCCTAGATTTAATATTATATAACAAGATTTACATTAGAAATTATATTTTAAATGTTAAAACAACCGCTATATGTGTTTTCTAGCTTTGTATTGCTTACAAGAACTAAATGAACACATACCGACCATGCATTTGTATAGGCGATTCACGCTCTGTGGGCTCCGTAATGGCGGACACGAGCGCCGTTTCCTAACTTGGTCTATACTAACTTTGGTTATAGGAGCTTAGTTACTGTTTTATGGTTAGCAGATAACGTAGGGGCGGATTCTTCACTAGCACTAAACTTATTTTAGAACATAGTCAAAGGCTACAAATATAAAACAAACCTTTCTTAAGCATTCAAAACCAACCAACAATTCGTGATTCTTGGCATCGTAACAACTAATCCTGGCAAACACTCGCTATCTTACATACAGCGACTTCTAGAAACTTCGATCTCGGTTTGGCGCGCTTTTCCGCCAATTATTTCACCTTTGACCCTAAGAAGTCGAATCGACTTCTTACGTCATACAAATGTCGAATTCGCCAAAAGTTTTAACTAGCTTTAAACAGAGTCGTATAAACACCGAGTAGTCCAACTGCCGTCTTGTGTGTCCAAAATAGAGCAAAAGTAGTGACTTTGGCAATGGGTTTAAACGAACTTGTTAAGTTTTGTTTGTGTTTTCCTTTTTGTGGGAGGCGTAAAACAGCTTCTATTTACCTTACCAAACATTTTTCGGAAAATATATATGAATTTAGCCGCACCAAATGACTAAAATGTCACAAATCAACCACTTTTAGTTCTATTTTTTGACTTTTTTGGTACAGAAAACAAACAACACATGGTTTGTACATTTTTCAACCTTTAAATTTGTATTTAGGCCCAAGTTTTTTCCGTAAAAACCCGAAAAACAGACATTTTCCTTATACCTTCTGTGTTACTTTGGACCCAAATTGCCGTTTGATTTGTATTTTACGTAACAATGGGTTAGATTACTCGGTATTTCTATGGCTCTGGTTTCAGGTATCGCCAATAATCAAAAACCTTTTTTAACGATACAGTAAACTGAGCTTTTACCTAAACAAACTTGCATTTTTGATGCTGTGGATTACTTTTAAACCAAGCAGGTGGCAGCATCAAGTTTACAATTAGTTCAACATTGGGAAGCACAATCAGATGCGACTCTCATTCAAATGCGTTAAACCAAAGGGTTATTATTAATTCTTTGCAATGTTTACGTCCCAGTTTATCTTTAGCAAAACTAGCGGATTCTCTTTGCTGTATTTGTGTACAAGAGAGGGCGCGCGAAAGCACTTTAAACGGGGAGTTATTTTAATACATTCATATTTTTAATATATTTAAAATATATTTATGAACGACGAGTTGCACATAGATGTTTGTAGTTATAACTACAACTACTTTCAACTACATCTGTAATTACATAAACTCAACAATAACGTCGCAGCCACTATGAAAATCTCGTAACAGCAATACGTTAGTTTTAAACAAACTATTTATAAAGATGGCAGAGCTTTCAACAACGGTTGATATATAGTTTCGCTGAAAGACAGGTAGCAGCACCGAGTTTCGTACCTTTTACCCTCTGGTAACCATTATTTTAACTATTGTACCACGCCGCCTGTTGAAAACATAGGTTACGTATTAGTTGTTGCTAATGCTAAACACTGGATGGTCTCTCAATAATTTATCGCAAACATTTTTATAAATTCTTTCCTCTTCTTATTATCCGATGAAGAAACACTTCTGCTGGGCGCCGCCAACTCGCAGATGCTCGGTTCCTTGAACATTCGCACTGCATATAACATTTCTATAAAGTGTATGCTATTTTTATAAGGTGTATGCTATTTCCATACTAACCTTCTATTGGTCTTGGTATGAAATGTGTGCAAGGTTTATGTTTCTTTGCATGCGACCCTTTAACCGGAATCCCATCCTTAGACATACCAACATTCCATGGACGACCACTTTGTAATTGTTTGTAAATACATGAAGTATAAACCACGTAATAATTATCATGAACGGATTCTTTAAACTTGCATTCCATGGTGTAAACGTCCTGTTGATTGATATATAAGACAAATATAGACATAAGCATGTCGTTTTACCGTTGTATATAACCTTCCCTCGCTGTTCATGGCGATATAAAGCAATGTTTCGCTGTGTTGGATTGAAACGATTCGTAACCCGACAGGTATCAAGTAAAAGATCGTAGACTCCGAGTCGTCATCAACCCCCTTTACACCACCATTCTCACGGTCAATGTCCAAATAGAAACCATGTCTTGAATAAAGTCGTGTCTTCACTCCTTTAAGTTGAGATTCTGAACATAAAACGTCTTATAACTTTCCCTTCTTAGGTGAGATTTTAAAAAATCGATTCAACGAATTAATAATTCATTATAAGACGTCACAATAACCTTTGCAACGTAACAAACAGGAACAATAGCCGCACCTTTATGGCTGCTACCTGCCTCGTCATGTTTTATCAAAAATCCCGTTTCCTCCATGTTTTAAGCTTACTATGCGAGGACTTGAAGCGAATGGAAAATATATCACGAGATAAATTTGCTTGAGGGTTGAGGCAATTGAATAATTCATCGGATCTTGTTGGGCAAACTGCCAAGCCCTAATATTATACTTGCTCGTATATAGCGAAAGGGTGTTGAATAACATTAAATATGCATCTACCTCTTACTCCTTTCAATTGCCCGCCGACTTTTAGTTTATCCATTTCGTTCAATATCGACAAACACTTACAAATATATAATCTTCTTTCTACAGAATACTGCACACTAATAACCTGCCGTGTGCGAAAATCACCAGATATTTATGCCACCCTACCCCATACACTAGGAAGCTACTTCATAAATATTTCACGGAACGAGAAGGCTCACAACGGCTAGCCGATCGAAACCATCAATACATGAACAAAACACACACCGAGTCTTTCTTCTGATTAAATACGATCCCACAAAGCAATAAAACCAACGATCAATAAAAACTTTAAACCAATATTAAGATTTCTATGTTACCAAAAGAGACATAAACTGCTGACGTCATGGATACTGACGTCATACTTTAGATATAAATGATTCAATACGGTATAAATTATGAAAACATTCGTTAAGACGAACTCTATCATATGTCTTGACGACGTTTACCAATATATTCGTGTATTATAAACCATTATAAACATGTGTGTATTATAAACCATTATAAACATGTGTGTATTATAAACCATTATAAACATGTGTGTATTATAAACCATTATAAACATGCGTGTATTATAAACCATTACAAACAACGCCCTTTATGGTCGCAGGACCCCCATGTTTCATGCGGGAATCTGTCCCGCTATATAGCTGATAGTTCAAGTGGTTTAAATCAGGGCTACCCGTGAAGCCTCGATTGTACAACAAATATTCCGGCAAGCACTTTTCAGTGCTAACTATGTTGAGAGTTTGTTTTCTCACTGTTTTTTACTATGACTTATACTGTGCGAGTTATAGTCGTTAGTGGTAATAATAAAAGTTAAAATGATCTAATATCTGCTATCTGATAAAGAAGAGTCTGCTTAGGCGTTCATCCTAAGAGCACGCGACCTCGGAAGTGGATATACAATCTACTAGCAGCAGCAACAGCATCAAAACGATAAGAACGTCATTTCACACACAAATGTACCCCCCTTCCCAGCCACAATTACCTTCATCGGGAGTTCTTAGCTTCAATCCACGCCGACAGCGACAAATAAAAGGCATATGTTGCGGGAAACTTACAAGTAGATGTAATAATAGTTGAGGCATCACCCCTAACAATATTCACTAGACCTGCATGTCTATTCTCATGCGAACCTCACCTGAAACAAAACCTTTGTAACCTTAGAACGTCGGTGATGCTCTATTAAACACGGCGATTATGATGTAACAATCCATAGAACTTTAAGCATTCTTACGTCATAATACGGAACAAAGAGTCTCATTTTAATTTAAGCGTCACCACTTAATATTTTATGAGAAAAGAGCTAGCATCAAAACCGCACACAGAGCTACACGAAGCATCTGTACAATTATCAACAGTGTCGGTACGCATGGCCGACCACAATCAATTATTGGATTTATTTCAAACGTTAAATTCATCGATTTCTTACCAACAGTTCGGTGGTGGCTTCAACTCATGACGTAGTAAACAACCGATTACGTCACAACCTCAACTCGTGACGTAGTAAACAACCGATTACGTCACAACGAATACGAATTTTTATTTTACACAAAACTTTTTTTTAATTTACATTCAATTTCTACTCTGTGAATTCGAATGGTTCGGGAGGAGATGGTTCGTCTTCCTCGTCCGTTTCCTCTTTCTTTGGCCCGCCAGCTGTAAATGTGGATATTATTAGTGTAACTCGACAGTAAGCATGAGGTGTATGAATACATCTTGTGTGTCTGGTGTATAAGAAGACACCCATGTTATAAATCGACGGTAAGCATGAGGTGTATGAATACACCATGTGTGTCTGGTGTATAAGAAGACACCCATGTTGTAACTCGACAGTAAGCATGAGGTGTATGAATACACCATGTGTGTCTGGTGTATAAGAAGACACCCATGTTATAACTTGACAGGGAGCATGAGGTGTATGAATACATCATGTGTGTTTGGTGTATAAGAAGACACCCATGTTATAACTTGACAGGGAGCATGAGGTGTATGAATACATCATGTGTGTTTGGTGTGTAAGAAGACACCCATGTTATAACTCGACAGTGAGCATGAGGTGTATAAATACACCATGTGTGTCTGGTGAATAAGAAGACATCCATGTTATAACTCGACAGTAAGCATGAGGTGTATGAATACACCATGTGTGTCTGGTGTATAAGAAGACACCCATGTTATAACTCGACGGTGAGCATGAGGTGTATGAATACATCATGTGTGTTTGGTGTATAAGAAGACACCCATGTTATAACTTGACAGGGAGCATGAGGTGTATGAATACACCATGTGTGTCTGGTGTATAAGAAGACACCCATGTTATAACTCGACGGTGAGCATGAGGTGTATGAATACATCATGTGTGTTTGGTGTATAAGAAGACACCCATGTTATAACTTGACAGGGAGCATGAGGTGTATGAATACACCATGTGTGTCTGGTGTATAAGAAGACACCCATGTTATAACTCGATAGTGAGCATGAGGTGTATGAATACATCATGTGTGTTTGGTGTGTAAGAAGACACCCATGTTATAACTCGACAGTGAGCATGAGGTGTATGAATACACCATGTGTGTCTGGTGAATAAGAAGACATCCATGTTATAACTCGACAGTAAGCATGAGGTGTATGAATACACCATGTGTCTGGTGTATAAGAAGACACCCATGTTATAACTTGACAGGGAGCATGAGGTGTATGAATACATCATGTGTGTTTGGTGTATAAGAAGACACCCATGTTATAACTCGACAGTGAGCATGAGTTGTATGAATACACCATGTGTGTCTGGTGAATAAGAAGACACCCATGTTATAACTCGACAGTGAGCATGAGGTGTATGAATACATCATGTGTGTCTGGTGTATAAGAAGACACCCATGTTATAACTCGGCAGTGAGCATGAGGTGTATGAATACATCATGTGTGTCTGGTGTATAAGAAGACACCCATGTTATAACTTGACAGGGAGCATGAGGTGTATGAATACATCATGTGTGTTTGGTGTATAAGAAGACATCCATGTTATAACTCGACAGTGAGCATGAGGTGTATGAATACACCATGTGTGTCTGGTGAATAAGAAGACATCCATGCTATAACTCGACGGTGAGCATGAGGTGTATGAATACATCATGTGTGTTTGGTGTATAAGAAGACACCCATGTTATAACTTGACAGGGAGCATGAGGTGTATGAATACATCATGTGTGTTTGGTGTATAAGAAGACACCCATGTTATAACTTGACAGGGAGCATGAGGTGTATGAATACACCATGTGTGTCTGGTGTATAAGAAGACACCCATGTTATAACTCGACAGTGAGCATGAGGTGTATGAATACATCATGTGTGTCTGGTGTATAAGAAGACACCCATGTTGTAACTCGACAGTGAGCATAATGTGTATGAATACACCATGTGTGTCTGGTGTATAAGAAGACACCCATGTTATAACTTGACAGTGAGCATGAGGTGTATGAATACACCATGTGTGTCTGGTGTATAAGAAGACACCCATGTTATAACTCGACAGTGAGCATGAGGTGTATGAATACATCATGTGTGTCTGGTGTATAAGAAGACACCCATGTTGTAACTCGACAGTGAGCATAATGTGTATGAATACACCATGTGTGTCTGGTGTATAAGAAGACACCCATGTTATAACTTGACAGTGAGCATGAGGTGTATGAATACACCATGTGTGTCTGGTGTATAAGAAGACACCCATGTTATAACTCGACAGTGAGCATGGGGTGTATGAATACACCATGTGTGTCTGGTGTATAAGAAGACATCCATGTTATAACTCGACAGCGAGTATGAGGTGTATGGGCGTAACTCGACAGCGAGCATGAGGTGTATGGGCGTAACTCGACAGCGAGCATGAGGTGTATGGGCGTAACTTGACAGCGAGTATGAGGTGTATGGATGTAACTCGACAGCGAGCATGTGGTGTATGGGCGTAACTCGACAGCGAGCATGAGGTGTATGGATGTAACTCGACAGCGAGCATGAGGTACCTGCAACTGGTTCAAGCAATTGTTCAGGCTCGCCAGGTTTTTTATCTTTGAGCAAAATGATCCCTCCGCTGGCAATCTGGAAGTTAAATAGAACATAGAAATGTTAAATATAACAGAGAAATGTTAGACATAGAAACATTATATCACCGATTTAAGTGGGGAATATCTGTTCTCGTCGTTCAAAGTGATAAGTTTAAGTTGCGGTAGAATAACTCTGCATGGATTTTCCAACATCTCAAATGAAGATTCTTCTTTTGGTTTCTACAAATATTTTAATTCATTCGCAAATATCATGACCTTGCATTGTATCTAAGGCTCAATGCTACCATTGTGGGCGTAAGTGTCCTTGGGCAAGACACCTAACGGCATTCGTTCCAACCCAGTAGTCACTAATGTGTTGTCCAAATTGTCAGCCATAAATATAACAATCACTCACTAAGTTACATGCGTGGTAACTTGCTGCCCAATCAAATATAAACCTAATAATGCTGGTGCGTCTGATTATGATGCTGTAGACATGTCACAAAGGTAATAAAAAGCAGGCTTGGTGTTGGGGTAATGAGCCAACTCTGGTCCCGGGACTTTCCCTATATACATCAGAATAAAGTGAATCAATTCCCCACAAACCTCAGTTTCCATATTCTCAATCTCTTCTTCTTTCTTGTCAACTTTCTTTGCCGTGTTTTCCTACATATTTAATAATGTTATACCGCAACGTTACCCCACAACGTTACCCCACAACGTTACCCCACAACGTTACCCCACAATGTTACCCCACAACATTACCCCGCAACGTTACCCCACAACGTTACCCCACAACGTTACCCCGCAACGTTACCCCGCAACATTACCCCACAACGTTACCCCGCAACGTTACCCCACAACATTATTACATTACCCCACAACGTTACCCCACAACGTTACCCCACAACGTTACCCCACAACGTTACCCCGCAACGTTACCCCACAACATTATTACATTACCCCACAACGTTACCCCACAACGTTACCCCGCAACGTTACCCCACAACGTTACCCCACAACGTTACCCCACAACGTTACCCCACAATGTTACCCCGCAACATTACCCCGCAACATTATTACATTACCCCACAACGTTACACCACAACGTTACCCCGCAACGTTACCCCACAACATTACCCCAACATTACCCCACAACGTTACCCCACAACGTTACCCCACAACGTTACCCCACAACGTTACCCCACAACATTACCCCACAACGTTACCCCACAACGTTACCCCACAACGTTACCCCACAACGTTACCCCACAACGTTACCCCACAACGTTACCCCACAACGTTACCCCACAACGTTACCCCACAACGTTACCCCGCAACGTTACCCCACAACATTATTACATTACCCCACAACGTTACCCCACAACGTTACCCCGCAACGTTACCCCACAACGTTACCCCACAACGTTACCCCACAACGTTACCCCACAATGTTACCCCGCAACATTATTACATTACCCCACAACGTTACCCCACAACGTTACCCCGCAACGTTACCCCACAACATTACCCCACAACGTTACCCCGCAACGTTACCCCACAACGTTACCCCGCAACATTACCCCGCAACATTACCCCGCAACGTTACCCCGCAACATTACCCCACAACATTACCCCACAACGTTACCCCGCAACGTTACCCCACAACGTTACCCCACAACGTTACCCCACAACGTTACCCCGCAACGTTACCTCGCAACGTTACCCCGCAACGTTACCCCGCAACATTACCCCACAACATTACCCCACAACGTTACCCCGCAACGTTACCCACAACGTTACCCCACAACGTTACCCACAACGTTACCCGCAACGTTACCCCGCAACGTTACCCCACAACGTTACCCCACAACGTTACCCCACAACGTTACCCCGCAACATTACCCACAACATTACCCCACAACGTTACCCCACAACGTTACCCCACAACATTACCCCACAACGTTACCCCGCAACGTTACCCCGCAACGTTACCCCACAACGTTACCCCGCAACGTTACCCCGCAACGTTACCCCACAACGTTACCCCACAACGTTACCCCACAACGTTACCCCACAACGTTACCCCGCAACATTACCCCACAACATTACCCCACAACGTTACCCCACAACGTTACCCCACAACGTTACCCCACAACGTTACCCCGCAACGTTACCCCGCAACATTACCCCGCAAGTTACCCCACAACGTTACCCCACAACATTACCCCACAACGTTACCCGCAACGTTACCCCACAACGTTACCCCACAACGTTACCTTGCAACGTTACCCCGCAACGTTACCCCACAACGTTACCCCACAACAATACCTCACAACGTTACCCCACAACATTACCCCACAACGTTACCCCACAACGTTACCCCGCAACGTTACCCCGCAACGTTACCCCACAACGTTACCCCACAACGTTACCCCACAACATTACCCCACAACGTTACCCCGCAACGTTACCCCACAACGTTACCCCACAACGTTACCCCACAACGTTACCTTGCAACGTTACCCCGCAACGTTACCCCGCAACGTTACCCCGCAACGTTACCCACAACGTTACCCCACAACGTTACCCCACAACATTACCCCACAACGTTACCCCGCAACGTTACCCCGCAACGTTACCCCGCAACGTTACCCCACAACGTTACCTTGCAACGTTACCCCGCAACATTACCCCACAACGTTACCCCGCAACGTTACCCCACAACGTTACCCCACAACGTTACCCCACAACATTACCCCGCAACGTTACCCCGCAACGTTACCCCGCAACGTTACCCCGCAACGTTACCTTGCAACGTTACCCCGCAACGTTACCCCACAACGTTACCCCACAACGTTACCCCACAACGTTACCCCACAACATTACCCCACAACGTTACCCCGCAACGTTACCTCACAACGTTACCTCACAACGTTACCCCACAACGTTACCCCACAACGTTACCCCACAACGTTACCCCGCAACATTACCCCGCAACAATACCCCGCAACATTACCCCGCAACATTACCCCACAACGTTACCCCACAACGTTACCCCGCAACGTTACCCCACAACGTTACCCCACAACGTTACCCCACAACGTTACCCCGCAACGTTACCCCGCAACGTTACCCCACAACGTTACCCCGCAACGTTACCCCACAACGTTACCCCACAACGTTACCCCGCAACGTTACCCCGCAACGTTACCCCACAACGTTACCCCGCAACGTTACCCCGCAACGTTACCCCGCAACATTACCCCGCAACATTACCCCACAACGTTACCCCGCAACATTACCCCGCAACATTACCCCACAACGTTACCCCACAACATTACCCCACAACGTTACCCCACAACGTTACCCCACAACGTTACCTCGCAACGTTACCTCGCAACGTTACCCCGCAACGTTACCCCACAACGTTACCCGCAACGTTACCCCACAACGTTACCCCACAACGTTACTTCACAACGTTACCCCACAACGTTACCCCACAACGTTACCCCACAACGTTACCCCGCAACGTTACCCCGCAACGTTACCCCACAACATTACCTCACAACGTTACCCCACAACGTTACTTCACAACGTTACCTTGCAACGTTACCCCGCAACGTTACCCCACAACGTTACCCCGCAACGTTACCCCACAACGTTACCCCACAACGTTACTTCACAACGTTACCCCACAACGTTACCCCACAACGTTACCCCACAACATTACCCCACAACGTTACCCCGCAACATTACCCCGCAACATTACCCCACAACGTTACCCCACAACGTTACCTCACAACGTTACCCCACAACGTTACCCCACAACGTTACCCCACAACATTACCCCGCAACATTACCCCGCAACGTTACCCCGCAACGTTACCTCACAACGTTACCCCACAACATTACCCCGCAACGTTACCCCGCAACGTTACCCCGCAACGTTACCCCACAACGTTACCCCACAACATTACCCCGCAACATTACCCCGCAACGTTACCCCGCAACATTACCCCACAACGTTACCCCACAACATTACCCCACAACGTTACCCCACAACGTTACCCCACAACGTTACCTCGCAACGTTACCTCGCAACGTTACCCCGCAACGTTACCCCACAACGTTACCCCGCAACGTTACCCCGCAACATTACCCCACAACGTTACCCCGCAACATTACCCCACAACGTTACCCCACAACATTACCCCACAACGTTACCCCACAACGTTACCCCACAACGTTACCCCGCAACGTTACCCCACAACGTTACCCCACAACGTTACCTCGCAACGTTACCTCGCAACGTTACCCCGCAACGTTACCCCACAACGTTACCCCAACGTTACCCCACAACGTTACCCCACAACGTTACCCCACAACGTTACCCCACAACATTACCCCGCAACGTTACCCCGCAACGTTACCCCGCAACGTTACCCCACAACGTTACCCCACAACATTACCCCGCAACGTTACCCCACAACGTTACCCCACAACGTTACCCCACAACGTTACCCCAAACATTACCCCGCAACATTACCCCGCAACATTACCCCGCAACGTTACCTCACAACGTTACCCCACAACGTTACCCCGCAACGTTACCCCACAACGTTACCCCACAATGTTACCCCACAACGTTACCCCACAACATTACCCCGCAACATTACCCCGCAAGTTACCCCGCAACGTTACCCCACAACGTTACCCCACAACGTTACCCCACATTACCCCGTTACCCCAACATTACCCCACAACGTTACCCCACAACGTTACCCACAACGTTACCCCACAACGTTACCCCACAACGTTACCCCACAACGTTACCCCACAACGTTACCCCACAACGTTACCCCACAACATTACCCCACAAGTTACCCCGCAACGTTACCCCACAACGTTACCCCACAACATTACCCCAACATTACCCCGTTACCCCACAACGTTACCCCACAACATTATCTCACAACGTTACCCCGCAACATTACCCCGCAACGTTACCCCACAATGTTACCCCACAACAATACCCCGCAACGTTACTCCCCTCCAAACCCCACAACCCACCACTTCCATCTTTTCCCCCTCGTTGCCCGCCGCTCGCTTCTTTTCTTTCTTCTCCTTTGCTTTCTGCTTGGCTGTGGTAGATAGGACAGCCGTCTCAACTTTCTCGGCTTCACGCCCTCGTTTTTCCTCAAGTGGGGCGGGGTAAGCGAAACTGCTCGGCTTTGCGTTCGAACGAACTGACATCTTCGGCATCTGGGTACATAGAAAACATTTTTAATCAAACATAGAAAACAGATATATTAAAACTAACCTTAAGATCCGAGTTGAGACCAATAATGGCAGACGGTGTAAAAGCAAGAGACAAGAAATGGGCGTGAGGAAACCAATACCAATACTGACAGAACACCAACATACCCACAACAGACGCCATGTTGACGTGTCCTGTGCGTGACTGCAGCGATAATGTGACGTTTCTACCCCCTGTTGGTATATATGGTTAAGCATTGAAGGGGTTGGTTTATATGGTTAAGCATTGAAGGGGTTGGTTTATATATGGTTAAGCATTGAAGGGGTTGGTTTATACGGTTAAGCATTGAAGGGGTTGGTTTATATGGTTAAGCATTGAAGGGGTTGGTTTATATGGTTAAGCATTGAGGGGGTTGGTTTATATGGTTAAGCATTGAAGGGGTTGGTTTATATGGTTAAGCATTGAAGGGGTTGGTTTATATGGTTAAGCATTGAAGGGGTTGGTTTATATGGTTAAGCATTGAAGGGGTTGGTTTATATATGGTTAAGTATTGAAGGGGTTGGTTTATATGGTTAAGTATTGAAGGGGTTGGTTTATATATGGTTAAGCATTGAAGGGGTTGGTTTATATATGGTTAAGTATTGAAGGGGTTGGTTTATATATGGTTAAGCATTGAAGGGGTTGGTTTATATGGTTAAGCATTGAAGGGGTTGGTTTATATATGGTTAAGCATTGAAGGGGTTGGTTTATATGGTTAAGCATTGAAGGGGTTGGTTTATATGGTTAAGCATTGAAGGGGTTGGTTTATATATGGTTAAGCATTGAAGGGGTTGGTTTATATGGTTAAGTATTGAAGGGGTTGGTTTATATATGGTTAAGTATTGAAGGGGTTGGTTTATATGGTTAAGTATTGAAGGGGTTGGTTTATATATGGTTAAGCATTGAAGGGGTTGGTTTATATATGGTTAAGTATTGAAGGGGTTGGTTTATATATGGTTAAGTATTGAAGGGGTTGGTTTATATGGTTAAGCATTGAAGGGGTTGGTTTATATATGGTTAAGTATTGAAGGGGTTGGTTTATATATGGTTAAGTATTGAAGGGGTTGGTTTATATATGGTTAAGTTGAAGGGGTTGGTTTATATATGGTTAAGTATTGAAGGGGTTGGTTTATATATGGTTAAGCATTGAAGGGGTTGGTTTATATGGTTAAGTATTGAAGGGGTTGGTTTATATATGGTTAAGCATTGAAGGGGTTGGTTTATATGGTTAAGCATTGAAGGGGTTGGTTTATATATGGTTAAGTATTGAAGGGGTTGGTTTATATGGTTAAGCATTGAAGGGGTTGGTTTATATGGTTAAGCATTGAAGGGATTGGTTTATATGGTTAAGCATTGAAGGGGTTGGTTTATATGGTTAAGCATTGAAGGGGTTGGTTTATATGGTTAAGCATTGAAGGGGTTGGTTTATATATGGTTAAGTATTGAAGGGGTTGGTTTATATATGGTTAAGTATTGAAGGGGTTGGTTTATATGGTTAAGCATTGAAGGGGTTGGTTTATATGGTTAAGCATTGAAGGGGTTGGTTTATATGGTTAAGTATTGAAGGGGTTGGTTTATATGGTTAAGTATTGAAGGGGTTGGTTTATATGGTTAAGTATTGAAGGGGTTGGTTTATATATGGTTAAGTATTGAAGGGGTTGGTTTATATATGGTTAAGTATTGAAGGGGTTGGTTTATATATGGTTAAGTATTGAAGGGGTTGGTTTATATATGGTTAAGTATTGAAGGGGTTGGTTTATATGGTTAAGCATTGAAGGGGTTGGTTTATATGGTTAAGCATTGAAGGGGTTGGTTTATATGGTTAAGTATTGAAGGGGTTGGTTTATATGGTTAAGTATTGAAGGGGTTGGTTTATATGGTTAAGTATTGAAGGGGTTGGTTTATATATGGTTAAGTATTGAAGGGGTTGGTTTATATATGGTTAAGTATTGAAGGGGTTGGTTTATATATGGTTAAGTATTGAAGGGGTTGGTTTATATATGGTTAAGTATTGAAGGGGTTGGTTTATATATGGTTAAGTATTGAAGGGGTTGGTTTATATATGGTTAAGTATTGAAGGGGTTGGTTTATATGGTTAAGCATTGAAGGGGTTGGTTTATATATGGTTAAGTATTGAAGGGGTTGGTTTATATACGGTTAAGCATTGAAGGGGTTGGTTTATATATGGTTAAGCATTGAAGGGGTTGGTTTATATATGGTTAAGTATTGAAGGGGTTGGTTTATATATGGTTAAGTATTGAAGGGGTTGGTTTATATATGGTTAAGTATTGAAGGGGTTGGTTTATATGGTTAAGCATTGATTGAAGGGGTTGGTTTATATGGTTAAGTATTGAAGGGGTTGGTTTATATATGGTTAAGCATTGAAGGGGTTGGTTTATATATGGTTAAGTATTGAAGGGGTTGGTTTATATATGGTTAAGTATTGAAGGGGTTGGTTTATATATGGTTAAGTATTGAAGGGGTTGGTTTATATATGGTTAAGTATTGAAGGGGTTGGTTTATATATGGTTAAGTATTGAAGGGGTTGGTTTATATGGTTAAGCATTGATTGAAGGGGTTGGTTTATATATGGTTAAGTATTGAAGGGGTTGGTTTATATATGGTTAAGTATTGAAGGGGTTGGTTTATATGGTTAAGCATTGATTGAAGGGGTTGGTTTATATGGTTAAGTATTGAAGGGGTTGGTTTATATATGGTTAAGCATTGAAGGGGTTGGTTTATATATGGTTAAGTATTGAAGGGGTTGGTTTATATATGGTTAAGTATTGAAGGGGTTGGTTTATATATGGTTAAGTATTGAAGGGGTTGGTTTATATATGGTTAAGTATTGAAGGGGTTGGTTTATATATGGTTAAGTATTGAAGGGGTTGGTTTATATGGTTAAGCATTGATTGAAGGGGTTGGTTTATATATGGTTAAGTATTGAAGGGGTTGGTTTATATATGGTTAAGCATTGAAGGGGTTGGTTTATATATGGTTAAGTATTGAAGGGGTTGGTTTATATATGGTTAAGTATTGAAGGGGTTGGTTTATATGGTTAAGTATTGAAGGGGTTGGTTTATATATGGTTAAGTATTGAAGGGGTTGGTTTATATGGTTAAGCATTGATTGAAGGGGTTGGTTTATATGGTTAGGCATTGAAGGGGTTGGTTTATATGGTTAAGTATTGAAGGGGTTGGTTTATATATGGTTAAGTATTGAAGGGGTTGGTTTATATGGTTAAGTATTGATTGAAGGGGTTGGTTTATATGGTTAGGCATTGAAGGGGTTGGTTTATATGGTTAAGCATTGAAGGGGTTGGTTTATATATGGTTAAGCATTGAAGGGGTTGGTATATATGGTTAAGCATTGAAAGGGTTGGTTTATATGGTTAAGCATTGAAGGGGTTGGTTTATATGGTTAAGCATTGAAGGGGTTGGTTTATATGGTTAAGTATTGAAGGGGTTGGTTTATATATGGTTAAGCATTGAAGGGGTTGGTTTATATGGTTAAGTATTGAAGGGGTTGGTTTATATGGTTAAGCATTGAAGGGGTTGGTTTATATATGGTTAAGCATTGAAGGGGTTGGTTTATATGGTTAAGCATTGAAGGGGTTGGTTTATATATGGTTAAGTATTGAAGGGGTTGGTTTATATGGTTAAGCATTGAAGGGGTTGGTTTATATGGTTAAGTATTGAAGGGGTTGGTTTATATATGGTTAAGTATTGAAGGGGTTGGTTTATATGGTTAAGTATTGAAGGGGTTGGTTTATATATGGTTAAGCATTGAAGGGGTTGGTTTATATGGTTAAGTATTGAAGGGGTTGGTTTATATGGTTAAGCATTGAAGGGGTTGGTTTATATATGGTTAAGCATTGAAGGGGTTGGTTTATATGGTTAAGCATTGAAGGGGTTGGTTTATATATGGTTAAGTATTGAAGGGGTTGGTTTATATGGTTAAGTATTGAAGGGGTTGGTTTATATATGGTTAAGTATTGAAGGGGTTGGTTTATATATGGTTAAGTATTGAAGGGGTTGGTTTATATGGTTAAGCATTGAAGGGGTTGGTTTATATGGTTAAGTATTGAAGGGGTTGGTTTATATATGGTTAAGCATTGAAGGGGTTGGTTTATATGGTTAAGTATTGAAGGGGTTGGTTTATATGGTTAAGTATTGAAGGGGTTGGTTTATATACGGTTAAGTATTGAAGGGGTTGGTTTATATATGGTTAAGTATTGAAGGGGTTGGTTTATATATGGTTAAGCATTGAAGGGGTTGGTTTATATGGTTAAGCATTGAAGGGGTTGGTTTATATGGTTAAGCATTGAAGGGGTTGGTTTATATATGGTTAAGTATTGAAGGGGTTGGTTTATATATGGTTAAGCATTGAAGGGGTTGGTTTATATGGTTAAGCATTGAAGGGGTTGGTTTATATGGTTAAGTATTGAAGGGGTTGGTTTATATGGTTAAGCATTGAAGGGGTTGGTTTATATATGGTTAAGTATTGAAGGGGTTGGTTTATATGGTTAAGCATTGAAGGGGTTGGTTTATATATAGCCACCTGCATCGATAATTCCCTGCGATAAAATAGCTCCAAACTTTGACATGACGTCCTCGTGTTTGTCGTTTATCACTTTCTTGTACAATTCCTTGTATTGTTTAACCTGTGTTAAAATATGTTAGAAACTAACCGGGCAACTTAAACAAGTTACCTTGGGACAAGTAGTATCAGTATGTTGGATTAATATCATGGACGAAGAAATGAGCGCTCCTTGTCGGACGTAGTTGATTGAATCACTTGTGAGAGGTTCCAATAAATTTAAGGCGTCCTAGGGTTTAATATGATGTGACACAACACAATACACGGTAGCAAAACATATACAGACTAACAAAACAACCACTAACCTTATTTCCGCTACCAGCGCAAGCAATACCCAAAGCAACCGCCGCTCCATACCGAACATGAGGGTTGTAACTCTCCGATAGAAGCGAAACAACGCTCGGGCAATGGGCGGGCGTTCTAAACACAATGAATGTTAAACGCGCGTTGTATATAAGCGATCGTTCGCCCGCCACACAACGACTGACCCTGTGGCCTAATGGATAAGGCGTCAGCCTCCGGAGCTGAAGATTGTGGGTTCGAGTCCCATCAGGGTCGAAACTTGGGCGTCATTTTACAAATAGGTAATTTATTTTTCTATTTTACACGATTGTTGCATCAACTTGCGTGTTAAGACCAATGATTTAAATCCCAGCGAAGAATTCGACGTTTTATGACGTAACACTATGTTTTATTAAAACATAAAACACTACGTTTTATGACGTCACAAGTTAAATATTTGATCTCGAAGATTCGACGCGAAAGAAATTGTTTCATTTGAAGTTAAAACAACATTTAGCGACGACATCGCTTTAAATATTAAGGCGAGAGAATTAGAGAAAAAGGCAAGGGTTGCCATCATAATGTATCGGTGGTTTAGTTTTGGGGACGCAAGGTTAGGTTGGGTTGAGTTATGAACGTTACGCAACGTTAAGTTAAGTTGAGTTATGAACGTTACGCAAGGTTTTACAGCTGCAGACGATGGTGAGTCGGCCGATTAATTATAATCAAGTTAGAATGATATATGTTACAGAGGCGATGGATTGGAGCGTACTGTTGTTGATCCCTCTCATTCTTATGGTCGCAACAGGCAATGTGTTGGTTATTATATCGGTATGGCTGGATCGGAGGCTGAGAAGTTCAACCAATTATTTCCTAACATCGCTAGCTGTCGCTGATTTATTGGTGGCTGTAGTTGTTATGCCGCCGAGTCTAGCAATGATAGTCAACAGTAAGTACGCTGTGATCAGTCGGCTATGAAATCCGGGTCGGTAGAACTCAGTACCAACATTAACCGCTATATACACATTGTCGTCAAATAAGTTCCTTTTCCAGATTATGTTTGGCCTTTTCCCCCTCAACTATGTGGTGTATGGACAATGTTGGATGTTTTCTTCAGCACCGCATCAATATTGCACTTGTGTTTAATATCATTGGACCGTTATGTTGCATTATCTCGACCATTCAGCCACCGCAGAAGCGAATCGTCGCTGGTTGGTCGAATAAAGTTGGGGAGTTACGAGAAGCCACGCGTTACACGAAGTATAGGAATCCGTATCTTTATAGTTTGGGCCACAGCCTTTGGTAAATATGACATGAACATATTGTGCAGAAATTAAATGTATATTTGTTCAGTTATTGCAGTTCCGCTGCCCATATTGGGTGCAAGTGACCGTGACAACTTATTTATTGGTGATATGTGCGCGATAAACGTGCCCGAGTTCGCTGTGTTTGGATCACTAGTAGCCTTCCTCCTACCATTGGTTATAATGTTCGTAATGTACACGCTAACAATCCTCGCGCTTCGAAGGCAAGCCAAACTTATAACGAACGCTATGACACAAAGTAGCGACGAAACCATGAACCCGAACCATGGTAAATATTCATCGGTAAGAAAAGCTATCAACCAAATACAAACTCTGCTCGGGTTCGGCGTTGTAATTCAACCTGATGGCGTCAAACCAATGACATCACATGCAAGGTAAGTGACGTCACAATAAAATTCTTGTGGTAATTGTGACATCACACAGCAGCACTAAACGAATCTACCGAAGCAAAAATTCAACAAGACGATTATCTAGTTCGTTTAAACACCGAATAATGGCGAATATCAACAACGAACAACGCGCGTCTAAGGTAATTATGACAATACGTGGTTATGACGTCACAAGTACATATTTACAGGTGCTGGGTTTGATCTTCGTTTTGTTTTGTTTGTTTTGGAGTCCTTTCTTTATAACCAACGTAGTCAGCCATCTTTGCCAAACATGTAACCAACAACTAATGGGACAATGCATGAATTGGTGAGCTACGTCATAATATACATAAATTCTTACGTCATAACCATCATTTATTACAGGTTTGTATGGGTTGGTTATGTTTCATCTGGCGTCAACCCGTGCGTATATACTTTGTTCAGTCGAAGATTTCGGCAAACTTTCCTTAATATATTACGCGGTCGATGCTTACGTGTCAATCAACTGCAACGGGGTGGGTTAAGGTCGTCATGTGAAGCTACAGGGGGGAGTGTTAAGTCCGTACAAGAACCTACTATGACGTCACGAAACGTAAACAAAGTTTGGCGGACCGGAAGTTGAATGACGTCATCATAATATTAAAGACAGTGTCATATTGGGGAAATACCCATAGTGTACAATTGTTTGTATGAATCTTGATTGTGACGCAACATGTGAATAAAGTATCGGATCGAATATAACTAAGTTAGCAATGATTGTGGATATATCCCATTAGTGGGTCGGAATCATTATGTGAAGGTAAATAGGATTCTTACCTGAACAATATAAACCCGAGGCTTTCGACTGCTGCTCGCCGAACGTCGTTGTTTACGTCAGATACCTGTCAATCAAAAACACTTCATGCTCACTGTCGAGTTATAACATTGGTGTCTTTTTATACACCAGACACACATGTTGTATTCATACACTTCATGCTCACTGTCGAGTTATAACATGGGTGTCTTCTTATACACCAGACACACATGGTGTATTTATACACCTCATGCTCACTGTCGAGTTATAACATAGGTGTCTTCTTATACACCAGACACACATGGTGTATTCATACACCTCATGCTCACTGTCGAGTTATAACATGGGTGTCTTCTTATACACCAGACACACATGTTGTATTCATACACCTCATGCTCGCTGTCGAGTTATAACATGGGTGTCTTCTTATACACCAGACACACATGGTGTATTCATACACCTCATGCCTACTGTCGAGTTATAACATGGGTGTCTTCTTATACACCAGACACACATGTTGTATTCATACACCTCATGCTCGCTGTCGAGTTATAACATGGGTGTCTTCTTATTCACCAGACACACATGATGTATTCATACACCTCATGCTCGCTGTCGAGTTATAACATGGGTGTCTTCTTATTCACCAGACACACATGATGTATTCATACACCTCATGCTCACTGCCGAGTTATAACATGGGTGTCTTCTTATACACAACACACATGGTGTATTCATACACCTCATGCTCGCTGTCAAGTTATAACATGGGTGTCTTCTTATACACCAGACACACATGATGTATTCATACACCTCATGCTCACTGTCAAGTTATAACATAGGTGTCTTTTTATAAACCAGGCACACATGGTGTATTCATACACCTCATGCTCGCTGTCAAGTTATAACATGGGTGTCTTTTTATAAACCAGGCACACATGGTGTATTCATACACCTCGTGCTCACTGTCAAGTTATAACATGGGTGTCTTCTTATACTCACAGCCACGTGCAGCAACATCCTGTTAGCTTTATTCGACCCCGATCCTACATAAGCCATAGCTATCGTGTACATCGCGGATCTTCTGAGGATCGGATCTTTATCGTTCATTAAATCTTCGATAAGAACGTCGGCCTCGTCCATTCGCCCGTACATAACCTGTTTATAAACAAGTTAATATTTATAATAAACAAACATGTTAGTATTTATAATAAACAAACAAGTTAATATTTATAATAAACAAACATGTTAATATTTATAATAAACAAACATGTTAATATTTATAATAAACAAACATGTTAATATTTATAATAAACAAACAAGTTAATATTTATAATAAACAAACATGTTAATATTTATATTAAACAAACAAGTTAATATTTATATTAAACAAACATGTTAATATTTATAATAAACAAACAAGCTAATAGTTATAATAAACAAACATGTTAATATTTATAATAAACAAACATGTTAATATTTATAATAAACAAACATGTTAATATTTATAATAAACAAACATGTTAATATTTATAATAAACAAACATGTTAATATTTATAATAAACAAACAAGATAATATTTATAATAAACAAACAAGCTAATAGTTATAATAAACAAACAAGTTAATATTTATAATAAACAAACATGTTAATATTTATAATAAACAAACATGTTAATATTTATAATAAACAAACATGTTAATATTTATAATAAACAAACATGTTAATATTTATAATAAACAAACAAGTTAATATTTATAATAAACAAACATGTTAATATTTATATTAAACAAACAAGTTAATATTTATATTAAACAAACATGTTAATATTTATAATAAACAAACATGTTAATATTTATATTAAACAAACATGTTAATATTTATAATAAACAAACATGTTAATATTTATAATAAACAAACAAGTTAATATTTATAATAAACAAACATGTTAATATTTATAATAAACAAACATGTTAATATTTATAATAAACAAACATGTTAATATTTATAATAAACAAACATGTTAATAGTTATAATAAACAAACATGTTAATATTTATAATAAACAAACATGTTAATATTTATAATAAACAAACATGTTAATATTTATAATAAACAAACATGTTAATATTTATAATAAACAAACATGTTAATAGTTATAATAAACAAACATGTTAATATTTATAATAAACAAACATGTTAATATTTATAATAAACAAACATGTTAATATTTATAATAAACAAACATGTTAATATTTATAATAAACAAACATGTTAATATTTATAATAAACAAACAAGTTAATAGTTATAATAAACAAACAAGTTAATATTTATAATAAACAAACAAGTTAATATTTATAATAAACAAACAAGTTAATATTTATAATAAACAAACATGTTAATATTTATAATAAACAAACATGTTAATATTTATAATAAACAAACATGTTAATATTTATAATAAACAAACATGTTAATAGTTATAATAAACAAACATGTTAATATTTATAATAAACAAACAAGTTAATATTTATAATAAACAAACAAGTTAATATTTATAATAAACAAACATGTTAATATTTATAATAAACAAACAAGTTAATATTTATATTAAACAAACATGTTAATATTTATAATAAACAAACAAGTTAATATTTATAATAAACAAACATGTTAATATTTATAATAAACAAACATGTTAATATTTATAATAAACAAACAAGTTAATATTTATATTAAACAAACATGTTAATATTTATAATAAACAAACAAGTTAATATTTATATTAAACAAACATGTTAATATTTATAATAAACAAACATGTTAATATTTATAATAAACAAACATGTTAATATTTATAATAAACAAACATGTTAATATTTATAATAAACAAACATGTTAATATTTATATTAAACAAACATGTTAATATTTATAATAAACAAACATGTTAATATTTATAATAAACAAACAAGTTAATATTAATAAACAAACATGTTAATATTTATAATAAACAAACATGTTAATATTTATAATAAACAAACATGTTAATAGTTATAATAAACAAACATGTTAATATTTATAATAAACAAACATGTTAATATTTATAATAAACAAACAAGTTAATATTTATAATAAACAAACATGTTAATAGTTATAATAAACAAACATGTTAATATTTATAATAAACAAACATGTTAATATTTATAATAAACAAACAAGTTAATATTTATAATAAACAAACATGTTAATATTTATAATAAACAAACAAGTTAATATTTATAATAAACAAACATGTTAATAGTTATAATAAACAAACATGTTAATATTTATAATAAACAAACATGTTAATATTTATAATAAACAAACATGTTAATATTTATAATAAACAAACATGTTAATATTTATATTAAACAAACATGTTAATATTTATATTAAACAAACATGTTAATATTTATAATAAACAAACAAGTTAATATTTATAATAAACAAACATGTTAATAGTTATAATAAACAAACATGTTAATATTTATAATAAACAAACATGTTAATATTTATAATAAACAAACATGTTAATATTTATAATAAACAAACATGTTAATATTTATATTAAACAAACATGTTAATATTTATAATAAACAAACAAGTTAATATTTATAATAAACAAACATGTTAATATTTATATTAAACAAACATGTTAATATTTATAATAAACAAACAAGTTAATATTTATAATAAACAAACAAGTTAATATTTATAATAAACAAACATGTTAATATTTATAATAAACAAACATGTTAATATTTATAATAAACAAACATGTTAATATTTATAATAAACAAACATGTTAATATTTATAATAAACAAACATGTTAATATTTATATTAAACAAACATGTTAATATTTATAATAAACAAACATGTTAATAGTTATAATAAACAAACAAGTTAATATTTATAATAAACAAACATGTTAATATTTATAATAAACAAACAAGTTAATATTTATAATAAACAAACCAAAGCGATCCCCACTGCCAACCCTCGGATGATTTTCTCGTGTTGAGTTTCCTTGGCGTAAGACACCATGTCTTCCAAAACTTTCTCGTTGTTTGAACCTACAACAACAACATATATATACTATTTCTATGTAGAGCAGTATAAACAACGACCCACCTATCATGACCAATCCCATTGCCAGCCCGGCAGCTTCACCAGTCACCGCATCGTCTTGGTATAAATTACTTTTCAATAATTCGTAAACATCTGTTGGAAGGAACATGTTGTTGTAACCATTGTATGATATATTATGATAACTTATCATCGTATGATATATTATGATAAGTTATCATCGTATGATATATTATGATAAGTTATCATCGTATGATATATTATGATAAGTTATCATCGTATGATATATTATGATAAGCATTGTATAATATATGAACTTACCATTATTGGATGTTCCAAGCGAAGCCAACCCCAAACCCAGACACCCCCCATGTCTAATTGTCTCATTAGTAGCATTACTGAGTTGACTGAACAAATAATCAGTAATCTTTCCCCTTCCATGGTTTGCATGTATGAGCCCAATAGCGTACAACCCCCCAGCTTCCTGGTAGGCGCTCCCCCCGCTCGCATCTTTCGGAAGGTAGGTTGACATCAAGTCTAATGAATCCTGGGGTACCAAAGTTCCAAAGTAAGTTAACGAACGAACCCCAAAAGTTACAAGTAAGTTAACGAACGAACCCCAAAAGTTACAAAGTAAGTTAACGAACGAACCCCCAAAAGTTGCAAAATAAGTTAACGAACGAACCCCCAAAAGTTGCAAAATAAGTTAACGAACGAACCCCCAAAAGTTGCAAAGTAAGTTAATGAGCGAACCCCCAAAAGATGGCAAAGTAACGAACGAACCCCAAAAGTTACAAAGTAAGTTAACGAACGAACCCCCAAAAGTTGCAAAATAAGTTAACGAACGAACCCCCAAAAGTTGCAAAATAAGTTAACGAATGAACCCCCAAAAGTTACAAATAAACGAACGAACGAACCCCCAAAAGTTACAAAGTAAGTAACGAACAAACCCCCAAAAGTTGCAAAGTAAGTCAACGAACGAACCCCAAAAGTTACAAAGTAAGTTAACGAACGAACCCCCAAAAGTTGCAAAATAAGTTAACGAACGAACCCCCAAAAGTTGCAAAATAAGTTAACGAATGAACCCCCAAAAGTTACAAATAAACGAACGAACGAACCCCCAAAAGTTACAAAGTAAGTAACGAACAAACCCCCAAAAGTTGCAAAGTAAGTCAACGAACGAACCCCAAAAGATGGCAAAGTAAGTTAACGAATGAACCCCCAAAAGTTACAAATAAACGAACGAACGAACCCCCAAAAGTTACAAAGTAAGTAACGAACAAATCCCCAAAAGTTACAAAGTAAGTTAACGAACGAACCTAAAAAGATGGCAAAGTAACGAACAAACCCCCAAAAGTTGCAAAGTAAGTTAACGAACGAACCCCCAAAAGTTGCAAAGTAAGTTAACGAACGAACCCCCAAAAGTTACAAAGTAAGTTAACGAACGAACCTAAAAAGATGGCAAAGTAACGAACAAACCTCCAAAAGTTGCAAAGTAAGTTAACGAACGAACCCCCAAAAGTTGCAAAGTAAGTTAACGAACGAACCCCCAAAAGTTACAAAGTAAGTTAACGAACAAATCCCCAAAAGTTACAAAGTAAGTTAACGAACGAACCTAAAAAGATGGCAAAGTAACGAACAAACCCCCAAAAGTTGCAAAGTAAGTTAACGAAGAACCCCAAAAGATGGCAAAGTAACGAACAAACCCCCCAAAGTTACAAAGTAAGTTAACGAACAAACCCCCCAAAGTTACAAAGTAAGTTAACGAATGAACCCCCAAAAGTTACAAATAAACGAACGAACGAATCCCCCAAAAGTTGCAAAGTAAGTTAACGAGCGAACCCCCAAAAGTTACAAAATAAGTTACAAACAAACCCCCAAAAGTTGCAAAGTAAGTTAACGAACGAACCCCCAAAAGTTACAAAGTAACGAACGAACCCCCAAAAGTTGCAAAGTAACGAATGAACCCCCCCACCTTTTCATGCCGTTGATGAATGACCCCAAGACTCGACGTGGCTGTGAACTTGGCCCAATTCGTTGCCCTCGCCAACCAATCTAAGTTATCCCTGTGAATATAACGTTAAACCAACACTCAATGACAAACATGATGTTCTTACCGAAGGAACTGATCAATTGTCGTTCCACAATGCATGTAACTGTTGGCTATCACACATGCGTTGTGGCACACCGAGTTGCGAACCTGTCAAACATTGTACATTACCCCAACATTGTATATTACCCAAACATTGTATATTACCCCAACATTGTACATTACCCCAACATTGTACATTACCCCAACATTGTATATCACCCCAACATTGTATATCACCCCAACATTGTATATCACCCCAACATTGTATATTACCCCAACATTGTATATCACCCCAACATTGTATATCACCCCAACATTGTATATCACCCCAACATTGTATATTACCCCAACATTGTATATCACCCCAACATTGTATATCACCCCAACATTGTATATCACCCCAACATTGTATATTACCCCAACATTGTATATTACCCCAACATTGTATATTACCCCAACATTGTATATCACCCCAACATTGTATATTACCCCAACATTGTATATTACCCCAACATTGTATATCACCCCAACATTGTATATCACCCCAACATTGTATATCACCCCAACATTGTATATTACCCCAACATTGTATATTACCCCAACATTGTATATCACCCCAACATTGTATATCACCCCAACATTGTATATTACCCCAACATTGTATATCACCCCAACATTGTATATTACTCCAACATTGTATATCACCCCAACATTGTACATCACCCCAACATTGTACATCACCCCAACATTGTACATTACCCCAACATTGTACATTTCCCCAACATTGTACATTACCCCAACATTGTATATCACCCCAACAATGTATATCACCCCAACTTTGTATATCACCCCAACATTGTATATCACCCCAACATTGTATATCACCCCAACATTGTATATTACCCCAACATTGTATATTACCCCAACATTGTATATCACCCCAACATTGTATATTACCCCAACATTGTATATTACCCCAACATTGTATATCACCCCAACATTGTATATCACCCCAACATTGTATACCACCCCAACATTGTATATTACCCCAACATTGTATATTACCCCAACATTGTATATCACCCCAACATTGTATATCACCCCAACATTGTATATTACCCCAACATTGTATATCACCCCAACATTGTATATTACCCCAACATTGTACATTTCCCCAACATTGTACATTACCCCAACATTGTATATCACCCCAACAATGTATATCACCCCAACAATGTATATCACCCCAACTTTGTATATCACCCCAACATTGTATATCACCCCAACATTGTATATCACCCCAACATTGTATATCACCCCAACATTGTATATCACCCCAACAATGTATATCACCCCAACATTGTATATCACCCCAACATTGTATATTACCCCAACATTGTATATTACCCCAACATTGTATATCACCCCAACATTGTATATTACCCCAACATTGTACATTTCCCCAACATTGTACATTACCCCAACATTGTATATCACCCCAACAATGTATATCACCCCAACTTTGTATATCACCCCAACATTGTACATTACCCCAACATTGTACATTTCCCCAACATTGTACATTACCCCAACATTGTATATCACCCCAACAATGTATATCACCCCAACTTTGTATATCACCCCAACATTGTATATCACCCCAACATTGTATACCACCCCAACATTGTATATCACCCCAACATTGTATATTACCCCAACATTGTATATTACCCCAACATTGTATATCACCCCAACATTGTATATCACCCCAACATTGTATACCACCCCAACATTGTATATTACCCCAACATTGTATATTACCCCAACATTGTATATTACCCCAACATTGTATATCACCCCAACATTGTATATCACCCCAACATTGTATACCACCCCAACATTGTATATTACCCCAACATTGTATATTACCCCAACATTGTATATTACCCCAACATTGTATATCACCCCAACATTGTATATCACCCCAACATTGTATACCACCCCAACATTGTATATCACCCCAACATTGTATATTACTCCAACATTGTATATCACCCCAACATTGTACATCACCCCAACATTGTACATCACCCCAACATTGTACATTACCCCAACATTGTACATTTCCCCAACATTGTACATTACCCCAACATTGTATATCACCCCAACAATGTATATCACCCCAACTTTGTATATCACCCCAACATTGTATATCACCCCAACATTGTATATCACCCCAACATTGTATATTACCCCAACATTGTATATTACCCCAACATTGTATATCACCCCAACATTGTATATTACCCCAACATTGTATATTACCCCAACATTGTATATCACCCCAACATTGTATATTACTCCAACATTGTATATCACCCCAACATTGTACATCACCCCAACATTGTACATCACCCCAACATTGTACATTACCCCAACATTGTACATTTCCCCAACATTGTACATTACCCCAACATTGTATATCACCCCAACAATGTATATCACCCCAACATTGTATACCACCCCAACATTGTATATTACCCCAACATTGTATATCACCCCAACATTGTATATCACCCCAACATTGTATACCACCCCAACATTGTATATCACCCCAACATTGTATATTACCCCAACATTGTATATTACCCCAACATTGTATATCACCCCAACATTGTATATCACCCCAACATTGTATACCACCCCAACATTGTATATTACCCCAACAATGTATATCACCCCAACATTGTATATCACCCCAACATTGTATATCACCCCAACATTGTATATTACCCCAACATTGTATATTACTAGTGATGTACCGAAGTTTCGGTTTGCCGAATTTATTCGGCCGAATCAGCGATTTTGACAAAGATTCGGTTTTGGCCGAATCGTGCGTAAAGATTCGGCAAAAACCGAACTTTTTCACAGACAATATAGATACGATTAGCAAGAACTTGCGCAATTTGTGAGATAAGAATTAAAGACTATTTGCAACAAATAAGTTTAATTCAATTAATCGTCATGCTTTATAGCAATGGTAATCATTTCGGATACGGTTCTATGGGCTATGGCACACGCGCACTTTGATAAACTTCGTCACATTCGCGACCGAATCTGCTCCCGATCGTCGATAAAGAAACACTCGCATTTTCTCTCTAAATAGTGCACGCGTCTGCTCCCGGTCGTCGATAAAGAAACACTCGCTTTTTCTCTCTAAATAGTGCACGCGTCTGCTCCCGGTCGTCGATAAAGAAACACTCGCTTTTTCTCTCTAAACAGTGCACGCGTCTGCTCCCGGTCGTCGATAAAGAAACACTCGCTTTTTCTCTCTAAATAGTGCACGCGTCTGCGCACGATCCCCTGCACATTTTTAGCACAAAGCAGAATACAAAATGTAAAAGTAAAGTTTTCGAATAATTTTTTTACTCTCGGTATAGTTTTAAGCCAGTGACCGTGAGTAGTATAAATGCATGTGAATCGCGATTATGTGAATTTTAATTGATGCAAATATAAGTGCGAGGAGCGAAGCTATCAGGAAATTAGAACCAACACAAATTGTAATGTAATATTGCTAAGCATGGTCCCGGCCGAGCTTGGACAGAAGCCAAAAACGTCGTTCTTGGGCACCGCGCGAAAATCAGAGTTTCGTGAATCACAGTTGCAAGATATTAATTTTACACCTAAAATATTAAATTAAAAATTTATATACACATGTTACGTTATGTAACATTCAAAATTCAAAAAACATTTCATACAAATCCGACAATTTATATACCACAGGGAACAGGCTGCTTGCAAATAGACTGAGATTAGCATTTCGTCGGTTTCTACAAGAACAAATTCACAACGATTGCTTCGCTTACTAAGTGTTGAAAGTATGCTATCGCATGCGTCTTCCTTTATTTCCCAAGCCGACGCAGAGCGTAAAATGGGACGCTCATACACAATGTTTTTTTCGTCACAAAAGTAAATAATTTTTTTGTTTGCGTAACACAGGTCTTGTCAATGGTTACGCCGTTACAGTAAAGAATTTTTAAGTTCTCGAATTAACTGCTCGTCAAATATAAAATTAAATTTATCGAATCCAATAAATTAAATTTATCTAATCCACGCTCGTCCGTCACCGTTGTGCTTTTGTGCTTTTCTCCCAACGATTTACCTTCCCTGTAGTTTTGGTTCGTAAATACGCGCGTTATTAGGAGACTAATGTTTCCCACAACGCTTTATTGCCACATTAAAGACTTATATTGAAATTGTTGATACTTGTGTGTGACACGGTGCCATGATAAAGTATTTTCCTATATGTCGTTTTTACCGACCGCCCGTCGCCGTAGGTTCGGATGACGTCATAAACGATTCGGTTGATTCGGCCGAATCGATTCGGCACAAATGGCCGAATATTCGGTTTCGGCCGAATCGTTTTTTTAACGATTCGGTACATCACTATATATTACCCCAACATTGTATATCACCCCAACATTGTATATCACCCCAACATTGTATATCACCCCAACATTGTATATCACCCCAACATTGTATATTACCCCAACATTGTATATTACCCTAACATTGTATATTACCCCAACATTGTATATCACCCCAACATTGTATATCACCCCAACATTGTATATCACCCCAACATTGTATATCACCCCAACATTGTATACCACCCCAACATTGTATATTACCCCAACATTGTATATTACCCCAACATTGTATATTACCCCAACATTGTATATCACCCCAACATTGTATATCACCCCAACATTGTATATCACCCCAACATTGTATATCACCCCAACATTGTATATCACCCCAACATTGTATATCACCCCAACATTGTATATCACCCCAACATTGTATATCACCCCAACATTGTATATTACCCCAACATTGTATATTACCCCAACATTGTATATCACCCCAACATTGTATATCACCCCAACATTGTATATCACCCCAACATTGTATATTACCCCAACATTGTATATTACCCCCAACATTGTATATTACCCCAACATTGTATATTACCCCAACATTGTATATTACCCCAACATTGTATATTACCCCAACATTGTATATCACCCCAACATTGTATATTACCCCAACATTGTATATCACCCCAACATTGTATATTTCCCCAACATTGTATATCACCCCAACATTGTATATTTCCCCAACATTGTATATTACCCCAACATTGTATATCACCCCAACATTGTATATTACCCCAACATTGTATATTACCCCAACATTGTATATCACCCCAACATTGTATATTACCCCAACTTTGTATATTACCCCAACATTGTATATCACCCCAACATTGTATATCACCCCAACATTGTATATTACCCCAACATTGTACATTTCCCCAACATTGTACATTACCCCAACATTGTATATCACCCCAACATTGTACATTACCCCAACATTGTACATTTCCCCAACATTGTACATTACCCCAACATTGTATATCACCCAAACATTGTATATTACCCCAACATTGTATATCACCCCAACATTGTATATCACCCCAACATTGTATATCACCCCAACATTGTATATCACCCCAACATTGTATATTACCCCAACATTGTATATTACCCCAACATTGTATATTACCCCAATATTGTATATTACCCCAACATTGTACATTACCCCAACATTGTATATTACCCCAACATTGTATATTACCCCAACATTGTATATCACCCCAACATTGTATATTACCCCAACATTGTATATCACCCCAACATTGTATATTTCCCCAACATTGTATATCACCCCAACATTGTATATTTCCCCAACATTGTATATTACCCCAACATTGTATATTACCCCAACATTGTATATTACCCCAACATTGTATATTACCCCAACATTGTATATCACCCCAACATTGTATATTACCCCAACTTTGTATATTACCCCAACAATGTATATCACCCCAACATTGTATATCACCCCAACATTGTATATTTCCCCAACATTGTATATCACCCCAACATTGTATATTTCCCCAACATTGTATATTACCCCAACATTGTATATCACCCCAACATTGTATATTACCCCAACATTGTATATTACCCCAACATTGTATATCACCCCAACATTGTATATCACCCCAACATTGTATATCACCCCAACATTGTATATCACCCCAACATTGTATATTACCCCAACATTGTATATTACCCCAACATTGTATATCACCCCAACATTGTATATTTCCCCAACATTGTATATCACCCCAACATTGTATATTACCCCAACTTTGTATATTACCCCAACATTGTATATCACCCCAACATTGTATATCACCCCAACATTGTATATTACCCCAACATTGTACATTTCCCCAACATTGTACATTACCCCAACATTGTATATCACCCCAACATTGTACATTACCCCAACATTGTACATTTCCCCAACATTGTACATTACCCCAACATTGTATATCACCCAAACATTGTATATTACCCCAACATTGTATATCACCCCAACATTGTATATCACCCCAACATTGTATATCACCCCAACATTGTATATCACCCCAACATTGTATATTACCCCAACATTGTATATCACCCCAACATTGTATATTACCCCAACATTGTATATCACCCCAACATTGTATATCACCCCAACATTGTATATTACCCCAACATTGTATATTACCCCAACATTGTATATCACCCCAACATTGTATATCACCCCAACATTGTATATCACCCCAACATTGTATATCACCCCAACATTGTATATTACCCCAACATTGTATATCACCCCAACCAACCAACTTACCTGATCTTTAGTTTGTTTCAATGTAACTAGGTCTGCATGATTATTCCTTATAAGAAATTGCAAATACAATTCAATACTTTTCTCTCCATCTAAGATTGAACAGATTTGGTCGATTTCAACTTTTAAATCTGCACCAGAATCCTAAACAACCAATGTTAGATCAGCCAATGTTGGGGCTCGGGGGCGACGTTAGTTATTGCTCACCTTATCCTCTTGATAGGAAGCAGTATTGCGCAACGCTTCAATCACTCCAAGTAAGAAATATTGTGAAGCACTGTCGTACATATCAAACGCTATTTGGTAAGCCATAGGTACTTGATCCTGCAATAAAACCCATGTTGTAATATTGTTGTGAATATAACAAGGTAACCCATGTTCACCTTCCCAGTTTTGATCAGTTTTAACAAAATATCTGCAACAGCTGAAGCATCATCAAGATATATCAAGCATTGACAAATATTGATGTAGTCTGGTTGAGTTACTGTCTTCGAAGTGGAAGGAGCAAGATTGGAATGAAGACGAACAAGAAGTTTCAAAATATCTTCGCGAAGTTTTTTATTCTCAACCAATCTTGTGCATAGAGTTGTGCAGTAAGACAACATTTCACCAAGGTTTGGCTGAGAATTAACATAAATATAACACATGATATAAAACTATGGGTATCCACTTTATACCGTCATTCTGACCGCTCGTTCAAATATATCAAGCCTTCTAGTTTCCACAGAGATCCCAACAGCTTGTTTATACTGCCCTCCCTCCAAACAATTCTCAAACATTCGGTTGACAATTTCTTCAAGTCGGGGATCGATCTTTACTTCTTTACCTTCGTGTTGGCTGACCCGAAGTTTCGTGTAATGGTCAATGCATTTGCCTGGTAATGTAATGTTTGTACAATAATGTAGTGTTTAACAAAACATACAAGATGAACTTACAAATTGTAGTAACCACATATTCAGAACTCTCCTTAACGTTAAACGCAGCACCAGCGCAAAGGGCATAATTCAATGAATCTTCATAAGCGCCAAGATAATAATACAACTTTGATGCGAGTAAAGCCGACATTTCTCGATGTTTAAACGTTTCATCCTCATAAAGAACTTCACTGAAAAACAAATTATATTTGTTTAAATAAATTATTATGAAGTAGTTTGTTCATATAATTCAATTATTTTAATTATTTCTTACATTTGTTCCACATGGTCTGATATTTCTGGCCAAAACTCTGGTACAATATCATTAAGACGTTTTAACGCATAAACTTTCAATTCGTCTTCTGGTTCTTGAAGAAGAGAAAGCACACCCGCTGGAAAATATAATATTTTATAAACATTGGCACAAATATATAAAATTATGTAACTTTCAGGCATTATGTTTAATTATAAAATAATGTAGTTTACCTGCTGAAGTAATATGCATGATGCCCGTTCAAACTATTCCAACTTTAACAAAACAACTTTGAATAAACTAAATATCTGTACAACATAATTAAACGTGAGTACGTTTCGTCTAGAACTTATTTTAAAAAGCTATTGACTACTTTATTTTTTTTACAAATATCAACCACGCTTCTATACCCCACACATTGGCAACATGACCTGACAATTATGAATGAAACGTTTTCACAAAAACTTTAAAATTTGTTTCAGAAAGTCAGATGTTAAAGTTGGTTTTTGTAGGTAATAGAAATAGCATATTATTCGTTCGAATGCGCTTTGTCATTCCAGAATAATATAGTAGGGTAGGGGAAGATGGGACACCTTTTAACTTTTTTCTCGTCCCATTTAGCAGTTAACAATAAACAATCAAACATTTATAAATCTATATCTTCACGGTTCCCATAGACCGTTGTTAACTGTTTAAAATACGATCAGGATATCTGGATATTATGTGCTAAAGACGTCCCATCTTCCCCGACCCTACTATATTTTAAAAAGAATGTTTAATAGTAACCATATGTAATATATGCCACACATAATAAACATAAAATAAACAACAAATGTAAATAATTTGCACCGTGTAAAACGTAAAGCGACGTTGCAATCCTTGACAACACAAAGGGTAAAGCTACGCTGCTACGACAAAGTTAGTATAGACGTTGCTCTGGCTGGGTGTTTACGTATGCTTTTAATGCCACAATTCGAAAGGGTTCTTTATAGTAACACATGCGACAAATTTTGGATGTTCTTATAATATATTACATGCATCTCTATCTCCACCAACCGGCCAGAAATAATACCCCCTACACATGCTTTATCGTAGATGAGAGAAACTTGAGACGTTGGTGAAATACAGTAATTTATAAGGTGGGGGTATTCTGCTTACAACATTTAACTTTATCCCAATCTACCTGGGGGTATTCTGCTTACAACATTTAACTTTATCCCAATCTACCTGGTTTGGGAAAGACTAACATTAAACAGGCAAACACATATTGTTCCGTAGCAATGCTCTTTACTGGCGACGACAGTTCTTTATGACAATGAAGAAAGTTACTAAAGAATAAAAACACGACAATAAATAACAATGAGGTTCGACATCACACTTTCAATTTATTTACAGAATAAATTCTGTTTCAGGTGTGTGACATCATCAGTTATGACATCATCAGTTATGACATCATGAACAGCAACATGAGTAAATGAGGTTGTATGTAAAGTGCTTACTTACGAGAGGTACCACACAAGTGCTAACCACCAACCATGTTATTCGTACCAATGTCACCCATATATATAAAGTAGCGTACAAGGAATATAAAAATAGAACCACGATGCAATTAAAGCACCAAAAATAATATTAAATCATGAAGTAAATTCCATATGGGCATAAGAAGAGCCCCGTTGGTTTGTTGCTTCAACATACCGTGATTGTTGTGCTTGCGATTGAGCTTTCTCAAAGTCAATGTTAACGTAGTCCCCACCTGGGGATAAAGGGGGTTTTGCGGGTGGGGAACCACCTTGACTAATAGTTATAGGAGGAATATTTTTCTTGTTTTGTTTCACAGATTGTGAACGTCTTGTACTCGATGTGTGACGAAAGCCAAGAGATTTCGGTCGTTTCTTGTTTGTTCGATCGAGTGATTGGGTTGAAAAGGATTTGAGTTGATGAGGATACTGTGGGGTTGGTTTAGGGGGCTCCATGGCAACTGATAATATAGAGCTGACAATGGACTTCCTGGTGCCAGGAATAATATTTCCCGCGCTTACTGGGCTCATAGGAATGTAACCTTCAATGTCGTTTCTACCATCGGGTGAAATATTTATGGGATCTTTAACTTTCAAGTTGGACAAACCGTTGTTTAGCGGTTTCATGCTTAAATATTCTTCGTTGAGCTCAACGTAAGATTCTGGTGTCATGTCGGTATAATCTGATGATAGTTTAAGATGACAATTATAATGTGGTGAAGACGGGGCCATCTTGGTGTAAATAGCTGAGTTGACTCTCTGTGCGTCTGTTGTGCATGATGAACATTGTCGTGGTTTGATGTTCCCTTTCTCAGGGGATGAGCCGTACAATGACCACGCCCCTTCAACACTAAACGTCATGTCGGGGTCAGATTTACGTCGGGGTTCAATCTCTTGCGGCAACGACCGGGTTGTCACAGATTTCATCGGAACGTAACCGACATCTTCATCAACTTTGGAATCCGCGCCAAACCAACCAAACTTTGCAAGAATCCCGTTTTGTGGCGGGCTAACCTGCCTTGCTTGGGATTTATTTGGATTTCTATTAAACTCCATGACTGAATATTCATTGAGAGATTCTTTTTTTGACGTTTGTTCATCGTGTTTATCCTCTGCTTCGTATATGTGGTGGGGAGAAGCTGACAGTGATGACGTTCCGCAACTTAAATTATCATCAAGTGAATGTGTGCGTGAGTGTGTGGGTACATTGGTATATTCGTGGGTGAGGGGGTTAGAGGGGGGTTGAGTGTCAGGGGGTGGGGGGGCTGTACCGTGTCGGGGGTGGAATGTATGCGAGCAGGTGGGGCAGTAACCCCCATCCTCTTGTATGGGTGGGGTACTTGCTGTTTGTGTTTCAGCAATGCTGCGACTAGATTGTTGCTTACGTATATAAGTCTGGGTTGGACTGTTACTCCCATATTCATCAGCCGATGTTGGTTCGCTTGTATGCGCGGAGCATGTGATAGAACTACTCATGTAACCAGATGAAAAGTCATGGTTGATATGTTCGGTGCTTGACGCTGTGCTTGAGCTGTTGCAACTGCCAGGCAAGGATGATGTATGTGAATGTGAGACGTGATGTTGACTCATACGTTTGTACGTCGGTGTTAATCGATTCCTCATACCAGGACTTGTTGAACCATAAGTGAGTCGCATACTGTTGTATCTTAGTGGTCGTTTCATCGTGTTCTCACCCTCGCTACCTGTGCGTAACCTTGAATCTTGCAACCCAACAACATGGGAGGCAGGCAAGCTGTCACATCGATTACGTTTAGCCGATGAAATTTTGCCCATCCCTATCTGGCTGGGTGGTGGGTTATGGTGGGTACGTGTTGTTCGTGTCCGACTTGAGTTTGATCCTGAACTATTGGATCTTCCCCTGTAACTGCAACTTGCTTCTTCCTGTCGAAGCGCGTACATAACGTTAAGTATCGTGGTGTGCATCTGTGCAGCCATGGCGTCGTCGCCAACGTCCATCCATAACTTTCCGTTCCCGATGCCAGACGCACGCCCTGGTTCGATGAAGAACATGTTCTCCTTGTGCCCACACAACCTTATGTTAGTAATAAGAATCTCGGCAGGTGTATTATTACAGCGATCATTGCAAGCCACGAACACCATAGAGTCATGAGTGAGACAAATACGATGTTGGCCGTGTAAACTAAGGTTGCTGCTGCTCATTTCAAGTTCTTTGTTCTCCAACACAACTTGCCAGATGTATTTGAACATTGTCAAACCAGCAGCTGTAATAAACAACAACAACTGTTAATTATAAATAGTTGGAAATAAATATTGAGTTTACAATGACAGGCCCCATTACACAACGGAGCCACTCCACACACTCCTTCTCTTTTTATTCTCTTTATTTTCCCATCAACGACGCGACAACACGCCAAACTTTCTATTACGTCATAAAAGTTAGACACCTACTTATGACGTAATAATATCAAAAACAAGTTTAATAACAAAATATCCCGACATTTCTTGGCGTTCTGATTCATGTTTGTGATTCATAGAACGCCAACATGAGTAAGACCTGACTCAACAACAACCATGAAAGTTTTAATGCCACATTCCAACGCGCGTCATATTTACACAAGCGCGCAAACAAGTGCTCCATCAAACAATATGGAAACTTATATTCAACCAAATTAATATTCTACACTTTATATTACCTTTGTGACGTATGTGCGTAACGTTTGTGACGTCATATAAACCACTGTGATATAATACATTAGCGCTAGAAGCGTCGATTTAGGTTTAATTAAATCTTGGCGAAAATGACGTCACAATATAACCGCTGAATTAAAACGTCGATAAATAAACCTGTTTTGTTCAATAAGGTTTTACATATACGTGAATGTAGCGAGTTTTGGTGGTTAATATTTAAATATGTTTAAGTCACGTCCACGTCTGGGAGCCCTACTACGCTAGCAGTTGTTTTCGTCTACCCCGCAAGCCAAACGTCGCGTATTCGTATGTACATTGGGGTAAGCTAACATTATATGACGGTAAATACAGTTCTCAAACATTAGGAGGATAATTATCACGTTGTATTTATTTAAACAACAAATTGAAATTAAACCCAGAAAAACAACGTGTGTATTCGTTATATAAGCCGGTTTAATACGATCGTAGTTTCTTTCAAAACAGGACGCGCGTGTGTGTGTGTGCGCGCGTGTGTGGGCGTGTCACATAATTTTACTTAGGTTTATCTAAAATTCATTCGTATGATTTTATTCGTTTTATATAAAGTATTCATATTAACGTTTATTAGATGCAATATCTACAACTAATATAAACGAATAAGCGCGAAAACAAAGTTACGCATTTATAATGGAATGCCAGACGAGCGTTGTCTTATTGTTTAAGTGTGTGCGCGCGTGCTCGTGTGTGTATGTGCGTGTATGCGCGTGTATGTGCGCGTGTGTGCGTCCCCTCTTTTTCTCTCCTTATTGAAAGCAAGAGCGAGTTGTTTACGACGAACGTTGAGGCGTTTTGGGCAAAACCACAAACACAATATTAAATAAAACAAAAAAAAATACCAACATATATTAAATATGTTTAGTAACTGTAATTTATTATAAAACTTACACCTTATATAAACCTTGTTTATATTCTTTGAATTTTTAAACAAGTAAATATAAATCAACCTTACCCCTGTTTCATGCTGTCAGATATTACACAAGTAAAATCAGATTACATTTAACTATATTTAAACAGTTAACTGCTACAAATTTGTTACATAACCTATACTGACAGCAATAATATATTTTATTTCCAAAGTTATTATGGTTTAGTTATTTAACATTCATTTATAAAGAAGAGTTGTGTTAAATTACCAACAAATACAATGTGTGTGAATTAACTGAAACATTATAACAAATGAAAAACAGAATAACTTACCAGGCCGGACAGTTTTAAGCAAAGCAGAGATCCAAGTTTGTTGAACGTCTGCGCTTTCTGCTGCCATTGTAAAATATTCATCTTTCGTGAAAATAACGATTAAGAATTCGTGCTTTGTATCTTTCTTTTTATCGATATTCCAAGGGTTGCCCAAACTTATTTGTCGCTTTGGTTTGTTAACTTTCCATTTGCGTTCGTTTTCATAATATTCAAGTTTTGGAGGGTTGCCATCTCTTAATACAAAGAATCTTTTATTCCAAGTTTTAGCTTTTCGAAGTGTTCCTTTCAACACAATGTCCGTCGACATAGCTGAATAATCTGGTTCTGGAGCCATCAGTAGAAATCAGGGAAGCAATATTTTTCAGTTGTTTTTATAAACCATATTCTCTATATCTGCATGTAAAATAATAAGTTACCTACAATTTTACAAACACTATAGTAATAAAGCATATGAGCCCAAATACAAGTAATACAACAGCCTACACATAGGTTGACCAGAACGTTTAAAATAGATATACTCACAAAACGTTTCCAACATAACATATTTTGTCTTTTAACCTGACAGCAAACATCAAACAAAACCAACAAAGCTAGAATATCAAATATGACCGGAGATTGAACTACAAACTATTATAATATATTCTGTTTGTGAACGAACTCGTCTTGTTTTTCTGCCAAACTACTCGCCGTCTCCAACACAAGAAGAAGGCTGGCTTGTTTTTCAGTCCAAGGTCCTTTCAACTACCCGACTTATTCTCTTTTTTTATCTTTGCTTTCCGACACATTACGCCCTATAGGCGGCAACGGTAAACAACACCAAAATGTTTTTCTCTTATTTTGTGAGTAATACTGGCCTACTCACTTCCCATAGCAAATTATATTTATAAAGAATTTCACGAACGTGTCGTAACATTAAACATAATCACCCAAACCACGCCGTACTATTGGAATAAGCACGGCTGTGATTTCAACAGTTGTTTACACCGATATAGTAGGTCAAACAACTGCAATAACAACAGTCTAAATTTTACGCGGTCACGTGTTGTATTATTTATTAAATCTGAATATCACAATAACAGGGATAATATATATTATCTATCTTCATCATCAGACGAAGAATCTTCCCCCACATTTTGCACAAACACCGTGTCGTTCCTGTTTAAGCCAGCATCTTGTATTAAAGGATGACTTTGCGTTGAAATAACCTCATCCGTTGAACATCCAGCTATTGGTGCTCGGGGAAAACTAGTGAATATTTGGTAACGAGCCGGTGCTTCATCTTGTGCATAAACATAATCGTGTAACACCTGTAAAATAATCATACATGTTTAATTCATATAAACCTCATGCTCACTGTCAAATACCTTCACAGAAACAGCTTTATGGAATCTTCTGTTGATTCGTTTTCCGCACGGAAATTTAATCAATAATGAAATGACATCATCGCCATCACTTGGTTCTTCACAAATATCTAAACAACCAATAAAACATAAACTCCATGTAAGCATTGTAACCCCCCTGCAACCCCATGTAAGCATTGTAACCCCCCTGCAACCCCATGTAAGCATTGTAACCCCATGCAACCCCATGTAAGCATAGAACCCCCCTGCAACCCCATGTAAGCATTGTAACCCCCCTGCAACCCATGTAAGCATTGTAACCCCCTGCAACCCCATGTAAGCATTGTAACCCCCTGCAACCCCATGTAAGCATTGTAACCCCCCTGCAACCCCATGTAAGCATTGTAACCCCCCTGCAACCCCATGTAAGCATTGTAACCCCCTGCAACCCCATGTAAGCATTGTAACCCCCCTGCAACCCCATGTAAGCATTGTAACCCCCCTGCAACCCATGTAAGCATTGTAATTCCCCTGCAACCCCATGTAAGCATTGTAACCCCCTGCAACCCCATGTAAGCATTGTAACCCCCCTGCAACCCCATGTAAGCATTGTAACTCCCCTGCAACCCCATGTAAGCATTGTAACCCCCCTGCAACCCCATGTAAGCATTGTAACCCCCTGCAACCCCATGTAAGCATTGTAACCCCCCTGTAACCCCATGTAAGCATTGTAACCCCCCTGCAACCCCATGTAAGCATTGTAACTCCCCTGCAACCCCATGTAAGCATTGTAACCCCCCTGTAACCCCACCTTTACCTTTTTTACATTTAAGTTTCATCTCAAGTTGTGCTTGCCGCGACAATTCTTTCTCTTGTTTTAACTTTTCTTTTCTTCTTTCTTCATTTTCAGCGATCTCTTTTTCCTTTCTCTTCTTATCCATCTAAACAGAGAGAACAGAATTATACAAATACAAAACATTAACTGCCATGAAACATTACAAAAAAATTAATAAATAAGTTTTTAATTTTTAAAGCATTGTTAACATATTGATTCTACTAGAATATTAAACCAACCATAACTTGCACAACCAAACCTTCTGTTTATCTTTTTCCAGCGATAATAAATAAGCTTCGTCCTGCTCGGCGCGAATCTGTTGGTTCTGGTTGAGTGCTTCACGGTCCGCACGAGCCGACACCAACACCGGCTCATAAAGATCAACTATTTCACGTAATCTCGACAATAATTCCTGCCACAAATATCTTATTTATCATGGAATTGGTATATGGGTGAGGTCCTACAGTGAGGCACGCCATGAGATCTGGGATTTGAGCCAGAGTTGGCCCATTACCCCAACATTGTACATGCACATTCTATTCTATATGGGTGAGGTCCTACAGTAAGGCACGCCATGAGACCTGGGGTTTAGACCAGAGTTGGCCCATTACCCCAACATTGTATATGCACATTCTATTCTATATGGGTGAGGTCCTACAGTAAGGCACGCCATGGAACCTGGAATTTAGACCAGAGTTGGCCCATTACTCCAACATTGTATATGCACTTTCTATTCTATATGGGTGAGGTCCTACAGTGAGGCACGCCATGGGACCTGGGATTTGAGCCAGAGTTGGCCCATTACCCCAACATTGTATATGCACATTCTATTCTATATGGGTGAGGTCCTACAGTGAGGCATGGCATGGGACCTGAGATTTAGACCAGAGTTGGCCCATTACCCCAACATTGTATATGCACATTCTATTCTATATGGGTGAGGTCCTACAGTAAGGCATGCCATGGGACCTGGGATTTAAGCCAGAGTTGACCCATTACCCCAACATTGTATATGCACATTCTATTCTATATGGGTGAGGTCCTACAGTAAGGCATGCCATGGGACCTGGGGTTTGAGCCAGAGTTGGCCCATTACCCCAACATTGTATATGCACATTCTATTCTATATGGGTGAGGTCCTACAGTAAGGCATGCCATGGGACCTGGGATTTAAGCCAGAGTTGACCCATTACCCCAACATTGTATATGCACATTCTATTCTATATGGGTGAGGTCCTACAGTAAGGCATGCCATGGGACCTGGGATTTAAGCCAGAGTTGACCCATTACCCCAACATTGTATATGCACATTCTATTCTATATGGGTGAGGTCCTACAGTAAGGCATGTCATGGGACCTGGGATTTAAGCCAGAGTTGACCCATTACCCCAACATTGTATATGCACATTCTATTCTATATGGGTGAGGTCCTACAGTAAGGCATGCCATGGGACCTGGGGTTTGAGCCAGAGTTGGTGAATTACCCCAACATTGTATATGCACATTCTATTCTATATGGGTGAGGTCCTACAGTAAGGCATGCCATGGGACCTGGGATTTAAGCCAGAGTTGACCCATTACCCCAACATTGTATATGCACATTCTATTCTATATGGGTGAGGTCCTACAGGAGGGCATGCCATGGGACCTGGGATTTAAGCCAGAGTTGACCCATTACCCCAACATTGTATATGCACATTCTATTCTATATGGGTGAGGTCCTACAGTGAGGCATGCCATGGGACCTGGGATTTGAGCCAGAGTTGGTGAATTACCCCAACATTGTATATGCACATTCTATTCTATATGGGTGAGGTCCTACAGTAAGGCATGCCATGGGACCTGGGATTTAAGCCAGAGTTGACCCATTACCCCAACATTGTATATGCACATTCTATTCTATATGGGTGAGGTCCTACAGGAGGGCATGCCATGGGACCTGGGATTTAAGCCAGAGTTGACCCATTACCCCAACATTGTATATGCACATTCTATTCTATATGGGTGAGGTCCTACAGTAAGGCATGCCATGGGACCTGGGATTTAAGCCAGAGTTGACCCATTACCCAACATTGTATATGCACATTCTATTCTATATGGGTGAGGTCCTACAGTAAGGCATGCCATGGGACCTGGGGTTTGAGCCAGAGTTGGTGAATTACCCCAACATTGTATATGCACATTCTATTCTATATGGGTGAGGTCCTACAGTAAGGCATGCCATGGGACCTGGGATTTAAGCCAGAGTTGACCCATTACCCCAACATTGTATATGCACATTCTATTCTATATGGGTGAGGTCCTACAGTAAGGCATGCCATGGGACCTGGGATTTAAGCCAGAGTTGACCCATTACCCCAACATTGTATATGCACATTCTATTCTATATGGGTGAGGTCCTACAGTGAGGCATGCCATGGGACCTGGGATTTGAGCCAGAGTTGGTGAATTACCCCAACATTGTATATGCACATTCTATTCTATATGGGTGAGGTCCTACAGTAAGGCATGCCATGGGACCTGGGATTTAAGCCAGAGTTGACCCATTACCCCAACATTGTATATGCACATTCTATTCTATATGGGTGAGGTCCTACAGTAAGGCATGCCATGGGACCTGGGATTTAAGCCAGAGTTGACCCATTACCCCAACATTGTATATGCACATTCTATTCTATATGGGTGAGGTCCTACAGTAAGGCATGCCATGGGACCTGGGATTTAAGCCAGAGTTGACCCATTACCCCAACATTGTATATGCACATTCTATTCTATATGGGTGAGGTCCTACAGTAAGGCATGCCATGGGACCTGGGGTTTGAGCCAGAGTTGGCCCATTACCCCAACATTGTATATGCACATTCTATTCTATATGGGTGAGGTCCTACAGTAAGGCATGCCATGGGACCTGGGATTTAAGCCAGAGTTGACCCATTACCCCAACATTGTATATGCACATTCTATTCTATATGGGTGAGGTCCTACAGTAAGGCATGCCATGGGACCTGGGATTTAAGCCAGAGTTGACCCATTACCCCAACATTGTATATGCACATTCTATTCTATATGGGTGAGGTCCTACAGTAAGGCATGCCATGGGACCTGGGATTTGAGCCAGAGTTGGTGAATTACCCCAACATTGTATATGCACATTCTATTCTATATGGGTGAGGTCCTACAGTAAGGCATGCCATGGGACCTGGGATTTAAGCCAGAGTTGACCCATTACCCCAACATTGTATATGCACATTCTATATGGGTGAGGTCCTACAGTAAGGCATGCCATGGGACCTGGGATTTAAGCCAGAGTTGACCCATTACCCCAACATTGTATATGCACATTCTATATGGGTGAGGTCCTACAGTAAGGCATGCCATGGGACCTGGGATTTGAGCCAGAGTTGGTGAATTACCCCAACATTGTATATGCACATTCTATTCTATATGGGCGAGGTCCTACAGTAAGGCATGCCATGGGACCTGGGATTTAGACCAGAGTTGGCCTATTACCCCAACATTGTATATGCACATTCTATTCTATATGGGTGAGGTCCTACAGTGAGGCATGCCATGGGACCTGGGATTTAGACCAGAGTTGGTGAATTACCCCACAGATTCACAGAATTAAATAAATGAAGTTAAACACCCATGTATAACAAGTCACCTCAGCAGTAACTTTCCCTTGCACTCTTCCTACGATAGCAAGTTGGTTTTGGTAAAGACACACCACGGCCACCAAGGGGTATGTTGGGTTTCGGATCAGCTTCGAAACTAAAACAACAACATAAATAAATCAAGTCATTCATAAAACATAAGTTTGAAAACCTTTGTAGCCCTCCGGTTTCTGTATGGAGCATCCCCAGAACAACATATTGGTGTTTATATATTCCACAACATTATTATTGCACAAAGTACCCGAACAAAATGGTTCGGAATCTTTATTATGTGGGTCGTGTAAATATACGAGCAGAAATTGAAGATTCTTCTTGGCTTCGGCTTGAGCTTCGCCGTAGCTTCCCTGGGGGTTAACATTAAGTTAGATGGACCTGGGGGTTAACATTAAGTTAGATGGACCTGGGGGTTAACAATAAGTTAGATGGACCTGGGGGTTAACAATAAGTTAGATGGACCTGGGGGTTAACATTAAGTTAGATGGGCCTGGGGGTTAACATTAAGTTAGATGGACCTGGGGGTTAACATTAAGTTAGATGGGCCTGGGGGTTAACATTAAGTTAGATGGACCTGGGGGTTAACATTAAGTTAGATAGACCTGGGGGTTAACATTAAGTTAGATGGGCCTGGGGGTTAACATTAAGTTAGATGGACCTGGGGGTTAACATTAAGTTAGATAGACCTGGGGGTTAACATTAAGTTAGATGGGCCTGGGGGTTAACATTAAGTTAGATGGACCTGGGGGTTAACATTAAGTTAGATAGACCTGGGGGTTAACATTAAGTTAGATGGGCCTGGGGGTTAACATTAAGTTAGATGGACCTGGGGGTTAACATTAAGTTAGATGGACCTGGGGGTTATTCGGGTTAACCTTAAGTTAGATGGACCTGGGGGTTAACATTAAGTTAGATGGACCTGGGGGTTAACCTTAAGTTAGATGGACCTGGGGGTTAACATTAAGTTAGATGGACCTGGGGGTTAACCTTAAGTTAGATGGACCTGGGGGTTAACATTAAGTTAGATGGACCTGGGGGTTAACCTTAAGTTAGATGGACCTGGGGGTTAACATTAAGTTAGATGGGCCTGGGGGTTAACATTAAGTTAGATGGGCCTGGGGGTTAACCTTAAGTTAGATGGACCTGGGGGTTAACATTAAGTTAGATGGACCTGGGGGTTAACATTAAGTTAGATGGACCTGGGGGTTAACATTAAGTTAGATGGGGTAACAGTATATCGTTGTCATCTCATAATATATAAAGTTGTCATCTCATACACTTCCACAGTATTTACGAGTAAATAAATTTAATCATGCATTAGTTACAAGCATTACCCTAAACATCTGGGGAGGGTTCTCATATTTTGCCTCGAACTCGTCAACGAACGTTAACACATCCCCTCGTGGATCCGTCACCATTTCCCGAGGGTCAGGGTTAAAGATTCTCCAAACAAACCTTATGAATATTCAATACATAAGGTGTAGCGACCACGCTTCGATTAAACATAGATATATTTTTAACTGCAGCACTTGTTAACAACTTTGTCGTTATATATCGTGTCTTTTCATTTCAAATATTCTTTAATCTTCGCTACCAACCATAGATACAAACAAATTTATTATTTCTACAGAACAAATTACCTAAACAAACTGAATATTGTTGAGAAAGTAAAACGTATCGGCGAGACAAGGACGGACATTGCCCAACTAAGTATTGAACCCCCCCCTCCATGGTTGCCGTATATTAGTTGGGGTGGGGGGGCACGGTAGTGGGTCAGGATGCGGGGAATGTTCACCTGTCAATCAAATACAACCTGTCAATCAAATAATACCTGTCTATCATATAACACCTGTCTGTGAAATACAACCTGTCAATTAAATAACACATCAAACAAACCATGGGTGGGGTGTCTACATCATACATACCATGGGTGGGGGTGTCTACATCATACATACCATGGGTGGGGGGTCTACATCAAACATACCATGGGTGGGGGTGTCTACATCAAACATACCATGGGTGGGGGTGTCTACATCATACATACCATGGGTGGGGGTTGTCTACACCATACATACCATGGGTGGGGATGTCTACATCATACATACCATGGGTGGGGGTGTCTACATCATACATACCATGGGTGGGGGGTCTACATCAAACATACCATGGGTGGGGGTGTCTACATCAAACATACCATGGGTGGGGGTGTCTACATCAAACATACCATGGGTGGGGGTGTCTACATCATACATACCATGGGTGGGGGTTGTCTACACCATACATACCATGGGTGGGGATGTCTACACCATACATACCATGGGTGGGGATGTCTACATCATACATACCATGGGTGGGGGTGTCTACATCATACATACCATGGGTGGGGGTGTCTACATCATACATACCATGGGTGGGGGGCCTACATCAAACATACCATGGGTGGGGGTGCCTACACCATACATACCATGGGTGGGGGGTGTCTACATCAAACATACCATGGGTGGGGGGTGTCTACATCATACATACTATGGGTGGGGGTGTCTACATCATACATACCATGGGTGGGGGTGTCTACATCATACATACCATGGGTGGGGGTGTCTACACCATACATACCATGGGTGGGGTGTCTACACCATACATACCATGGGTGGGGGTGTCTACATCATACATACCATGGGTGGGGGTGTCTACATCATACTTACCATGGGTGGGGGTGTCTACATCATACATACCATGGGTGGGGGGTGTCTACACCATACATACCATGGGTGGGGGTGTCTACATCATACATACCATGGGTTGGGGTGTCTACATCAAACATACCATGGGTGGGGGGTGTCTACATCATACATACCATGGGTGGGGGTGTCTATATCATACATACCATGGGTGGGGGTGTCTACATCATACATACCATGGGTGGGGGGTGTCTACATCATACATACCATGGGTTGGGGTGTCTACATCAAACATACCATGGGTGGGGGGTGTCTACATCATACATACCATGGGTGGGGGTGTCTATATCAAACATACCATGGATGGGGGTGTCTACATCATACATACCATGGGTGGGTGTGTCTACATCATACATACCATGGGTGGGGGTGTCTATATCAAACATACCATGGGTGGGGGTGTCTACATCATACATACCATGGGTGGGGGTGTCTACATCATACATACCATGGGTGGGGGTGTCTACATCATACATACCATGGGTGGGGGTGTCTACATCATACATACCATGGGTGGGGGTGTCTACATCAAACATACCATGGGTGGGGGGTCTACATCATACATACCATGGGTGGGGGTGTCTACATCATACATACCATGGGTTGGGGTGTCTACATCAAACATACCATGGGTGGGGGTGTCTACATCATACATACCATGAGTGGGGGGTCTACATCATACATACCATGGGTGGGGGGTGTCTACATCATACATACCATGGGTGGGGGTGTCTACATCATACATACCATGGGTGGGGGATGTCTACATCATACATACCATGGGTGGGGGTGTCTACACCATACATACCATGGGTGGGGGTGTCTACATCATACATACCATGGGTGGGGGTGTCTACATCATACATACCATGGGTGGGGGTGTCTACATCATACATACCATGGGTGGGGGGTGTCTACATCATACATACCATGGGTGGGTGTCTACATCATACATACCATGGGTGGGGTGTCTACATCATACATACCATGGGTGGGGTGTCTACATCATACATACCATGGGTGGGGGTGTCTACATCATACATACCATGGGTGGGGTGTCTACATCATACATACCATGGGTGGGGGGTCTACATCATACATACCATGGGTGGGGATGTCTACACCATACATACCATGGGTGGGGGTGTCTACATCATACATACCATGGGTGGGGATGTCTACATCATACATACCATGGGTGGGGGGTGTCTACATCATACATACCATGGGTGGGGGGTCTACATCATACATACCATGGGTGGGGATGTCTACACCATACATACCATGGGTGGGGGTGTCTACATCATACATACCATGGGTGGGGGTGTCTATACCATACATACCATGGGTGGGGGTGTCTACATCATACATACCATGGGTGGCGGGTGTCTATATCAAACATACCATGGGTGGGGGATGTCTACATCATACATACCATGGGTGGGGGTGTCTACATCATACATACCATGGGTGGGGGTGTCTACACCATACATACCATGGGTGGGGGTGTCTACACCATACATACCATGGGTGGGGGGTGTCTACATCATACATACCATGGGTGGGGGTGTCTACATCAAACATACCATGGGTGGGGTGTCTACATCATACATACCATGGGTGGGGGGTGTCTACATCAAACATACCATGGGTGGGGATGTCTACATCATACATACCATGGGTGGGGTGTCTACACCATACATACCATGGGTGGGGGTGTCTACATCAAACATACCATGGGTGGGGGTGTCTACATCATACATACCATGGGTGGGGGTGTCTACATCATACATACCATGGGTGGGGGTGTCTACATCATACATACCATGGGTGGGGGGTGTCTACACCATACATACCATGGGTGGGGGTGTCTACATCAAACATACCATGGGTGGGGGTGTCTACATCATACATACCATGGGTGGGGGTGTCTACACCATACATACCATGGGTGGGGGTGTCTACATCATACATACCATGGGTGGGGGTGTCTACATCATACATACCATGGATTGGGGTGTCTACATCATACATACCATGGGTGGGGGTGTCTACATCATACATACCATGGGTGGGGGTGTCTATATCAAACATACCATGGGTGGGGGTGTCTATATCAAACATACCATGGGTGGGGGATGTCTACATCATACATACCATGGGTGGGGGTGTCTACATCATACATACCATGGGTGGGGGGTCTACATCAAACATACCATGGGTGGGGGTGTCTACACCATACATACCATGGGTGGGGGTGTCTACATCATACATACCATGGGTGGGGGTGTCTATATCAAACATACCATGGGTGGGGGTGTCTACATCATACATACCATGGTTGGGGGTGTCTACATCATACATACCATGGGTGGGGGTGTCTATATCAAACATACCATGGGTGGGGGTGTCTACACCATACATACCATGGGTGGGGGGTGTCTACATCATACATACCATGGGTGGGGGTGTCTACATCATACATACCATGGGTGGGGGGTGTCTACATCATACATACCATGGGTGGGGGTGTCTACATCAAACATACCATGGGTGGGGGGTGTCTACATCATACATACCATGGGTGGGGGGTGTCTACATCATACATACCATGGGTGGGGGGTGTCTACATCATACATACCATGGGTGGGGGTGTCTATATCAAACATACCATGGGTGGGGGTGTCTACATCATACATACCATGGGTGGGGGGTGTCTACACCATACATACCATGGGTGGGGGTGTCTACATCATACATACCATGGGTGGGGTGTCTACATCATACATACCATGGGTGGGGGTGTCTACACAATACATACCATGGGTGGGGGTGTCTACACAATACATACCATGGGTGGGGGTGTCTACATCATACATACCATGGGTGGGGGGTGTCTACATCATACATACCATGGGTGGGGGTGTCTACATCATACATACCATGGGTGGGGTGTCTACACAATACATACCATGGGTGGGGTGTCTACACCATACATACCATGGGTGGGGGGTCTACATCATACATACCATGGGTGGGGGTGTCTACATCATACATACCATGGGTGGGGTGTCTACACAATACATACCATGGGTGGGGTGTCTACACCATACATACCATGGGTGGGGGGTCTACATCATACATACCATGGGTGGGGGTGTCTACATCATACATACCATGGTGGGGTGTCTACATCATACATACCATGGGTGGGGGTGTCTACACCATACATACCATGGGTGGGGGTGTCTACATCATACATACCATGGGTGGGGGTCTACATCATACATACCATGGGTGGGGGTGTCTACACAATACATACCATGGGTGGGGTGTCTACATCATACATACCATGGGTGGGGGTGTCTACATCATACATACCATGGGTGGGGGTGTCTACATCATACATACCATGGGTGGGGGTGTCTACATCATACATACCATGGGTGGGGTGTCTACACATACATACCATGGGTGGGGTGTCTACACCATACATACCATGGGTGGGGGGTCTACATCATACATACCATGGGTGGGGGTGTCTACATCATACATACCATGGGTGGGGTGTCTACATCATACATACCATGGGTGGGGGTGTCTACATCATACATACCATGGGTGGGGGTGTCTACACAATACATACCATGGGTGGGGGTGTCTACATCATACATACCATGGGTGGGGGTGTCTACATCATACATACCATGGGTGGGGGTGTCTACATCATACATACCATGGGTGGGGGTGTCTACATCATACATACCATGGGTGGGTGTCTACATCATACATACCATGGGTGGGGGTGTCTACATCATACATACCATGGGTGTGGGGTGTCTACATCATACATACCATGGGTGTCTACATCATACATACCATGGGTGGGGGTGTCTACATCATACATACCATGGGTGGGGGGTCTACATCATACATACCATGGGTGGGGGTGTCTACACAATACATACCATGGGTGGGGTGTCTACATCATACATACCATGGGTGGGGGTGTCTACACAATACATACCATGGGTGGGGTGTCTACATCATACATACCATGGGTGGGGGTGTCTACACAATACATACCATGGGTGGGGGTGTCTACACAATACATACCATGGGTGGGGTGTCTACATCATACATACCATGGGTGGGGGTGTCTACATCATACATACCATGGGTGGGGGTGTCTACATCATACATACCATGGGTGGGGGTGTCTACATCATACATACCATGGGTGGGGGTGTCTACATCATACATACCATGGGTGGGGGTGTCTACATCATACATACCATGGGTGGGGGTGTCTACATCATACATACCATGGGTGGGGGTGTCTACATCATACATACCATGGGTGGGGGTGTCTACATCATACATACCATGGGTGGGGGTGTCTACATCATACATACCATGGGTGGGGGTGTCTACATCATACATACCATGGGTGGGGGTGTCTACATCAACATACCATGGGTGGGGGTGTCTACATCATACATACCATGGGTGGGGGTGTCTACATCATACATACCATGGGTGGGGGTGTCTACATCATACATACCATGGGTGGGGGTGTCTACATCATACATACCATGGGTGGGGGTGTCTACATCAAACATACCATGGGTGGGGGTGTCTACATCATACATACCATGGGTGGGGGTGTCTACATCATACATACCATGGGTGGGGGTGTCTACATCATACATACCATGGGTGGGGGTGTCTACATCATACATACCATGGGTGGGGGTGTCTACATCATACATACCATGGGTGGGGGTGTCTACATCATACATACCATGGGTGGGGGTGTCTACATCATACATACCATGGGTGGGGGTGTCTACATCATACATACCATGGGTGGGGGTCTACATCATACATACCATGGGTGGGGGTGTCTACATCATACATACCATGGGTGGGGTGTCTACATCATACATACCATGGGTGGGGGTGTCTACATCATACATACCATGGGTGGGGGTCTACATCATACATACCATGGGTGGGGGTGTCTACATCAACATACCATGGGTGGGGGTCTACATCAAACATACCATGGGTGGGGGTGTCTACATCAACATACCATGGGTGGGGGTGTCTACATCATACATACCATGGGTGGGGGTGTCTACATCATACATACCATGGGTGGGGGTGTCTACATCAAACATACCATGGGTGGGGGTGTCTACATCAAACATACCATGGGTGGGGGGTGTCTACATCATACATACCATGGGTGGGGGGTGTCTACATCATACATACCATGGGTGGGGGTGTCTACATCATACATACCATGGGTGGGGGTGTCTACATCATACATACCATGGGTGGGGGTGTCTACATCATACATACCATGGGTGGGGGTGTCTACATCATACATACCATGGGTGGGGGTGTCTACATCATACATACCATGGGTGGGGGGGTCTACATCATACATACCATGGGTGGGGGGTCTACATCATACATACCATGGGTGGGGGGTCTACATCATACATACCATGGGGGGGTCTACATCAAACCATGGGTGGGGGGGTCTACATCAAACATACCATGGGTGAGGGTCGCTGGTTCGTCCCTTCATTAAACTTGGCTTGCACGGCCTTCTCAATATCCCAATCATGTTCGATTAATAATTTCTTGCATTCTTCTAAATCATCTGTATGGGTGATTTCCTGTAATTTAACATGTGATACACCTCATGCTCACTGCCGACCCCTAAAATAAACGAAACCACTTACTTGGAAATGCAGCAACTTTACTGTTAATTCGTCGTTCAAATCACCTTCTCCATCAGCCATCTTATTATTTACATATCTGTTAAATATATGTTTTATGTCTAATAGCAAACACACAAAATGTGTTTAACAAGTTATATCGAATTGTTTATACAAGTATAAAACATCAACTATTTTCAACAAAATATCAAAACTCAGTGTTTTGATTCAAACTTCGAGATTTGTTTCAATATATCGCTGAACGTTTCTTTGTTCACGTTTGTTATTGTTTTGTTTGTTTTATTTAGTTTCTTGAGTTTCGTTTCATCCTGTTTCAATTGTTTCTTTGTTTCACTCCAAGATTTCCGTTTCTTTGGCCGGTCATGTGACTTGTGGTCATTTGACTTGTGGTCATGTGACTTGCGGTCATGTGACTTGCCGTCATGTGACCTTCGTTTCCGTGGCGACATCGAAAAACTTTCTTCGCTCATCGAGGATTTCCTCCTCGAGTGTCGACTTTTATCGTCACAACCAAAATCTTTCTCCAGGAGTTGTTTCACTTTATTGATCGTCGCACGTTTATTATCTTCAACTCCAACTTTATCCATGGCTGGTTTGGCAACTTTAACCAACCCCCCCAACCCTGTAGTAGCTTCTACACACCCTGGTTGAACCTCGAGCACTCGTCGATACAACCTCCCCGCCTCCCTCAACAAAACTTCATCTTCCCCAGATGTTTCAACACTTTTAGCTTTCGTCAACAAAACCTCAACTAAATAACTTTGAGCGTTTTTATTCTTGCTGTCGTATTTTAACGCAAGTTCAAAATCCGCGATTGCTTTCGTGAAGGAAAGTTTGTTTGCATAGATGGCCCCCCTCGCAACCAAAGCATCCACGTTTGAACCATCCAGTTCGAGGGCATAATTAAGATCCTGCAATGCCTCGATGTCCCTTCCCTGTTTACACAACTCCACACCCCGTGTTACGCTCATGGCAGCAACTTTACTCGACTGTTGTTTCCTTAAATGTTCGGCGAACTCGTCGATTGGGAAACTCAATTCGCAAATATCGGAAACGAACGAAAACATCGGTTTCTGGATCAAACTTTCTTTCAAGTGCGACAAACATTGTGGGTTTTGGAATCCAGTTTCCTGTTTCAACATATCTGCATAACACCCATGTGAACTATGGGTGTATGGTCGTGGCAAGCCATCCTCCTCAACCACACCATACACATGTTTGTTGCTCATTAACGTGACAATAATATCATCCGAACATTCAATAATCTCTCCTCTTACAAAACAACCAACATGATATCTTGAAAGCAAATCCTCATGTTTAGACTTTCTGCCCATTTCACTGAGGGGACAAAACGCTGTCAACCCCAATGTTTCTAATGCTTGACTTTTTCCAGCGTCAAAACATAAAACTTTTAAATAAATCCCTTTTTCATTTTTGTTAAAAACTTTTCCTATGATGACGTCACCCAGCTCCATTTTGTTGATGACGTTGTGTTGAATATATTTTTCTTTAATTCCCATAAACGTCTCCATTGGCGGTAACACCGCATATATATCACCAGTGTTAACTTTCGACGACCATGAACGTAATGTACATCCCTTGGATTCGCGCAAATCACTCAATTGCTTTGATAAATCTGACACAAGCTGTTTAACATCGTCCATTATTATATCACCTATACGTCGTATACGCAACAGCATACAAGGTTTTGCGGCATTTCTAAAAAATTTTAACGTAGACCTCTAGCTACATCTTGCGGGGGGAATAATTTAATTGTTTTATCAGCAGGTGATGAAAAAAGCACAGAAATAAAAAAGAGTAGAACGCGCAACTTCCCAAAACCGTGATATATTCTTTTTTCTATTCACGTGACCGCCAACTCCGTCCCCATTTCGCTTGGTCTCCATTGTAAAAGATAGGCGCATAGTAGTTTTAAGAGGTTTTTGCTGTTTATTTCAAAGACTACACTAACTATTCCAGTTTATTAGGCCAGTTCACTTATTTGGTAGGTTAACGCTTACAGTTTACCACTTTTTAGGAAATTTAATTATTTAATAATTTTAATTAAAAACCTTCAAGCAAACGGTTTGTTAGAAATATTTGTATATTAGAAAATAGTTGTTTTACCCTATAACTTTAAATCAAGTCAAAAAATGAAGAAAAACTAGATAAAACGACCTCGATTCCATTGACTACAATAGTAAACGGGAACGACCCGCAAAAGAGAGAGAGTGTATCATGCTCTCTTCTTTGCCGACATAGGAGATGCGCGTTCTATTCTTTTTTAGTTCTGTGGAATAAAGGCATTAGTACGTTAACTCCCCAAAGCAATTTAATTCGCGTCCACGGTTAATTTATAATCGAGTTTTAAGTTTCTAGAAAATATTTTAATGCAGAGTAGTAATGCTTTATAACACAACAGAGTAAAAATAATCGAACTTACTTTTGTGAGAAAAAAGAGTAATGTCACATGAGTGGGGAGTACGTGTCGTATTGCTCTTTTACGCCACCTGCTGCTAATATAATTAGATATTTATTCCGCTAGGTGTCACTAGAGGTTTCGCAAGATACAAGCATTTTTACTTTTTTGGTTTTTATTATTCAAAATAAAAAATTAAAAACAAAAATTATTTTTAATAAAAACTAATAAAACTTATCATATGCATTCAAGATTGTTTGTCGGACTCTCTGGTGTCACCTAACGGAATAAAAACTTAGCAATATTGGCAGCAGGTGGCGTAAAAGAGCAATGCGGCACGGACTCCCCATTTCATGTCGCATTGCTCATTTTTTACGCAAAAGTGAGTTTCATTATTTTTGCTTCGTTGTGTTATAATACTATGTTTCTCTGCATTAAAATATTTTTTCTTTATTATAACCAAAAAATAAAATATTAAACTTGTTTTGTAAATCGCGAAACCTTGCGGAAATAATCAAGTAAAAGCAAGGTGTCGTAGGGAAAACCCCTAAACTATAACCAAAAAGTTTTGTTTGTATACAAAACATTCGGAATCAAAACGAAGTAACGAAGATGTTTAATTTTCCTGGATTGCCCGAGCATTTGGTGGAAGATGTTATGACGTGTGGTTTTCTTGGAACGAAAGACGTTTTGAATCTCGGATCAACTTGCAAGAAATTGTGGGGGATCTCAAAACGAAATCTGGTTTGGAAAAAGTTGTTTAAATTAAAATTTCCACATTTATTAAACAAAGAAAGTAATCTTGAGGTTGTTCTCCAGTCATTGGTTATAACTGATGGGTCAAATACGTTGGTTGGAAATCACTGGATGGATGTTTATCACCAAACCAACCTAATAATTAAAGCGTTAAACGAAATATCAACCACACATAACACAAACCTCCAACTTGACGATGAAGATTTTGAAACTTTGCTGAATTATTCGAAACAATTCACGTTTAAACTTGTGTTGTGTATATTAAGATGTTTGGTTAATAATCCACGCGACCTCACAACAACTTACTATGCAAACAAAGCTTTGGTTTATCTCAAATGTTGTTCTTTAACGGAAGAAATTAAACAACTCGTTGAAACTCCCGACCCCTCGATGACCCTCCTAATGCAAGGGGCAATGCTCGTCTCTGATTGGTTCAAAAGTGAAACCGATATTGACCAATCAGAAGTAAAGGATTTCATTCGAACCTCAGCACAACTCATCCGTGACAGGTCATGTGACCTCACCCTGCTACAAGCGGCCAATCACATCTTCCAACAAAACTTCAGCGGAAATCAACAAAACTATTATGACATCAGCAATTCATTTATTGATGATGTCATAAAGACACGACGGGGAATCCCGATCACCCTTTGTTTAATATTTCGTGAAATATCATCGCACGTTGGTTTGAACCTTCACCCCGTTGCTTGTCCCAGCCACTTCCTGCTAAGAATGACAAACCCTGGGGGCCACAAGTAAGTTAGAAGTCAAACTTAAACACGAATGTTACAACTTTTGTTGCAGATTTATCGACGTTTTTAACGATGGGAAAGTTCAAACATTTGAAGAACTCGGGTTGAAAGAAGAATTGTTGAAAACGACGACAAATGTTGAAGTTTTGTCACGGATATGTCGCAATATTAACGCACATTCCAAGTATAACAATACAGCGGATCCCAGTTTGGCTGAAAGAGTTTTGAACTTGAGCGTTTTACTTGAACCAACATCAGAAATTGTAAGAATATTAAGATTGTTCGAAATATTTGATAATTTACCTCCAGCTCACAGAACCGAGCTGAACGTTTGAAGTTTTTGTTTCGAATAAATAAGAATCTTCACACGATGTTAGAGGATAATACGTTGGTGGGCGAAGAGTTTCGGGGGGTGGCCGGTATCGCTTCACGGGAGGTGGGTGTCATGTGATCACGGTGTCATGTGGCCAACCCATTAGTGACCACTGGTTTGATTGACAGGTGATAGAAGCACGAATATTATCAAGCATCAAATTAAAAATGAAGGAAAAGAAAAAAACTCGGAAAATAAAATTCAGGTTTTAAATTTATTCTTGTTTGATTGTGAAGTAATAATGTTAAAACATAAGATCGGCCGATGAAAATGCCCGAGTCATGTTTTCGGTTGGAACGGTGACTCGGCACTTAAAGTACGGCTACGTATGCGTTGTGAGGGGTTGGGACAACTACTGCGATATGTCGGTAAGATGGCAACGACTGATGGGGATTCCTCAGTTAAATGATGGGGCGACACAACCATATTATAATGTGTTGGTTCACGAAGATGGATCAGAAAGGTGGGGTTGATGTTGAAGTGTTGTAACATAAATGCAGCGCGTAACATTCTATTGTAGGTATGCGGCGCAAGAAAACTTGGAAGTGTTGAAAGGAGGGTTGGCGGTCGAACACGAGGAAATTGGAAAGTATTTTCAATCAATTAAACACGATGATGGGAAAATATATTATGAACCAAATCAACAACTTAAACTTGAATATCCTGAAGACATGGCCCATACAATAACATTGTGTCAGCAATAAGTGTTGTATACATATATATATACTCTGTAATAAATATAACAGCTCATATGCGTGATATTACAGAATATAGAAACACTGCATGTTACGCGCACCACCAAGCCATTGAAGAAACAATAAAAATATTTACAACATTAAGTGCGTTCAACCGTGTCTTCGCTTGATTGGTCGTTTGCCGTCGTGGGTGACTGATCTTCAGTCTGTGAAGAAATAATTGATTGTAACTTATTTATCCTCGCATGGCGGAGCAACAACACTTGTTATAACACAGGTGTTCTATTTCATACACCTCGTGTCCGCTTACCAGTTACCACGTATGTAACTTATTTATCCTCGCATGGCGGGGTAACGGCAGTCGTTATAACACAGGTGTTCTATTTCATACACCTCGTGTCCGCTTACCAGTTACCATGTATGTAACTTATTTATCCCTGCATGGCGGGGTAACGGCAGTCGTTATAACACAGGTGTTCTGTTTCATACACCTCGTGCCCGCTTACCAGTTACCATGTATGTAACTTATTTATTCTCGCATGGCGGGGTAATGGCAGTCGTTATAACACAGGTGTTCTGTTCCATACACCTCGTGCTCGCTTACGAGTTACCATGTATGTAACTTATTTATCCTCGCATGGCGGGGCAACAACAGTCGTTATAACATAGGTGTTCTGTTTCATACACCTCGTGCCCGCTTACCAGTTACCATGTATGTAACTTATTTACCCTCGCATGGTAACAACAGTCAATATACCAACCCATTAGTCCATGCACACAATAGCAGCAAACCATGTTTAACCTACCGGAGTTATTTGTCGTCTCGCTCTATGTTGCCGGGGTTTGATAGACAGCGATAACCCCCAAAGCGCTTCCTCGGACAAGTAGTCGTCGAAACGACCGATTAGTCGAATGACCTCGTCATCGCGTTGAAACTGATATTGACTGCAACAAATTGCAAAGGATGAACATGAGTAGTTCAGCACATATACATTATATGGAAGATATACACATATATATATAGTAACATACACACAGTAACATAGATAGACAACCTTTGTTTAAATCTTCTCATGGTATCCAAAATACTAAACTGTTGCCATCTTTTTCTAAAGTTGATGATTCCTGGTGCCAGTTCATCTTGGTTTCCGAGGTGAATGAACGTCAGATCTTGTAATATTAAACCCCTGTGTATATAATAATCAATATTATGACATCACACATGGTATTATGACCTCACAGATATGGTATGCATGGTTGAGTGGCTTCAGCGAGCGCTTCCCTGTACGTTCGGAACGAGGACGAGCTGTCAATCAAACGACAATATTCTTGCAGCCCCTCGCTTGTTTGTCGCTGCCATTCCAAACGACGAACGGGCGCCGAATCCAACGCGGATAAAACAGCAAGATAAGAATTAAAATTGTTCAACTTTCGTAGATGCTGAAGTACAAGGTTATTGTGGTTGGTGGTCCAACTTTTATAATAAATATCTTTGTATTCAACCTACCCTCATTATTCGAATAAATTTATTCAAAAGTTTTTCTCGTTCTTGTGGTTTTGTTTGTTTGAGAATAATCGTTCTCGCCCAAAATGACATTTTATTAAAATGTTCGGTAAACCTCGTTAAGTGCGGCGACAATTCCTCTGATTGTTCTTGTGCCCACTGCAGGACCTCGGGGATCTGTAGCGACATCGTGTGAACAAATACAACGATAAAATCAGTTTAGTTTTACAAAAGTATTAAAGCGGGAAAGATAATAATATTTACAATTTTAAGATTTAACAAATTTTAATTTATTTAACATTGTTTGGGTTTGTCCACTAGGTGGAGCATCATGCTTCTTATAATTAAATGTGAATTTGTTTTTTTGCGGACTGTCATTTATCAATATTTCCAAATACATGTAATTACAACTAAGTACCTCGATCTTTTGAAACATTTCTAAATCGAGCAACGTCATTTGTTCGGCCAACTTCTCGCTGCTGAAGTCGTGAATGCTGAGAACTCTGTGATGTATATTATGTACCATGTATATTGTATACCATGTATATTATATACCATGTATATTATATACCATGTATATTATATACCATGTATATTGTATACCATGTATATTATATACCATGTATATTGTATACCATGTATATTATATACCATGTATATTGTGTACCATGTATATTATATACCATGTATATTGTGTACCATGTATATTACGTACCATGTATATTGTATACCATGTATATTATATACCATGTATATTGTATACCATGTATATTACGTACCATGTATATTATATACCATGTATATTGTATACCATGTATATTATATACCATGTATATTGTATACCATGTATATTACGTACCATGTATATTATATACCATGTATATTGTGTACCATGTATATTATATACCATGTATATTATGTACCATGTATATTGTGTACCATGTATATTATGTACCATGTATATTGTATACCATGTATATTGTATACCATGTATATTGTATACCATGTATATTATATACCATGTATATTATATACCATGTATATTGTATACCATGTATATTGTGTACCATGTATATTATATACCATGTATATTATATACCATGTATATTACGTACCATGTATATTATATACCATGTATATTGTATACCATGTATATTGTGTACCATGTATATTGTGTACCATGTATATTACGTACCATGTATATTATATACCATGTATATTACGTACCATGTATATTGTATACCATGTATACACAAAACATACCCCGCTTACCTTGACGTAATATGCAATGCTGATAAAGGTTGAGATATGATTTCTATGTTGCTTGTTTTACGATGATCATGTTTGCCGAGCACAGTTTGCCGGAGTAGTTTGGCCAATGTGAGTTCCCCCTGGCACACAAGTTTGTAAACAAGGTCCATCAACATCTTCAATACGTCGTTGGTAATGTCCGCTAAACTGTGGATCAAACTTTATTATAAGTAAAACAATGCATATTATGTATGTTGGTGACATCATATATGACATCATTACAAAAACAAAATCTCTTTTACACTTATGATGGTGAAGTTAGTAAACCACCCACCCCGATGACCAACAAAACAACCAGCTACCACCCACCCCGATGACCAACAAAACAACCAGCTACCACCCACCCCGATGACCAACAAAACAACCAGCTACCACCCACATGATGATCAACAACACAACCAGCTACCACCCACATGATGATCAACAAAACAACCAGCTACCACCCACATGATGATCAACAAAACAACCAGCTACCACCCACCCCGATGACCAACAAAACAACCAGCTACCACCCACATGATGACCAACAAAACAACCAGCTACCACCCACCCCGATGACCAACAAAACAACCAGCTACCACCCACCCCGATGACCAACAAAACAACCAGCTACCACCCACCCCGATGACCAACAAAACAACCAGCTACCACCCACCCCGATGACCAACAAAACAACCAGCTACCACCCACCCCGATGACCAACAAAACAACCAGCTACCACCCACCCCGATGACCAACAAAACAACCAGCTACCACCCACATGATGACCAACAAAACAACCAGCTACCACCCACCCCGATGACCAACAAAACAACCAGCTACCACCCACCCCGATGACCAACAAAACAACCAGCTACCACCCACCCCGATGACCAACAAAACAACCAGCTACCACCCACCCCGATGACCAACAAAACAACCAGCTACCACCCACATGATGACCAACAAAACAACCAGCTACCACCCACCCCGATGACCAACAAAACAACCAGCTACCACCCACCCCGATGACCAATAAAACAACCAGCTACCACCCACATGATGACCAACAAAACAACCAGCTACCACCCACCCGATGACCAACAAAACAACCAGCTACCACCCACCCCGATGACCAACAAAACAACCAGCTACCACCCACCCCGATGACCAACAAAACAACCAGTTACCACCCACCCCGATGATCAACAAAACAACCAGCTACCACCCACATGATGACCAACAAAACAACCAGCTACCACCCACCCCGATGACCAACAAAACAACCAGCTACCACCCACCCCGATGACCAACAAAACAACCAGCTACCACCCACCCCGATGACCAACAAAACAACCAGCTACCACCCACCCCGATGACCAACAAAACAACCAGCTACCACCCACCCCGATGACCAACAAAACAACCAGCTACCACCCACCCCGATGACCAACAAAACAACCAGCTACCACCCACCCGATGACCAACAAAACAACCAGCTACCACCCACATGATGACCAACAAAACAACCAGCTACCACCCACCCGATGACCAACAAAACAACCAGCTACCACCCACCCGATGACCAACAAAACAACCAGCTACCACCCACCCGATGACCAACAAAACAACCAGCTACCACCCACCCGATGACTAACAAAACAACCAGCTACCACCCACATGATGACCAACAAAACAACCAGCTACCACCCACCCGATGACCAACAAAACAACCAGCTACCACCCACCCGATGACCAACAAAACAACCAGCTACCACCCACATGATGACCAACAAAACAACCAGCTACCACCCACCCGATGACCAACAAAACAACCAGCTACCACCCACCCGATGACCAACAAAACAACCAGCTACCACCTACCAAAGTTCATCCACCACGCGCACCAGAAGGAAAAAAGCATTTTTGGAAATCCTTTTACTTTTCCTGTCGGCCGCGGTCAAAGATTCGGATCCAAAGTTCTTTTGCGTTAGACGTGTTAAGGAATAATAAACGAGGCTATATAGATATAGTATAATATTATTATGACATCATATGATATATAATGACAATGTATGTTATATTATGACATCATATGATATATTATGACATCTTATGTTATATTATGACATTATATGTTATATAATGACATCATAAAGGATATCTATAAAGAAGCTTTTGTAGTAACTCAGGAGGTTGAATGAACGTTCGATAAGTTGTGAGGAAAGCTTCAAAGTAGATGAGGTCTGCAGGAAAGTTGGTTAGAATTGCAACATGTCGTATTAATAACAACTTAACAAGCTTACTTTTGGTCCCCGCCTCAGCTGCGTACACGATAAGGGCGTCTACACACCCACTGCAAACCTCATTAGATGATTGGTCGCCATGTTTATGAAAACTTAGATAGTTTGAAACTTCGCCAGCGTCAAGCAGGTTGCCGGGGTCAGGTTGGGGGAGGGGGCATGACTTGGAACCCCCTCGTTTTGGGGGGCTGGGTGACGGGGGTAGGGCTGTGGGGGGGGGTTAGAACCAAATAAAAGGAATTGCGCTTGCATGGTTAGCAACACAGGAACTTTTATCTTATTAAATGTTCAAAGGCCTATGTTTAGGTTCATAAATGGTTACTGGTTAGTTTAGATGTTGTGTCACAATTTAGAAGTAAATTACAAAACCGAATCTTTGCAGCCCTCTAATTCTTACCATTATCTTCTACTTTCTCGTCGACATTTTCAGAGAAACTTTTCTGTGGCAGCGGTTCAACTCGTGCTGTTGTTTTCTTGGGTAGGGGCGGGGCAACTAGGGGTGGGGTGGTTATGGGCGTGGCAGCCATCCCGTGCTCCTCGTTCAACTGTTGTTGTCGGTTTAATATCGAAGTTCTTCGGAAACTGACGCTACTTCTCTTGGGTAAGATGGGCGGGGGTCGTTCCTCTATGGTGGGGAACGTAAATATGCTCTCCTGTGATGTCATAGCGGTGTCATATTGTGTCATAATGTGTGATGTCATAATACTTACTGTTTTACGAGCTTTAGGGGGTAGTGCCGGGGGTGTGTCGTATAACGGGGATCCGGGGGAACTTCCATCTCCGCTACTCTGCTAAAACAAGATGTTAAAATATATCTATGAATATATATAAGATATCTATGCATGTATATGAGATACCTATGAATATATATAAGATATCTATGAATGTATATACGATATCTATGCATATATATAAGATATCTATGCATGTATATAAGATATCTATGCATATATATAAGATATTTATGTCGTACCTGCCACTGCTCTGTACTTCCCACTAGTGTCCTCGTGGCAGGGGAAACCACACTATGGGGCAAGTTGTACCTCCGCGCAGTTTCACGAGATATATCGGACATGGGAGGGGGTTGGGGTTGTTCTTGTGCGAATAAATGCATGTACAAATCAACTGTTTAAACATGGGTTAATATATCATTGTTGCATCATAATATAATTATGTAAAGTAATATCTTGTATTTCGCAAACATTTCTTGACAAATATGTGTTTTATATTACTTGTTTGGATTGCATTGCGTTTATACTTTAAAGCGCTTGATGCTAAACCATTGTTTCTAAAACTGGGGGGCGCGACCCCCTAGGGGGGCGTGAAACACTCGTAAGGGGGGCGCGATAAACTATAAAATAAAGTGTTTTAACAATGGTGTTCAAAAGGCTAAAACACGACGCATCAGGTAAAAGTTAAATTAAAATAGCAAACATTTAAGTCTGTTTTTAAACCTCTTACACATGCTAAATGATGAGGTGTCAATCCCTATTATGACGCTAATAATCGCCATGTGAATTGCTGTTATGTCGTAATTAATTGCCAGGCAAAACAATCGCTATTATGATGCAATGAATCCCTACTATTTCGTAACAAACAGTCTACCTGGCTAAGAAAAAAATGGTAAATATAAGGTTTAACTACAACGTAAACTGAACAGTTATTTGATTTCACTCTTGCGTTGATCGCGATAAAGTATTTTACGGAATAATACAGATACAGTTAACTAACGGGGCTGCGGTTTAAAGCATGTCCAATTTGCCAGGTTAGGCTGTGGTGGATCATGGCAGAAATTAATTAAACACCACTGTGGTAACTTAACAAAAAAGGAGGGAGGGGGCGCAAGTTTGTTGAGATCTTCATTGGGGGGGGGCGTGCTTTAAAAAGTTTAAGAACCCCTGTGCTAAACCATATTGTGTGGCAACATATCAACCATGCCACACCAGGTTTAATGACAATAAATCAAGTACTTACATTTATTCCTCTTAGTAGGAAGCGGCGGTGGTTCTTCATCCTCGCTTGCTATGCTTGCCATGCTAAGATCTGTTGACTTCCTGTTTATATATGGTTAGTTCCCGTGGTATACCATGGTTCCCATGTATACCCACCTGTTTAACTTGGCGGGGAGATCAGGGGGGATATCGAGTTCGTTTAAACTGTTGACCGACGCTGCGTCATCGTAATAAACGTTATGTGATGATGAAGGGCTGCGATATATATGTGTAAAAGAGGTTACTATCAACCAAGTTACTGTCCGAAACATCTGCTGATCATGAGTTTAGTATCCAGACAGTAACTTGGTCCATCATCAGTGTAAAAAAGGTTACTATGAACCAAGTTACTGTCCGAAACATCTGCTGATCATGAGTTTAGTATCCAGACAGTAACTTGGTCCATCATCAGTGTAAAAAAGGTTACTATCAACCAAGTTACTGTCCGAAACATCTGCTGATCATGAGTTTAGCATCCAGACAGTAACTTGGTCCATCATCAGTGTAAAAGAGGTTACTATCCACCAAGTTACTGTCCGAAACATCTGCTGATCATGAGTTTAGTATCCAGACAGTAACTTGGTCCATCATCAGTGTAAAAGAGGTTACTATCCACCAAGTTACTGTCCGAAACATCTGCTGATCATGAGTTTAGTATCCAGACAGTAACTTGGTCCATCATCAGTGTAAAAGAGGTTACTATCCACCAAGTTACTGCCCGAAACATCTGCTGATCATGGGTTTAGTATCCAGACAGTAACTTGGTCCACCATCTGTGTAAAAGAGGTTACTATCTACCAAGTTACTGTCCCAAACGAAATATTGTGGTTATGAGAATATGTTACATCACAATCATAATTATGACACGTTAGTGAGTTAATTAAAACGAAAACAAACGAAAGGAAATGTATGAATCACAAAGCACACTGTTGTGTTATTTATAATTCAATGGCTTTTTATGATGTAATAACGCAGTGAATGAAATTTAATTGTTTCCTTCCGGAATTATTTTAATTAAAGAAACATTAATTGAGTGATGATTATGATGTCATAAGTACCTTCCCAACAAGCAGTTGTAGGATCCGCTGTGTTGATCGTCGATGGTGATGCTTGACATTGAACTTGCAGCGCTTGGTATATTAAGCCTATGATCATGCACATGCTGTGAGTGGGGCTTGTGGGGGTTGGTGGGGGGGGGGCTTACCTTATTGGTACGAGTTGGTTTGGATATGATGCCGGTCGTTCACTGGTCCCATCTTCCATATTATGCCATCGTAGAATATTCTTTGCAACATAATTTGCCTCGCCGTTTGTTAGTACTTCGCAGCTATCTGTATATATGTTTGTGCCAACATTCGTTACATGATTAATACTCTATATACGGTAGGGTGGGTAAAGATGGGACACCTTTCTCATTCTATTTTATCATCCCATTTGGTAGTAAACAAAGATCATTCAAAGAATTATAAAACTGTATCCTCACAACTCCCATGGACCGTTTTTGATTGTTTAAAATACAATCAGGATATTTAGATATTCTGTTCTAAAGGTGTCCCATCTTCCCCACCCCACTATACATCATACACAACCTATTCAATTTATTGTAATAATTTTTTTATTTATTTCTTCGATAACGAAGATTAAATTAATAAAACAAAACAGGGATTAGCAGCAAGAACGTCGAGCAATGCATTCATAACACATCCTAACATATTGTTTTACCTGAACTTAAATTACTTGAGCAATAACTCGCGCGGTCGTTTGATTCCGTGTTGTTGAATTTGTACGAGGGGCCGATCAAGGATTCCTCGGATCTCGTTAAACCACGCACACCAAACACAGAAACCTGGGGTTACAACATGGGGTGGGTTAGGGGGTGGAACATGGGGTGACACAACTTACATCAGGGTTGGGGTTGAAAGGGGAAACGATCCCAATCGGTTTGTTTGTTCGTTTCTTTGGTGGGATTGGAGGTACTGATTCATCGTGGATGGCTTGTAACCTAAGGTTTGTGGGGTTATTGTTGGTGGGTACCAATCATATAAATTAAAAATGTGAAAGAGATCTTTCAGTTTTTTTTGGCCAAGATACATGCAACAACAGCATGTACAAACATTCACTATAAGAAGCTACAACAAGAAATTTGAAAACAATTTGTTGAATTTTCATGCGTTGGGTACCTGCTAAAGTGGTGTGCTAGTGATTGGCTTCTAAGTTGGTTGTTGGGGATTCTTAGTGATCCAAACGCATCAGGAAGGCTGTGGTAATATGAACATATTCACATGCATGATCACATAATCACGTGCATGCAACATCATGACATAACAATACCTTGCCCCCCTACTAGGGGAGGTGGGGGTGGTTGGGGCGCTACTTCGGGATCGGATCTTGCTCAAAGCTTCATCAACTAATCCGTCAACACCTCTTTGGACGGAATCTGTGGATGGCGGGAGGTTAACTACCACAATACAACATAATACACAATATACAACGTACCTATAAGTGTAGGAACCAAACTAAATCGTTCATCATTGCTTGTTGTGTTTGCACCCAACAGCATGTCGTCGGACCACTGGATTAGCTGGGCGAGGCTTTGAACAACACAAGCACGACACGATGTCATTACTGAACTATGGAAATACTTTGGGTTAATATTTATAACGTACAAACAGAGATATACCTTAGCTCGGGAGATATTTGGTTCCTTGATATTTCATCCAACACGGTGATCACAACTTCCAGAATCCTCGAGGCCGAACCCGAAAATTGTTCGAACCTTTTATTTGAAACCACGGCGCGGAAATACATCAACCCAACTTTCAAATCTTTCACTAATTCCCTGATCTTTGTTTCACCATCCAACGACTGCTGGGTTGGGAAGTTATAACATGCCATTATCATCATATAACACACATGCCAAAGTTGAGAGTTGGCCCATTACCCCAACATTGTATATGCACATTCTATTCTATATGGGTGAGGTCCTACAGTGAGGCATGCCATGGGACCTGGGGTTTAAGCCAAAGTTGGCCCATTACCCCAACATTGTATATGCACATTCTATTCTATATGAGTGAGGTCCTATAGTGAGGCATGTCATGGGACCTGGGGTTTAAGCCAAAGTTGGCCCATTACCCCAACATTGTATATGCAAATTCTATTCTATATGGGTGAGGTCCTACAGTGAGGCACGCGTTGGCCCATTACCCCAACACCACCAAGCTTACTTTTTCAAGGGTGCTACCGCAGAAACTATTTTCACATGCATGCTACCACCAACCATGATATATAACAACCAACCTGGGAAGAAGTTAGATCTTCTTGACTGCCACACGGTGATGGACGTGACTTTCCCTTTACTCGACCCCCTGTAATATAAACATCATATAACATTTAGGTTACTTAATGGCTTCAATACAACGTTTATTCCACCTTTTCCAGGTTTTTTGATTTGTTTATATTTTTCTCGGTAAAATTCAGTCGATGATTTGAACGAATCCGTAATTTTCCGCTTGGCGATCTTCAACCTGTCTGTCACTTTCGCCGAGTTTTCCGGGGATTCCCCTGTAATGATGTCATAGTTAGCTAACATTATTATGAACATCATCAAGCAGCAATGCTTGCTTTAATTCGATAATAAATAGTTGAAAGCCCTGCTTCTAAAGAACAAGGGACGAAAATACAATCGCCCACAAAATTACATACGTGGTAACTCGTAAGCGGGCACGAGGTGCATGAAACAAAACACCTGTGTTATAACAAGTGTTGTTGCCCCGCCATGCGAGGATAAACAAGTCACATACGTGGTAACTTGTAAGCGGGCACGAGGTGTATGAAACAAAACACCCGTGTTATAACAAGTGTTGTTGCCCCGCCATGCGAGGATAAACAAGTCACATACGTGGTAACTCGTAAGCAGGCACAAGGTGCATGAAACAAAACACCTGTGTTATAACAAGTGTTGTTGCCCCGCCATGCGAGGATAAACAAGTCACATACGTGGTAACTCGTAAGCAGGCACAAGGTGCATGAAACAAAACACCCGTGTTATAACAAGTGTTGTTGCCCCGCCATGCGAGGATAAACAAGTCACATACGTGGTAACTTGTAAGCGGGCACGAGGTGCATGAAACAGAACACCCGTGTTATAACAAGTGTTGTTGCCCCGCCATGCGAGGATAAATAAGTTACATACGTGGTAACTTGTAAGCGGGCACGAGGTGCATGAAACAGAACACCCGTGTTATAACAAGTGTTGTTGCCCCGCCATGCGAGGATAAACAAGTCACATACGTGGTAACTTGTAAGCGGGCACGAGGTGTATGAAACAGAACACCCGTGTTATAACAAGTGTTGTTGCCCCGCCATGTGAGGATAAATAAGTTACATTCATTCAAAATGTAGCACCACCATTTATAACACATAACCCATGCATCATCTTACCTCTTTTATGAGAATTATCCGCCATTATTATGTTTACATCATTTTCACCACAACTTTCTTTCAGTCAACACCTTACAATAATCCAAAGCTGTTTGTCTGTTAAGTATGAAAGCACATCTAGATTGAAAGTGTGGGCACTTTCTCCAAACTTTTGTTTTAACTTAAAAACAAATTTAACTTAAATAAGATTATATTAAAAAAATACATAAATTTTCAAGCTTATTTTAATTTAGCGGGCATTAGTCATTGTCCGGCGCCGTGGTATAGTGGTTAGCGCGCCTGCCTGTAACCCAGAGGTAATGGGTTCAAGGCTTGACGCTGTTACCACTGTGGGCGTATGTGTCCTTGGGCAAGACGCTTAACGGCAATTGCTCCAACCCAGTGGCCACTAATGGGTTGTCTAAATGATCAGAAATACATAAAAAAAAATTCAAAAAAAATAATTACCCACAAAGTAACATACATGGTAACTCGTAAGCTGGCGCGAGGTGCACACCCGTGTGATAACGACTGTCGTTTTCCGGCCACGCGAGGATAAAGTAAGTTACATTCATTTCATTTCATTTCATTTCAGTCGCTGTTTAAATACAACTCTATTTCAACCATATTCACAAGTGTAACTTCTTTTTGGAATTCAGCTATTTCTTTTAGAAAATTAATACTTTTGATTGGGTCCGCGTCAGAGTTTGTATATAAACATGTTGATCTACGTTATACAAACACATTAGTATATTTCGCCAATAACCCAAGCTTACTAAATTTACCACAACAATATTTTAAAATTTAGCTGGCAACACTGCAGGAATACTTTTTTGTCAGAAAGAGTGTTTGTTGTGGAAAACTTTTTCTCGTGTTTGACAGAAAATGTTAAGTTTGTTTGTTCTGCGTTTTGTTGATAATTTGTGGCTGTGTTAAGTTTAAATTGTATCCATAGTCGTCGGCACAGTGTCAATCATATTATAGTGAGGTAAAGAGCGATATGTTATATGCTGATGCAATAGCCAATATATAAGCAAAAGAACAAACTTCGTAAACACTCAAATAACAAATTAGTTCCAGGTTACCAACTTATTTAACATGGCTTGCATAATTCAACTTTAATTTAAACTTGAATCAAACAAATGGCGAAGGCACCCGGAGGTCAGAATAGCGTCGCTAAACTTTATCAAACAGTGATTGAAGACGTCATAAACAATATACGAGAGGCATTTCTCGACGACGGAGTGGACGAGCATGTATTGCAGGAGTTGAAACAAACATGGGAACAAAAGTTGGCGCAATCCAAGGCTGTTGAGAATAGTAGTAATGAACTGAGGCATGCCCAGTCTGTTATGCCATTGTATGTATACGCTAACTCAATGCAGGGCGACAAAAGTCAACAACCCCTGGTGTATCATACAATGACCGCTGCTGGACAACAAGCGGCCATGTCCCTTCCTAACAGTGTGTTGTACCAAAGGCAGCAACATCCAAACCAACAGGTGTACGCCCCATACCAACCTGGTACATCCACCAACCAACAAAGCACAAGTGGGGGAGGTAAACAACATCCGTCGGTGATTATACAAGCGGACGGGGCGAATGATCAGCGGATCACGCAGGTGGACGGGGCGAATGATCAGCAGATCACGCAGGTAGACGGGGCGAATGACCAGCGGATCACGCAGGTGGACGGGGCGAATGATCAGCGGATCACGCAAGTGGACGGGGCGAATGACCAGCGGATCACGCAGGTGGACGGGGCGAATGACCAGCGGATCACACAGGTGGACGGGGCGAATGCAGATTCATCATCGGAGGAGGATGATGACGATGATGAAGATGAGGTGGAGGAGGAAGAGGAAGCGGTAGATGAGGAACCTCTATGTTCCGCTGATGATGGATCGGATGACGACCCTGTTGAATTGTTCGACACAGATAACGTGGTGGTTTGTCAATACGATAAAATCCATCGCGCCAAATGTCGATGGAAATTTAACCTCAAAGTTGGAATCATGAACTTGAACGGGAAAGACCTTGTTTTCCAGAAAGCTACAGGGGAGGCTGAGTGGTGAAGACATTGTTGGCTTGTAAATAATTATCGTTTATTTCTATACGACCAGTGGTGACTTTGCTTGTTGCGACACGTTTCATTAAAACTTGGACAAAAATCACTTTTACGATAATTTCTGTTAAAATATTAAGTTTAAACAACAATCGTGACGATGATTTTATATTTTTCATGGTTAGTTAAAATGAACTCAGTTGAAAATAATCCTGAAAGGAATAAAAACCTTCCTAAAGATGCGGAAACGATAATAGCAGTGTTGCAAGATATGGGTGTGACGGAGTACGAGCCCAAGGTAGTCCACCAACTGTTGGAGTTTACATATCGTAAGTTGAACTTATTTATCCTCTTGTGATGAGGCAAGGACAGTTGTTCAGTGTAACTTAGTAGGTGCCACCTGCACTCATGTTTTACAATTTTTAATTGTTTTCACTTGTTGTCTATGAAGGTTACATAAGCGAGGTTTTGGACGAAGCCAAGGTTTACGCAAACCACGCCGGTCGTTCCAATATTAATGTTGATGACACAAAGCTAGCTGTGATGTCACAATTGGATAATTCATTCACTAACCCCCCACCCCGAGATGTAAGTAGCGGAAACAGTTGTCAAACATCGGGAACCATATTGTCTGGTATACACACATTCCAGAATCCCTTACATTCACAGTGGTTGATTAATGTGGTGAATATACTTTACCCACTAACCCCCCCTCCTCACAGTTCCTGGTTGACGTAGCACGGCAGAAGAACACGATTGCTTTACCACTCGTCAAGAATTACTCAGCGGCCCGCCTTCCCCCCGACCGATATTGCCTTCTATCTGTTAACTACCGACTCAAGGGATCTGCCGATAAAAAAGTAAGTTCACAATATTCATTATGACATTATAATTACATACCTTCCATTGCAGAATGTTCGGAAAAACTCTACAAAATATTTGACGACTTCGACGCAGAAACATCTGTTTGCCAACCCCCAGGTACCTGGTGTTGTAAACTCCCGTAGTCCTTATTTACCTTCGAACCCACTTACAGGTTATCATGCCTTCCACAAATGCAAAGCGGAAATGGCATGAGATCGGAAACTACGACACCTAGTGTTGAGCAGCTCTCTTTATTTTACAACTCGTGGCAGCAAACTTTGAAAATACAAAAAATTTGAAATTTTCAACGAAAAAAAGTTTTTGCCCCTTTTTATAAAAATAATCCCTGAGTGAAACCCCAAGTCATGTGTTGTCTATTACTACGTTGTTATAATGACATCCATGTAGTGCATTCGCTAATAAAGATTCTAGCATTAATGTTGTGTCTATGGAATGTTCATCTTTCAACAAATTTAAAAAACGCGAAAAGCTAAAATTTGCTTTCCATATTTAACAAGGGAGTGTGGGTAAGTTGTTAGAACAGCGGAGTAGATCCTCGTGATTCACTCCCCGACTCTATATCGCCGCTTAGTGGTGTCCCTGAATAAACAGCGGAGGATGACCTCGACGACCCCGCACACCCCACGCCCCCGTCGATCACCATGGCAACCTCATCGTCGGGGGTGAACGACGAGACGTCGATGGTTTGCGGCTCAATCTTCACTTCGGGTGTTCTGTGATGGGGGGGAGAATGAACAACTTTAATAATAATATATGTTTATAATTTATTCCAACTTACCCAACACTTGCTTCACTAACTTCCCCACTTGTTTTGCCAGCCATCTCTGGAATCACAATATAAAATATAGAACTTTAATATTTTATGATTATGGTAGCGAAGATTAAATAAACAAGTTTGTGGATAAATAACGAGCATCACCAACAACATAGAAACAACATTACTTACGCTCAAGGTAAGGTTTCAACACCGGGGGCACTAGAGTCATAGCCGTTCGAAGGTTGTCATTACTACACACCCCGGCCTCCAACCCGTAGGCCATCCCCATGCGTTTCAAAACTTCGATGTCATCGTGGATCTCGAACGTATTATCAAAGTTGAACATGTACTCGTACCTGGGGGTTAATGTGGGATAACTGGGTGGGTGTGTCACATACTTATCATTAGAAATACACTGGTACATACTTATCATTAGAAATACACTGGTACATACTTATCATTAGAAATACACTGGTACATACTTATCATTAGAAATACACTGGTACATACTTATCATTAGAAATACACTGGCACATACTTATCATTAGAAATACACTGGTACATACTTATCATTAGAAATACACTGGTACATACTTATCATTAGAAATACACTGGTACATACTTATCATTAGAAATACTGCAGTCAATGACGGTCTTCTTGCTTGTATTAACGATAATAAATGGAAGTTGGATCGATGAATTATCGGCGGGGAAACCTTGCGTTTGTTCGATACGTTTGTTGCGTTGAACCAAATTCTTGAAGGCAATTTGCTGGAAAAGATATTCATTATATTTGTTGAAGGAGATCTTATGTCAATTGTTTGTGATGTTATTGGACCGTTGTTTCATCTGCCATACAGGGAGACATTATCAGGGTTTGCAGTTAAGTGTCTTAAAGACATCCAATAATATTGGTATCAATAAACATATTACACCTGTTATGTATATTACACCTGTTATTTATAATTAGACATGTTATATATATTGTCCAACCTGTAATATGAGCTCGTGTAACTGCAGAGTCTTCTGTTGAATTCTTTGTTGACGATTTTTCTTTTCAGTCTAAATTAAAATATTTTTTGACGAATTCAAGCGTTATCCCCCCCCCACACATAGTTTTTGCGCACGAACCTGTAATGTTTGGACTTCTTGCGCTGAGTTTGTCGGCAACCCCACCCAGTGGATATCCTTCTTGTCCTTATATATGATATCCATGGCCATTAATACGTTTAATGCATCGTAAACTCGCCGTCGAATGTTCTTCTGGTCATACTGTGAAACATAACATAGAAATCAAAAATCTAAATGTTTTTAATTTTTTCCAACTGGACCACAGCTACTTAACATAGAAATCCGACGCACCTGATCAGTAACTTGCCGTTGATGGTCGGCAAACTCCGACACGAGTTCGTCCGCAACCTCGTTGTATGTTGTTGTCACTTTCTGTTTCACTTTCTCACAAACCAACATCGCAAAGTGTCGCAAACCCTTGCTGCCTTTGTCTGTAGTTGGGGTGCGTCGTCGTTTGCTGGGGTTAAGGTAGGGGGTAATTTACTACACCATATGGGACGTGTCATATTTACCTTTCAACCATCTGTGCTGGATCATTGAACATGGACGGTCGTTTATAACTTGGGCTACTGTAGATGAATGTGGATTAATTGCAATAAACAACAGCTCTTATTCTATCTTTTTCTCTAACAAAGCTGACACTAATAAACAAAAGTGAAAAGTCGTTACAGCAAACTAAAATTTACAACAGAAGATCAAAACTTGTTACATCGGACCATAACACCGACCTTGCATTCCATGTTGGCGACATATTGTTTATTCGAACGGGTGAAGCCATTTGTTGCGAGAAGAAAGATTTGTTTTGAGGCGTTGACGGCGTCATCTGTTTTATGTTGTTTGTGTTGGGAGCAATGAACACCGGTGTTTGGTTCGATGTGACGACTTTCACCAACTTTGTTCCGCTTGGTTGAATCTACGGTTGATATTAATGTTATTTCTATGGACCATAGGCACCACACCTGGGGTGGCAGGGGTGGGCAGGACAACCCTGGAATTTTCTATTAATTAGTAAACATAACAACATTGTGATTATAATTAATGGTATTTCTATGAAACAACACATATGACGTCACTTACCACATCGTTGGGGTCATTGCTGGAACTTTGGTTTTCGTTTATTATATTTGACTTCTGTATTGTTATCGTATCGCCAACCTTTAGTTTGGGTCCTGGGTGCGTCAGAAGCTTCGATCCGGTTGGTATATTGATTATGGCGCCACCTACAAACATCATATATATACATGGCTGTTGGTTTATTGTTTTACGTTGATACCTTTCACGGGACTTGCAAGGGGGGCTCGTATATTGATGACGTTCGGTGATCCAGTTACCTGAACATATTGTTAGGATTTAATAAAGTAACTTATTTATCCTTGCATAGTGGGGCAACGACAGTCGTTATAACACGGGTATTCTGTTTCATGAATCTCGTGCCTGCTTATAAGTTACCATGTATGTAACATTTTTTCTGTATGGCTGATAACTTGGACAACCAGTTAGTGACCACTGGGTTGGAGCAACTATCGTTAAGTGTCTAGCCACATATACAGTAAAAATACACACCACACATACTTACACACCACACATACTTACTGCTTCCCCTGCTTTAATAATCCGCACAACTTGTGGTGTTTGCTGAGGTGTAGTTTGGACAACACGAACTTGGGAACCTGCAGTCCTTACAATACCACTTCCCGAAGATGGGGTTGTTAGAAATACACTTTGTCCCTTAACTGGTGTAGTATGTACCACACTAATGGTTGGGGCATGTGGTCTAATGGTAGCGCAAGTGGATTTAGCGTTCTGTTCGACTTCCATCCTTTATTTTCGTTGATTTGAAACAAAATTATTGAAACTGTGCAACAAACTTTTGCCCACGCACCAATATTAGATGTCTATGTATTGTTCAGTCCCCGGTCAAATCATATTTTATTGCCGTAAACTAAACGTATTCTGCTTATAATATTTAATAAAAATAACTATTATCGCAATAAATATACGCTACAGCAGATAAATGGTTTATATCAGAGTCTGTTTATATACGGACTTTGGTTTATATAATGTACATAAAGCGCTGGGACACAAACAAACGAGGGTACGAATGCACTTTGCTGGCGTTCTTACAACATGGCACATTACGGTGGTGGCCATAACGTTGCGATGTCCCTTCCCACTTTGCCAATACGAAAAATAGAATGCCCCCTACCCACTCGCGAATTGAGGCTTTGGGGAAACTATGTGATTCAGGTCGTCCGTAATACAGCATAACACCATGGGTGGGTGTATAGTGTAACACAGCTCACTGCAGACCTTACTACACAACATATGATTAAACATTATGGGGATGATATAACAATTATATACAACGATATGATCACTTGTATTATTCCACCACTTTTATTGCACTAAATATACACATGGCACAAATATTATAATAAACACCAAAACTATTTAGTCCTTATCCCAACTCTCTTCATCTCATCAGGACTAAACTGCAATATTGTAGCGATCGCAACCAACATCTTTTGCTTTGCGTTCCCATCAACAGTAGTTAGGTATTGACACAACACGTTCTTCACATATTCATTGTTTGCATTTTCACGTGATCTATGACAATATAATGATGATTATGATGTCATACAACCCATTGTTACATAACTTACATTCCCCGTTTAATTTGTTCGATTTTTTCTTTCAACTCGGCGACTTGTTGCGCGTTCGCTTCGTCCCTGGGTGGGTTGGGAATATTAACACGCACATTGATTGCACATTGGTGCACATAATTGCGCTAATGCACCTAACAAGCATAGCATACCCTGGAATCTTTAAGATATCTATGAGTATCCAGCCTAAACTACACAACCAACATGAGGGTGACAAGAAGATCAGTGGTAGTGGAATGATCAACCCAAGGTTAATAAAGTGGCAAGTAGCAAATATTGTCACCTTGTACCACATACTTACTTCATTATACCAGCATCTTGTAGTTGTCTAACTTGGAGCTCGAGTTCTTTCTTTTTCCTTCTCACATTATTAATCGTCACATCTTTCCTTGCGAGTTGTTCAACATAATGCATGAGGTTTGTATCCTTGCCCCCCTGTATGTGGATGGTACTATCATGACATCATAACACATCATGACATCATAACGCATCATGACATCATAATGCATCATGACATCATAATGCATCATGACATCATAATGCATCATGACATCATAATGTATATTATTCAAACCTTTGTTAAAATCTCGGCAACAGAATCATCTGTGATGTCATAATCCCTTGATGCTGTTCGTTCAACATTCTGGTATTCGCTGGAAAACAAATCATTGAAGGTTGGTTGGTGTAACTGTATGGATACGCCTACAATGGTGGGAACATCCAACCTTGGACCTTAATATAGAAGCCCCCCCCCCACTAACCTATGATAAGTTGATGTGTAAACTTTAAGTTGTTTAATCTCTTTATCTTTATCCATTAGCATAGACACGGTTCGTTCACGCTGGTTCTTAACCTCTTGTTCAATACTTGACACTTGGTTCTTATGTTGCTCCAACATCTTCTGCGTGTCCTCTGCGTGCAACGTGGCTTGCTTGGCCATCGCGCGCTTATGTTCAACTTCCTAGGGATACCAACATGTTGTGGGTTAAGGATGTCGGAACATCTTACTATTCAACAGACCAAGGAACGAATGGAAGAATATGTCAACCTTGGGTAAGAAACACTTTTATTGCCAGCAGAACAAGACACCCCTAACCCAACTCTTTGCACCCCCCCCCAACTCACCATCTCCTTACACCCCCCCCCCAACTCACCATTTCTTTACACCGTGCCTCCAAATCCTCACATCTCCCACGGAGATTAAAATGTCGGTCCCTCGCAGCTTGGAGTTGTTTCCTCGCCTCCTCAAGCTCCCTGTTAGACCCGGAAGACCCCCCACCCCCCTTTATATTCTTGAGCACGGATTGTGCGCGAACCTGCGTGGTATACAACGTGTGAAATATATGTTATGAACACCACAAGCACCACCCACCTTGTATTTATCAAACTCTTCTTTTACTTTTAATAATTCTTCCTGTGATTCGAGATATAGTTGTTGAAAATCATCGCACGGGATTTTATTCGAAGATAAAATATCTGGGATTCACAACAGTTAGGAACATAGAAACATAATTAAAAGTATAATAAACAAATGTTTTTACGTCATTTTTTTTTTTATTCTTTATGGGTGAGGTCCTTGTCAAGGACCTGGGATTTAGGCCAGATTTGGCCCATTACCCCAACACCCGGAAAGCCCATTTAAGTCCTTCTTGCGAGCGGTGCCGCGACACCGCATCGCAGTCAGACGCGTATTGTTGGCACCATTTTTTATCCTCGTGTGCTTATGAGTTACCATACTTTTCAACTTTGTGTATGATTTTTATTTGATATGGCTGATAATTTGGAAAACCCATTAGTGACCGCTAGGTTGGAGCAATGTCCGTTAAGTGTCTTGCCCAAGGACACATACACCGATTAGTGTTAGTACCGCTGCCGAGCATCGAACCGGGGACACTTTGGTTTCGATGCAGGCGCCTAAACCACTGAGCCACGGCGCCGGACCATTTTACGTCATTATCCACAGCAGCCCCACCCACCCACAGCAGCCCCACCCACCAAACAACAGCCCCACCCACCCAACAGTAGCCCCACCTACCCCACAGTAGCCCCACCCACCCCACAGCAGCCCCACCCACCCCATAGTAGCCCCACCCACCCCACAGTAGCCCCACCCACCTCACAGCAGCCCCACCCACCCAACAGCAGCCCCACCCACCCAACAGTAGCCCCACCCACCCAACAGTAGCCCCACCTACCCCACAGCATCCCCACCCACCCCACAGCAGCCCCACCCACCCCACAGTATCCCCACCCACCCCACAGCAGCCCCACCCACCCCATAGTAGCCCCACCCACCCCACAGTAGCCCAACCCACCCCATAGTAGCCCCACCCACCCCACAGCAGCCCCACCCACCCCACAGAAGCCCCACCCACCCCACAGCAGCCCCACCCACCCCACAGCAGCCCCACCCACCCCATAGTAGCCCCACCCACCCACCCCACAGTAGCCCAACCCACCCCATAGTAGCCCCACCCACCCCACAGCAGCCCCACCCACCCCACAGTAGCCCAACCCACCCCACAGAAGCCCCACCCACCCCACAGAAGCTACACCCACCCCACAGAAGCTCCACCCACCCCACAGCAGCCCCACCCACCCCACAGCAGCCCCACCCACCCCATAGCAGCCCCACCCACCCCACAGCAGCCCCACCCACCCCACAGAAGCCCCACCCACCCCACAGCAGCCCCACCCACCCCACAGCAGCCCCACCCACCCAACAGCAGCCCCACCCACCCCATAGTAGCCCCACCCACCCAACAGTAGCCCCACCTACCTCACAGCAGCCCAACCCACCCCACAGCGGCCCCACCCACCCCACAGTAGCCCCACCCACCCCACAGCAGCCCCACCCACCCACAGAAGCCCCACCCACCCCACAGCAGCCCCACCCACCCCACAGCAGCCCCACCCACCCCATAGTAGCCCCACCCACCCACCCCACAGTAGCCCAACCCACCCCATAGTAGCCCCACCCACCCCACAGCAGCCCCACCCACCCCACAGTAGCCCAACCCACCCCACAGAAGCCCCACCCACCCCACAGAAGCTACACCCACCCCACAGAAGCTCCACCCACCCCACAGCAGCCCCACCCACCCCACAGCAGCCCCACCCACCCCATAGCAGCCCCACCCACCCCACAGCAGCCCCACCCACCCCACAGAAGCCCCACCCACCCCACAGCAGCCCCACCCACCCCACAGCAGCCCCACCCACCCAACAGTAGCCCCACCCACCCCACAGTAGCCCCACCCACCCCACAGCAGACCCACCCACCCCATAGTAGCCCCACCCACCCAACAGTAGCCCCACCTACCTCACAGCAGCCCAACCCACCCCACAGCGGCCCCACCCACCCCACAGTAGCCCCACCCACCCCACAGCAGCCCCACCCACCCCACAGCAGCCCCACCCACCAAACAGTAGCCCCACCTACCTCACAGCAGACCCACCCACCCCACAGTAGCCCAACCCACCCCACAGCAGCCCCACCCACCCCACAGAAGCCCCACCCACCCCACAGCAGCCCCACCCACCCCACAGCAGCCCCACCCACCCCACAGCAGACCCACCCACCCCATAGTAGCCCCACCCACCCAACAGTAGCCCCACCTACCTCACAGCAGCCCAACCCACCCCACAGCGGCCCCACCCACCCCACAGTAGCCCAACCCACCCCACAGCAGCCCCACCCACCCCACAGAAGCCCAACCCACCCCACAGAAGCCCAACCCACCCCATAGTAGCCCCACCCACCGCTTATATCGACAGGTTCATTACTTTTACTTGCAGCACATTTTAATAATTCCTGTAAACTCAACATTCGTGATTTTATTTCGTCGATCCCAAGGTCTTCATCTGATTTGTAGCTGGGGATGATAAATGTTAAGTTGGGACCACATGAGACCACAGCAACGTCACTACTATACACACAACATACATTGACAAACCATCCAATTTCGTTTTTAACGAAATATTTTCCAATTCAAGTTGGGTGTTCGTGTCTTTAAGCCTCCTGCACATAGATATCATACAGTTATCATATATAATCCATAAACATCATATATAATCCATAAACATCTTATATAATCCATAAACATCTTATATAATCCATAAACATGATCCATAGACATCATGTATAATCCATAAACATCATATATAATCCATAAACATTATATAGCTCACTGTATAGTTGACAGATCCTTCTGTCTCGTCCCATCATACAACCCCATAACGTTAGATATTTGGACCAGTCTCCCTTCAAGGTCTCCCACCCGAACTTCTTCGGCCTGCGCCATCATTCGCTCTCGCTGTTCCACTTCCGCCACACGAGAGCGCTCAAACTCAAGCTGGGCCATGTGATCTTTCTGTAGATGTTAATTTGGTTCAATAAATAAGTTTTACACCAAAGTTTAAAAATAGACATCACCAACACAAACAACAAACATTAACATTTATTTCTAATATTTGGTTAAACATTCACACAAACATGGCTATAATACAGGGCATGGGCTGCACCCCATCAACCCCATCAACCCCCCGACCCCATCAACCCCCCGACTCCATCAACCCCCCGACCCCATCAACCCCCCGACTCCATCAACCCCCCGACTCCATCAACCCCCCGACCCCATCAACCCCCCGACTCCATCAACCCCCCGACTCCATCAACCCCCCGACCCCATCAACCCCCCGACTCCATCAACCCCCCGACTCCATCAACCCCCCCGACCCCATCAACCCCCCCCACCACCCCTACCTTCATTCTACTCATCTCTGATTGCAGTTGCATCAATATTGGAGACGGTGTGTTCGCTTCATGCTCAGCGACCTCTAACCTCGCACGAACTTCACTTAACTCATCTTCCAGTTGACGAACCCGCCGTTTATAATCCTCGTGTTGTTGGACTTCGATCTCTGCAACCCTCGTTGCTGTGTTAAGGTCTCGCATCTGTGGGGTGATAACATTATGGTGCAGTCCATGCAATTTACCACTGCGTTAAACGGTTGAGTGGTATGTATGTTATTCACTACTGTGATAGAAAACATTGCTGCAGAATTATTTAAAAACACATATTATATATTTCTGATCATGAAATTGTATCTTCCCAAAAGCGAGCTTGCAACAAATTGGGGTAATAGGTTAAGTTTAAACAACAATTATGTTGCCACGGTAATTTACATGTGTGTGGTGTTATACCAACATGGGTTGTAACGCCCAAACCACCCCTCACCTCTACTAAATATATTAAAGGAAACATGGCGACTCACAGCTAACTCGAGCGACTCATTTTTGGTCCGTTCATCGTTTAACATTTTCTGGATTTCCCTCAAAATAATCGAGTGGGTTGATTGTTCTTGTTCGTGATCCGATTGTTGGTTTCGTAATTTTTCTTTCACCTTAAACCACAAAGTTAAACATCCGGTAACCCCAACCTGGTAACACCAACCCCACCATACCCACCCTAGTTAATTCCTCTCCCAATAATTTATTCTTCTCCAACAAAACTTGGGTTTCTTCCTCAAGCTTTGTTACTTCAACCTCGTGCTCATGCTATTAACAAACAAACAACATTATCTATCAAATAATGGATGTTTATGACATCACAACATAGCTACAATGTTGGGAGCAGCCAAGTTTAGAACAGGGGCAACAACATATGTATATAACACCTTGAATTGCTTTTTCTCTGCCTGGTAAACAAGAACCAACTTCTTTTTTTCATCGGACATTGTTGATAGGGATGTTGTTAGGGTGTGGAGTTGGGATTGTAGGTGTTGAATGTCGGGTTCCGTAGATTCATCTTCATTCAGGGCTGTGGGGTTGTATATATTGTGGTAAGGCATGTCAGGGTCCTAATAGCCGTATACACAATGCATATCAATCATAACCCATATATCTACCACCATGGTGAACATAGAATGCACCAACCTTCTGTGTTCTCCTGTAAAACATGGAAACATCATTAATATATGTCGTTATATGTCGACAAACATTGTGACTTACGTCAAGTGTGCTTGGTTTCTTCCCCCCACCACTAGATGGAGTTGTGAGCGCCTTCATGCTTTCCTCTAACGCTTCTTTCTCTTTTTGCAAACTTTTGTATGCATGGACGAGATCTATAGAAACAATATATATTTGTAAACTTTCCCAACCCATCGATACCAGCGCTGTGGCCTAGTGGTTAGCGTGTTCTGCTGTAGACCAGTGGTTACAGGTTCAAAGCTCGTCACTGCTACCAAAACAACCACCCACAAAGTTACATACATGATAACCACACCAAACACATATTATACATCACACGCGAACCCACCTCGTAACCTGCCTTCATAACGACTTATCTGATCCTTTTGTTTATCTATGACATCATAAAGCTCCTCGTTTTTGTTAAACTTAAACATTCTCTTGAGTTGTGTCGATAAAATACCTTCAACTTAAACCAGATACATTATATGAACAATATTAAGGTTTGTATTGATTTAACTGAGGGAACAATCTTTATTTATATTGTATAACTAGTATATAGGTCTAACCAACGTAATATAGAAACAACCGAATAGTTATACAAAGCGACCACACATACATGATACACCAATAACCTGTTTATTCCAAACACCACTACAAAATATAACTTACATAAACACACCACAGAAATAAAAAAGAGTAGAACGCGCAACTTTCCAAAACCGTGATATATTCTTTTTTCTATTCACGTGACCGCCAACTCCGTCCCCATTTCCCTTCGTCTCCATTGTAAAAGATAGGCGCATAGTATTTTTGGACGGTTTTAGCTGTTTCTTTTAAAAACTACACCAACTATTCAAGTTTGTTAGGCTAGTTTAGTTATTTGGTACGTTAACGCTTACAGTTTACCACTTGTTTAGGAAATTTAATTATTTAAAAAAATTAATTAAAATTTCAAACAAACGTTTTTTTAGAAATATATATGTATTAGGAAATAGTTTTTTTACACAATAACTTTAAAGTAAGTCAAAAAACGAAGAAAAACTACACAAAACGTCATCGACTCCATTGACTACAATACTAAACGGGAACGACCCGCGAAAGAGAGACAGTGTATCATGCTCTCTCCTTTGCCGACATTGGAGATGCGCCTTCTATTCTTTTTTATTTCTGTGAAACACACCCGCACTGTGTGCACTCATCCGTGTCGTAGCGATCGCTGGAATATATGACGTCATTACCACTCGCATAAAGACCATTGTTTGCGTCAATTAAACGATGAATTACCTTTGTTACAAAATAATATTTCGAAACCTTTTACTGTTTTAAGCCTTGATCCCCCAATAAATATTATACCATGAATATTCTTACTATGCACATTACATGTGCTTGGTATATTTGGTGTGGTTATAAGATTTACTGTACATACCATGTTTAATCATAATATACTGAATAGTGCTATGGTTTAATACATAGCGTATAATTGAACTAATACCTCTTCATACCCACGAATGCCCCCTTAAATATTATACAAGCTTGCAGATGGCTACACCCCCAGTCTAACAACAATGCTGATACAACATGTTTAATACAATGTATTTAAATCGACAATAATATAATGAAGAGCAATCGCACCTTTAGTTAAAACGGTGCAAACATATTTAAAAGTACCAACGACGATCAATATGCTGATTGATATGGAACAATAACCATTGAAACTTTACTTTGGCACAGCAAGCCGACGTGCTATACATTAAAACATGATGAAAATAGTAATCGACGCAAATATTGAACTTGATTTAAACAGACGTACTATGTTTTATGATTTACTTTCGCACACTGTTACGTACAGCGTGGCAAACCCAATCGACTTTGGTTGTCCATTGTTTATCTTGTGCTGCGGCCAAACAATCTCGAAAATATTGGACGGCTTGCGTTTCATCTTTCTCCACAGCAAGCGACGCACGAATGTATTCGATGTCATCGAACGAGGAAAGTTCTGGCAACCCTGCACCCAACATCATGCAGAACAAATTGATAATCAAGTTTGCACGCGATCGAATCGATAAATAAGCACGGCAGCAAAGATCCTCAAAGTGTTTGTAGTCGTAAGTTTTCGATAGCTCTGTTGTGGAACCTCGGCAAATTATTCTTAGGAAGTCACCGGGTAAAACGAACGGGACACGGTTTCTACAAATCCCGTATTTCTTCTTCTTATGGTTCAAGAAATGACCAAAGTCGATGTGAAACATTTGTCCGTTCTTCTTTATCATAATATTATCATTATGTCTATCAGCAATACCCAAGAGCAATGTAGCAACACAGTACCCGGCACACGACCGAGTGAAGTTATGAATAGCTTTGTTATATTGCTTCTCACCAGGGTTGTTGTCCTTCAACCATTGATGTAACGTTCCGTTCCTTAGTTGCAACGATCCAACCACCCCCCCCTTCTTCTGCACATTCATTACAGTTTCAGCGTTTTGTACGATCTCAATCATGCCAACATTATGTCCCATAGATATGCATATATATGGCGATATACACAAATCTAAATCATCACTCTGCCAAATCTCATCCATTACCCTTAGTACTTGTAATGTCAGCATATCTTGTCGTAAATCATCTCCATTCTTGAACAATATCCCGTGTACAGGTTGGAAATATTGAGCAAGTGGATCCGCGCTGTGCCACTGTAAGATTATCGGCCGCTTCGCTGATGATTTGACTTCACATGAATTATTTTGAAGATTTTCCAACTTGTAGGCTGGGTTGAGTGGGCTAAGGTTGTTTTGAAGGATTTCTTGATAATCTGGTTTACACAAATATTCCTTGAGTGCTTTTTGTGAAATATTGTCATCTTTTTGTAAGATGGTGTTGACATTTTTCAGCTTGGTGAGAATCTCTGTCTGCCTCACCAGTTGTGCGAGATACGGACCACATGATCTACAGTAAGCCTCAAGTAGCAAACCAAACTGTAGCGATACTTGTACGTCGAACATCTCAGATTTCAAATGCCAGAATAAATAATGTCCAATCCTAAGATTTTTGATGGCTCGCTTCAGTAAGAAACGAACCAGTGAGTTGTCGAGGTAAAACTCAAACTTGATCGCCGTAACAAGCTGTAGAAGATACTTCAACACCCCGTCGTCCGTCAATCCAACATCTAGACACTCGGTGGCAAACCTTCGAACTTTGGGGTCGGGATATTTGCAATCCAACAACTCGATAGCGTACTCCGGTGGCAGACGTGGCCACGAAGCGAGCAATGAGTAAAACTCTTTCACCAACTCCCGATCCTCCCATTTTACAGACTGTAACAACTTGGGTAACGATTGTGGGATTTCCTTGCAAAGTCCCCTACATCTCCATAGCAACATACGTTCGTCCTGGGTGAGGGGGGAAAGTGGGTCGCGTGAAACGATGTTCATCAACCTCTTCAAATCACCCCCATCATCAAGGGGGGGTGAATCAAACGCAAGCTCTGTATAATCTCCCTCAATCAACCCCTCGTTGGTTTGCGTGAATTCCACGTTTGCTCGATGCCCCTCAAACTCTAGTTCTAAACATGGGGTTTCTTTCATAGGGTTTGAACCGGTGACACCAATAGGGTTAAGCATCCCATCCATATGGCAGGGTGGATGCCATAACCTTACTGTATGTTGGCCTTGTATGAACTTACCAGTGTAATTATACAAAGGTATATTCGCCCACGCTAACGGCCAATGTTCATCCTTCTTCCTACGCACCCCACACACAGCAACACATAGTTTAGCGCATCGCGGTATATCGGCAACTTTAATATCAAACGTAAGCCACTGGTTCCACTTGGGCGCCTCCGTCCCCCCCAACTCCACCGTCTTCTTACCCTCGCATAAAGGTTTAGTTCCGTGATAAAGATTTGCGTAAACGTACAAATTTTCACCAACGTTCAGATAAATTCCAATGTTCACGAGAAACTTAAAGTTTTGCGTCAACATATGGGACATGATGGGAGGACGTGATTCTTTGTTGTGTTTATGTTTATTAATGTTAGGTTGCATATATGGCAGGTGGGGAGGAATTTTCGCCAATACTTGCTTCACCGACTCCAACATAACATCGGGCAGCTCATCACGATTTACACATTGACGGATATACTTATATTGACAAATTGGGAAATTTCCTTCCAGATATTCATTCAAGCCACAAACCTTCAAAACATAATGTTCGTTTATCGACTTGGTTGAATTACTTTGCGAGTTGTTAAAAGTTAAAACTTTCTTTTTCACAACTTCACTTATGATCATGGCGGGCGTTGTATCGCATGGTACACACACTGATGCGTGGGTTTGGAAGGAATTCTCCTGTACCACCCACACACGGATCACTATGTTTGTATTGCTTAGTAGATTCTCGGTCGTGTGCAGAGGCAGCTTAGGTGATGGTTCCACTCTGGGTGGGTAGCAATAAGCAATCAACGCATGTGGGTCACAACACCTGTTGCGCGCCTCAACCTCACTTTTACAGAAACTCGCAACATCTCGTCGAAAATCATCGACTTCAGGATTTCTTCTCCGCACAAACTCATCGATGGAAACCCCAACAGCTTGCGTGATCGATTGTTTCAACATTTTTTCCTCTCGATTCCCCTTTGCAGCAGTTAACTTCAAGATTGGTTGGAAAAGATGGATATCGCACAACCTTCGATGTTCGTCGTAAAATTCCTCCGTCTCGGCGTCCTTGGTGACACCAACAAACACGTAAGCGTTATTTTCCAACAATCTGTCGTACAACGGCTGTTCCTTCGCCATGTTCCATACCGTCTCCTTGAGCTCAAACAACCCGCATTCCCTCGAAGTTTCAAGCGATATAAAAATCCCATTGGGGAGGAAAATATCCACATAAACTTTGTTGGGCATGAGTGGGAACCCCCATAGTTCTCCCGACGCTGACGAATGCGTACTGGAAGGCGACATCTTGCTACATCTGGATGATATAATGGTGAGAATAAAACACAGGTTATAATCAACATTTATATTATAACACAGGTGTTCGGTTTCATACTCCTCGTGCCAGCTTACAAGTTACCACGTATGTAACTTATTTACCCTCGCATGGCAGGGCAACGACAGTCGTTATAACACGGGTGTTCTGTTTCATACACCTCCTGCCCGCTTACGAGTTACCACGTATGTAACTTGTTTATCCTCGCATGGTGGAGCAACAACAGTTGTTATAACACGGGTGTTCTGTATCATACACCTCGTGCCCGCTTACAAGTTACCACGTATGTAACTTACTTATCCTTGCATGGCGGGGCAACAACAGTCGTTATAACACGGGTGTTCTGTTCCATACACCTCGTGCCAGCATACAAGTTACCACATATGTAACTTATTTATCCTCGCATGGCGGGCAACTACAGTCGTTATAACACGGATGTTCTGTTTCATACACCTCGTGCCTGCTTACAAGTCACGTGTGTAACTTTGTGGGTGATTATTTTATGACAATTTGGACAACCCACTAGTGACCACTGGGTTGAAGCAATTGCGTTAAGTGTCTTGGACTTAGTCTTACCCAGGGACACATAAGTCCGCAGTAATAGTAAAATATAGTTGCTAACAATTGATTAATAACCCACTATCATTAGTTCACGGTCTCAAACATCTAGATATGCAAGAATAATGAACAAAATACTTACGTTTTCAAACCGTAAACAATGCATACGTTTCGTACTTAATGAATGCAGACGTACAGCAGCAACAACCACATGCTGCGCAACTTATAAATAAACGTTTAAAGATCCAAAACTTAAAAATAACTTTTGACAAAAACTTTATCCTAGTAAATATACATCCTTGATTGTTGATTAATGTATTTAATTATTCCCTATTTACGTTGTTTAAACTGTTTCAAGGAAATTAATATCTTACCCGGGAACACTGAAAGCTGGTCGCGATTTCGCCAGCGTTGTATATTATGACGTCATAAAGTCAAGATCATTGTTTAAACGGCGATGGCTTCTCACCGAACAAAAGATTTATTGAATACATGGAAACTTTACAATTGATATTGTGTGCATTTAATAAAATATTCACATTTATTACAATTTGCGATATCGGTAAAAACAAAATATTACAAACTGTACATGTGAGGGTTTACACGAACCATTATGTTGGGTGATATGTGGTATTTAGCCAGCGTAATGGTAGGGGTTATAAGTCACCCAATGACCATTTTTATCCTTGCCCCGTTTAGCCGATGGATGAGACGTAAAAAGTGATTTAAAAGTTTTGGTTTGAAATATTTTTTCTTCTTGTAGTTTGTGTTTTGCTCCGAGTACGGTCGTCGCGGATGAAAGATTACGAACCGTGTCCGATGTAACACCGGATGTTGACGGGCCCTGTGAAATAATCGAGTTATTTGTCTTAATATTTACCACTAGTGGCAGCAAAGATTCACCGATACTTCAGCGACGACAACTTTGTCTTTTTTCTTTTTAGTTTTCCCGTTTTTCAATTTCATTTCTTTCCGTTTCAACAACTTCTCCTCAAGTTTGGAAACCTGTTCCTGTTAATTATGAAGTTGTTGTTTATCTTGGAATTCGATAGCGAAGATCAAATTAATTAAAGCAACATAGAGAATTGGCAGCAAAACATACAATAAACTCGGTGAATTGTAGTTAATTCTAATAAAGTAAAATATAATTGTTTGAATAGTTTTTGTAAAGATACAAAGTGGGAATCAGTTGTAGGTAAGATTGAACAAAATATAACAAGAATTATTATAATTTATAACGATATAAAACAACATTTTACCTCGTTTCCATTGATAATTATGACATCATCAACGGTGTATTGTTTACAACACACGGGACAAACATTGTCGCGAACTTGTTTCAGCGCCCGATCACTTAACACACAGTTGCACGAACCAATGTAACTAAAACTGTCGATATATTTCTTGTTATGGAAAATATTTTCATAGCTTAACACAAACTTAGTTGGTATATAACACGCTGTATGATATTTTCATGAAAGGCACGACCAGCACAACCAACAAACTTATTTAACATCAAATATATTATAGTTTAATCACAAACCTGTATCTCCCATTCATTTCAATGCCAGCAACTGGACAAATATATTTAGCTGCGTTTGTATCGATGTAAGAATCCCCTTTTTCAGCTTTGTTGTCCCATGATGGATTCTTGGTGAGAACTAATGTGTGAAGGTCCTTTAAACCTATCAGGTTAACATATGTGAGTGACACCAACATATGTGTAGGGGTTGGCGGTGTATGTTGCATGCAGAGGTTACAATGTTATGTTGCATGCAGGGGTTACAATGTTATGTTGCATGCAGAGGTTACAATGTTATGTTGCATGCAGAGGTTACAATGTTATGTTGCATGCAGAGGTTACAATGTTATGTTGCATGCAGGGGTTACAATGTTATGTTGCATGCAGGGGTTACAATGTTATGTTGCATGCAGGGGTTACAATGTTATGTTGCATGCAGGGGTTACAATGTTATGTTGCATGCAGAGGTTACAATGTTATGTAGCATGCAGGGGTTACAATGTTATGTTGCATGCAGGGGTTACAATGTTATGTTGCATGCAGGGGTTACAATGTTATGTTGCATGCAGGGGTTACAATGTTATGTTGCATGCAGGGGTTACAATGTTATGTTGCATGCAGAGGTTACAATGTTATGTTGCATGCAGGGGTTACAATGTTATGTTGCATACAGAATACCCACCTTTAATATGATTCATCTTTGGTTTATCCTTATCTTTGTCCAATAAATATTCAATCACGGCATCTTTGTTGTACAGCCTGTAAACATTAATGTGATTGTTTATCCGTTCGAACACAATAACAAAGGTTAATTAACGGTAACACGACAGTCATTAGAACACGCTAAAGGTAAATAACAGCGAGTTGCAAATATTTAGTTAAACGACGGCAATCATCACATTATTTTTTTTATCTTTTAAAAACATAACGAAGAACAAATTTATCGAAACAAAAGTGAGAATGAAATAAACAACAATCCCCCACCTTCCCAATTCACAAGCAACGATTGGTTCCGTCAGTAGTTGGTTTGTTAAAACACAATATTTCCATTTCATATCAAGTTCAACTTGTTTCTCGGTCGTTTCACTTTTTTGTTTTGTTCGAACTAGTTCATGACGTTTCGGTATGGTACCACCATCGCATCCCATGATTACTTAACCACTAAATCTATACAAAGCACACAATATTAGTAACTACATTATACAGCACGATTAATGGAACAACATTTATGATTGAAGACACAATGATTAATCTAGAACTACAAGCCCAACTTTTTGAGCGATCTTTTTACAGCCCGATTTAGAATAGAGCCGCACAGTCTTTGGCATCCATTGTAATTCATCCATTATTTCTTGCATTTCACTCGGTGTTAACTTTCTTGCATTGAGTCTTCGAACTTCATCCATCACACAACTTTCCACATGCTCGCGCTCCAACGGGAAGAACGGGACGAAATGGTCGATGAGATTCCTCTCTACCACACCACTATTCTTCAATCCACTCTTCTCATTGAACGCGACTTGTTCAAGTATCTCCTCCATGTCCGATAACTTGATACCACTTCGTGAGTTCCCCAGCTGCCACGCCTCGTAACATTTCTTGTTGATTTCTTGACCCCCAGTATTGCTGAGGAAAATGAAAATAGTTTTTCGATAATCCACCCCGTGTACCACTGGTTCGTTGCCCATATATGGTTTCAATGCATCCACCAACCCCACTGGCATATGATCTATCTCGTCAAATATAAATATGGACCTTCCACACTTACTAACGTTTCCATGCAGCCATGATTGAAGTTGGTCTTTATAAATCCCAACTTTGTCCTGATGTTTGAAATCCACCTCAGCGTTGAAAACGTGAACGAACGAACTTTGTAAATTCTTCACGTACAAATTCTTAACGATCATCTGTGCGACGTAATTCTTGCCACTGCCCGTCCAACCATGAAATGACATCACAAGAGCTTTTGGTGGGTTAGGGTTGACAAGATGATGTTTCACTGCGCGATACACAGTTTTTTCAACTAAATGTTGGCCGTATAGTTTGGTTCGAAGATCATGCTGCAACCCTGTCATGTTCGGTTTAATATTATGTTTATCACAACATTCCATAAGTTTGGCTTTGCATCGAAACGAAGATAAACCAGATAACTCAGCTACCATTACCAGGGCTGACGTCGCAGCTGTCCCGACGACCACCCCCATCGATATCGGGTCGAGGAATGCAAAACATCCGGGGAGGAAATAAATAAAAACCAACAACAAATGTAACTTATCCATTATCAAACAATAGCATCTGTAACAACATTACATTCTTTTAAAGAAATAATAAATAAGTTGCGTATTCACAAAACCTTGTTTACAACCTAACGAAGTTGTAACTTACCCGTGACAACTGTCATATATTCCCAGTGTTGCACAAAATATACATCGTTTTTATTTCGTCCCCGATATTTTCGAAACTCTCCAGATACTTTTGCCTTTTTAAACATTAAAACACGATTTTTTTATTCGGTTAATTTATTAAAAGCGCCTTCATCACAGTGTTAGTAAGGCAAACGCAAGATATGGTGTCAAACAAAGAAATCATTTTGTTTTACATAATTAGAAAAATATACAAAGAATTTTCATAGTCATGAAATATAAAAATGTTTCAACAAAAAAACACTTTTTATAAAATTTGTTACAAAATATTTGAAACTTGAAGAAGGTTAGGGTAACACAGCTCAATGCTTTGTATAAAAAGTGAAGATATAAAATTTATTGATGTGAATAACACGACATGTATGTGCTTTATATGAAGTATATGTTGATGGTTATATATTTTTAACGGGTGTGGCACTTTGTGGTAAATGTAGATACGATGAGTTGATGTCGTCATCTTTATGGAGGTATGTTTCATGGGGGAGGCTGCCACTCAAGCTTAAGCTGCTCAGTAATGTGTTTAACTCCTGCGGGTTTATGAATGTATGTAACCTATCGTTGTGTAAGGGGAACGACAGTCGTTATAACACGGGTGTTCTGTTTCATACACCTCGTGCCCGCTTACAAGTTACCACGTATGTAACTTATTTATCCTCGCATGGCGGGGCAACGACAGTCGTTATAACACGGGTGTTCTGTTTCATACACCTCGTGCCCGCTTACAAGTTACCACGTATGTAACTTATTTATCCTCGCATGGCGGGGTAACGACAGTTGTTATAACACGGGTGTTCTGTTTCATACACCTCGTGTCCGCTTACAAGTTACCACGTATATAACTTATTTATCCTTGCATGGCGGGGTAACGACAGTTGTTATAACACGGGTGTTCTGTTTCATACACCTCGTGTCCGCTTACAAGTTACCACGTATATAACTTATTTATCCTTGCATGGCGGGGTAACGACAGTTGTTATAACACGGGTGTTCTGTTTCATACACCTTGTGCCCGCTTACGAGTCCAAGCTACAAGCTTGAATAACACATCAACAACCGAACCAACTTCTTTCTGTTGCTTTCTTCTCTTGGTTGCAACGATCGCTTCCAATTCCTCTTTTTGTTTTTCCAGCATCGCAAGTTGTTGCTGCAACCAATGTGTGATCACCATATTTACACCCCGCACATGTATATTATACACCTTATACCCCCCACCCCTACATACACTCACATGCAATAATCCGTTCTCGGCTCCAAGATCTTCATTCAAACACGTAAGATGGTTGATACGACTCGCACTGGAAGAATATTAATATAAACACCAAACCCATCATACCCTCCACACTCACCTCTCCTCCACCACCCTCGTAACTTGATCTACTTTATTAATAGCCTCCCTCCTCTCAACCTCGGCAACCCTCACGCCCTCCGCCACTTCATCTTTCCACGATAACTCTTGTTCCAACGCAGAAGTAGCGAGTTCCAACCTCCGTTCTAATCGTTCCACCTCATCAACCATCGACGAACGCTCAAGGAGGAATAATTCCCTGATGTCGTGGAATTTATATTATATTTGTTTACTCACTATGGATGTAATATATTGACCAATACCTTGCATTCACATTAACCCACCCACCTCAAGTATATTCACCACATTAACCCACCCACCCCAAGTATACTCACCACATTAACCCACCCACCCCAAGTATACTCACCACATTAACCCACCCACCCCAAGTATACTCACCACATTAACCCACCCACCCCAAGTATACTCACCACATTAACCCACCCACCCCAAGTATACTCACCACATTAACCCACCCACCCCAAGTATACTCACCACATTAACCCACCCACCCCAAGTATACTCACCACATTAACCCACCCACCCCAAGTATACTCACCACATTAACCCACCCACCCCAAGTATACCCATCACATTAACCCACCCACCCCAAGTATACTCACCACATTAACCCACCCACCCCAAGTATATTCACCACATTAACCCACCCACCCCAAGTATACCCACCACATTAACCCACCCACCCCAAGTATATTCACCACATTAACCCACCCACCCCAAGTATACCCACCACATTAACCCACCCACCCCAAGTATACCCACCACATTAACCCACCCACCCCAAGTATACCCACCACATTAACCCACCCACCCCAAGTATACTCACCACATTAACCCACCCACCCCAAGTATACTCACCACATTAACACACCCACCTTATCCTCCTCATCTTGCTTTTATGTTTAAGTTTAATATTTTTATATTTTTCGATGTACGATCGCGTTTGCTGCGTTGATATTTCCAATCTTCGGCGCATCAATTCAACCGCGTCTTCTAGTTGATCGCGATTCAAATCCGCTACAAGCGTCTGTTATGAATGGAAACCACATGATAACGATTGCTGCGAATATCAATATATAATTTATTGAACAAAAGTTAATCAGGGTTGAAGTGACAGAACTTTAACAATGTTTTCCAACGTAAACTTAATTTATTCAAATTATTATTCAATTAAAACTATTCCAATTGCACCAAGAGATTTATGTTTAAGTTTTATGAGATATTTGCCCTATACACCCAACATACACCCCCACCACCCCCAACATTAACCCCCCCAACACTCAACCCACCTCAGTCAACTGTTGGCTTTCCTCTCCTTTCAACAACAACAACTGAGCTTCTGCGTTCAATGCTCGTCGCTGCAACGTGGCTATGTCGTTCTCCAACCTATGATGTAATTATGATGTCATCAAACTGTGATGTCATCAACTATGATGTCATCAACAACCCACGCACCGACAGCGAGCATGAGGTACCCACCTTGGATGATCAAACGAACCGACATCAACTTTATTCGTCCCCGATGTTTCGTTGAACAATCGACTTTCTAATTCGTCAATCTATAATAACATAGGTAAACACCCAGGATAATATAAACCCTTCACCCCCACCCGCAACCCCTTCACACCCCTACCCCCACCTTATCTTGCAACCCCTTCACTTTTTCATCTCCAACCGACATTTCATTTAACTTTAACATTTGACGTTTTGTTTCATCGAGTTGATTTAATGCAGTTTCCAACTCAGACAATACCTTTAAACAAAGCTGGTTTATATTAAGTGGGGTAGTTGTTGGGGTACAAGGTGTATGAAACCACCCACCTTAGTCAGTTCATCTTCCAGCCCAACATTCCTTCCTTCTAGTTCCCTCTCAACACCAACATGCACGTCGAGTTGTTTCTTCATCTTTTCTTCACTTAACTTACAAACCGATACCTCACGTTCCAACTTTGATATTTCACCCTCCGCCATCTCTAGCTCCACCCGCTGGTCATCATATTGTTTACGAAGCTCCGCAAGTTGACCTTTCACCTCAAACCCATCTCCACCCTGTTTAACAATGTATTACACACATTCACTACAACATCTGTTGGAGCTCCCAAACATGCCAGGATCGGCAAACAACAAATATTAATTATGTTGCCAAAGTACATACCCCCACGACAACCCCACACACACACCCCCATCACCACACCCACCACTCCCCACCACACCCCCCCATGCCATGACACCCCCACCCACCACAACCCCCCCACCCACCACACCCACCACACCCAACACTCCCCACCACAACCCTCCCCCATGACACCCCCACCCACCACACCCACTCCACACCCACCCCACACCCCCACCACACACCCCCATGCCATGACACCCACCACACCCACTCCACACCCACCACACCACCCATCACCACACCCCCCCATGCCATGACACCCACCACACCACCCACCTCCAACCTCCCAACTTCCATCTTCAAACTTTCAACTTGTTGCTTCAACTTTGATATTTCCTCGTTCGTCTTCGCCTCCCCTTCCTCTAGTGCGTTTCTATGATGTCACACATTATGATGTCATATATTATGATGTCACACATTATGATGTCATATATTATGATGTCATACATTATGATGTCATATATTATGATGTGATGTCATACATTATGTCATACATTATGATGTCATATATTATGATGTCACACATTATGATGTCACACATAATGATGCCATATATTATGATGTCATATATTATGATGTCATACATTATGATGTCATATATTATGATGTCATATATTATGATGTCATATATTATGATGTCATATATTATGATGTCACACATTATGATGTCATATATTATGATGTCACACATTATGATGTCATATATTATGATGTCATATATTATGATGTGATGTCATACATTATGTCATACATTATGATGTCATATATTATGATGTCATACATTATGATGTCATATATTATGATGTCATATATTATGATGTCATATATTATGATGTCATATATTATGATGTCACACATTATGATGTCATATATTATGATGCCATATATTATGATGTCATACATTATGATGTCATATATTATGATGTCACACATTATGATGCCATATATTATGATGTCATACATTATGATGTCATACATTATGATGTCATATATTATGATGTCATATATTATGATGTCATACATTATGATGTCATACATTATGACATCATATATATTATGACATCACACACATTATGACATCACATATGACATTATACTTACTGCATTTCTTCAATTATTTTCTTCGATTGTTTTTGTCGTTGTGTTTGTCGATCCATTATGACATCACCAACCCCATTGTTAAGTTGATTGTTTAATTGTTTGTTTACTTCTTTAAGATTCTTATTCATTTCCAATAATTCTAAATTAAGTTTATTTATAAAAATACTAATGAACATTTGAAGAAAATAGAATCACAAAATTAAAAAAAAGCCTTTTAAAAATTACACAACTAAATTTAGAATATTTTAGAATATTTCTCCAAATTTAGAATAAAACCACTAAACATTTGTTAGCACCAACCCCCCCAACAATCCCCTCCCCACCTGCCACCTCTGTGTCCAATTCATCTTTCACGGCCACCAAGTGACGCTCACCCTCCAACAACTCATCGCGTAACTTCTCGTTTTCAACGCGGAAGAATTCTCGTTGGCTCTCTAACTCCCTCATGTGGGTGGCGGCCTCAGCTTGGGCCACAGCAACCGAGGGAAGCGATTTTATCCCGTCCAATGCTTGAGTGAGTTTGACAACCTACAAGGGGTGGGGTTATATACAACACACACTATACAAGGGTGGGGTTATATACAACACACACTATACAAGGGGTGGGGTTATATACAACACACACTATACAAGGGTGGGGTTATATACAACACACACTATACAAGGGTGGGGTTATATACAACACACACTATACAAGGGTGGGGTTATATACAACACACACTATACAAGGGGTGGGGTTATATACAACACACACTATACAAGGGTGGGGTTATATACAACACACACTATACAAGGGTGGGGTTATATGCAACACACACTCTACAAGGGGTGGGTTATATACAACACACACTATACAAGGGTGGGGTTATATACAACACACACTATACAAGGGTGGGGTTATATACAACACACACTATACAAGGGTGGGGTTATATACAACACACACTATACAAGGGGTGGGGTTATATACAACACACACTGTACAAGGGTGGGGTTATATACAACACACACTATACAAGGGGTGGGGTTATATACAACACACACTGTACAAGGGTGGGGTTATATGCAACACACACTATACAAGGGTGGGGTTATATGCAACACACACTATACAAGGGGTGGGGTTATATACAACACACACTATACAAGGGTGGGGTTATATACAACACACACTATACAAGGGTGGGGTTATATACAACACACACTATACAAGGGTGGGGTTATATACAACACACACTATACAAGGGGTGGGGTTATATACAACACACACTATACAAGGGTGGGATTATATACAACACACACTATACAAGGGGTGGGGTGGACAAAACATACAATATATATAGGCAACTACAGCACTGCTAGAAAAAAGGAAAAAAACTTGTTTTTTTTCGGTGAATCTTACAATCCACACACAGAATATTTGGGAAATGCTCAATATAAAATAACTAATGAGAGTTAAAAACTTAAAAAGAGGATGTTACGCCACTAAAACACCTTGGTTGCGCCAATACACAAACATGTTAAATATACACCACACACACCCCCACCCACACACCACACCCACCTCGTCTTTCAATCGATCTCGTTCACGCAAAGCATCGGTCAACTTGGAAGCCATTCCCCCCATCTCGGACATCGCGTTGTTCATTCTTCCTCGTAACTCGCTGTCCTCACTTGTTAACGCCTGTGGTGTTACCATAGTTACAAGCCTGTACCATTGTTGCATACATGATTGTATCAACTTGTATATACATGGTGGTTGTTATAATGCAGGTGTTATGTTTGCCATTAAGTGTCTTACCCAAGGACACCAACAAGAGTGGGAAGTGTCGAGGCTTAAACCTGTGAACTCTGGTGACAAAACCAGCACCAACAAGCCACGGTACCAACAAGCCACGGTACCAACAAGCCATGGCATCAACAAGCCACGGCACCAACAAGTCACAGCACCAACAAGTCACGGCACATACAAGCCACAGCATCAACAAGCCACGGCACCAACAAGCCACGGCACCAACAAGTCAAATACCTCTATTTGTTGTTTAAGTTGATCGTGTTGTTTGGTTGAACTATCGAGTTGATCATGCAGAGCATCCACGTTATCTAGTAATGTGGCACGTACGACAAGTAGATACGCCATCTGTATTAATGGGTATCATATGAGTATAATATAAATGTGGCATATGTAATAATACATCCCAACACCACATACATCACAACCTACTTGTTCACTAAACGAACTTCCGACCAACTCCACCAACCCTTCTTGTGAACACATATCTTCCATCTCGTGTTTCTCCATTTCTATGGAACATTTATACAGAATATTAATATGAACACGTATATATTATCCCTGCGTAAACGATATGATGTCTCCCTTAATATTAACACTTTATGACATCATAATACGAACCACTTTTAGCGATAAGATCTTTAAGTTGGTTTCGTAATCTTTCGTTCTCGAGGTCGAACTGAGTTGTTAGTTTGTCTCGTTCGTCGCTTAATACACGGACACGCTCCACGTACTTTTGCACCTGTCAATCAAACATAATGTAGCTGTTGTTGAACTTATTGGTTGCAAAGTATTTGGAGGACTTGAGTCAGATAAACTGACAGAGACGCGCAGCCTTTGTTAATCAATACAAGGAACCACAGTGTAATAGCCCTTAGTTTGACAACCAGTATTGTAAGTACAGTGATTGCACTCATCACCAACCCCACACTAAACACCCACCCTGCTCCCCCCCTACCTATGTGACCCCATGCCCCCACATAAGCCACATCACGCACCTCGCTCATTTCATCCGTTTGCGTCTTCGAAAACATTTTCAACTTTCCTTCCAATACTTCAACAAGTTGCGACAATAACGTCACAGAAACGATTTTCTCAGCAGAATCGGTGATGTCATCTTCGTTGACCACCCCGTACTTCACCAACAAATCCAACATTGTCTATTGAAGTTCAATATTACTCTCGATTAAAATAATGAACATCATATTTAATTAGGAGCAAAACAACAGTCGTTATAACATGCATGGATAAATTCAATGAAAGAGCATTTGGTTAAAAAACGTGGCTGTTAAACCTTATAAGAAGCAACTCACAGTGGGTTGCAAATATTTATTCAACTTTGGCTGATTGCACCAAATACTTTTTACATTGTAGCAACTATACTTATAATATTTTAACCAACATATTATGTCCACACACCACACTTACCACGCTAACTGTGGATTCCATTTCTAAGCATCCAACACCAACCAACCAAACACCTATTCACCAACAACTACCATATTCTATATACCTTCAAACAAGTAACTGTTGAGTTTTATTATTTGCAATCTTACTAACTACAATACACAAACACAAACACCGTCGAAAATACCTAAAATATTTTCATATTATTCAAAACAAACCACCGCAAAGTTACAAGTACTCCCCGAAAATCTAATGATAGAAAATCTCTAGCGCCACTTGATGTTTTTAAACTAAATAATGGCAACAGCTAGGTGGCGCTACAATAATCTTATCGTTCCGAGTCATTTCTTGTGTAAGAGGTAAATTTAATACACCAAATGTAACGAGGGTATACTACAGTATCTACGCTTATTCTTAAGTGACTATATTTCAAACCCATTGGTGTTCTTCTCCGGGTAGTAATCTATGTAAATATATATCAATTGTTGCGATTTTATTACAAACGAGACTTAGTATAAGAACTTCAAGAACAACGTTTACTATACAGCTTAATGCAAACGATTAGAACTAAGTTATTTGCTCATTACAACCATAAACGAAACTCAAACTTCGAGCTCCCCAAATATTTCCCATAAATTCAATGTGTTGGTTCGTGTTCAACGGTGCGTGACCATGTAAACAAATGTTATAAATAGAACATTTTAAAAACCGGGGACGAAATAAATTATTCAGTCTTCATGTATATTGTGTGGGAGGTTGGGTTAAGCTGGTGGTTTGAGGTTGATCTGCCAACTCTGCCGTGAAACCCAGGTCCTCACTTGTATAGAGTTAACCTATTCGTTCATTCCAGGTGTCTACAATGCAAGACATTTAATATATGATGATGGTTGTTGTTTATTTGTGGATCATTCAACTTTGTATGACCTTTTGTACAGGTATGACATATAAATGGCTGTTTATGATGTCATAATCATCATTTGTGACCGGATTTTTTTACTTTCAGCACAAACTTGTTTAAATTGTTTGAACACAACATCTGAGTGGTGTCACGTCATATCAACGTCGTCATGTGATTGTGAATGCCAATGCAACCCTGGCTATTATCGGATAAACAACGCCCAGAATGTATCGGCGTGCGCAACTGGTAAGTTAACGCTAATGTTTAAGCTGTTAACCATACAGAAAAACAATCATCCTAAAAGTTACATACGTGGTAACTTGTAAGCGGGCACGAGGTGTACGAAACAGAACACCTGTGTTATAACGACTGTCGTTACCCGCCATGCGAGGATAAATAAGTTACATACGTGATAACTTGTAAGTGGGCACGAGGTGTATGAAACAGAACACCCGTGTTATAATGACTGTCGTTGCCTCGCCATGTGAGGATAAATAAGTTACATACGTGTTAACTTGTAAGCGGGCACGAGGTGTATGAAACAGAACACCTGTGTTATAACGACTGTTGTTGCCCCGCCATGCAAGGATAAATAAGTTACATACATGGTAACTTGTAAGCGGGCACGAGGTGTATGAAACAGAACACCCGTGTTATAACAACTGTCGTTGCCCTGTCATGTGAGGATAAATAAGTTACATACGTGGTAACTTGTAAGCAGGCACGAGGTGTATGAAACAGAACACCCGTGTTATAACGACTGTCGTTGCCCCGCCATGCGAGGATAAATAAGTTACATACGTGGTAACTTGTAAGCAGGCACGAGGTGTATGAAACAGAATACCCGTGTTATAACGACTGTCGTTGCCCCGCCATGCGAGGATAAATAAGTTACATACGTGGTAACTTGTAAGCGGGCACGAGGTGTATGAAACACCCGTGTTAACGACTGTCGTTACCCCGCCATGCGAGGATAAATAAGTTACATACAACCAATTCAAACATGGAAATCTAATAAATAATGCTTCATCCAGTGCGCTGGTTTGGGGGTAAGATGGTTTTCAACGAAGAAGTTTCAAAATTGGAGGCAACCACGACGGTAGGTGTCCATAGAAATAATATAATTATAAATTAACACCATAAAAATAACAATATACCTCGCAGATACGCACGATGTTCCAACCCTACCCAGCCTTCATCGAGGTGCTAGTCTTCAACGCTGAGAGACAAACCATGGCAACAATAGTTTCATATCAGTTGATATTTAAGAATCAACAAAATACATACACCGATATCGAGCAGGAATTCAGCAACTTATATGTGAGTGGTTTTCACTCGTAGCGTGTTTTAACGACTGTCATTTTGCTGCTAATTTCCTTTTTTTGTTGTTTCAATTAATATGATCTACGCTACCATAGGCCTGTTCGAACCGATGTTATGAATTATTTCTTAAATTATATATTTGTTGCAGAATTGTAGTTTATTGAATTCAACCATTGCTACAACGGATGTAAATCTTGCAGCTACGTGCCCGATTGTCGTGGGTGGGTGTGCAAGTTATTGTGTTTAATTAAATTTTAGCACTGTAGTGTTAGTTAACCATATGTCATGCTTATGTGATATTATGTTATTTAACCCCATGTTCCAGACCCCACCATACTCTGCAACGGGAACACTTCGTTCAGTTCAATGTGCGACAAAACATCAACAAGTTGCAACACAAGCGAGGAAGGGTTTGTGATGTGCTCGTGTAACCAAGGTTATCAACCCAACACCCCAACATCATGCATGCGTAAGTTGGTGATGAAGTACATGGGCAGCTATACAGGGGAGGCAGGGATAGTTAGACACACAATCCTGTGAAACAAATCTAACTTATTGGTTGTGATGTTTACTGATTATTACAGTGTAGAAAATTTGTAAAAATAATCCAAACATCCATTGCTATCCTGGCACCCCAAGTTTAATGTTGCTTATATTTTCCATCATGTAATAATTCAACTACTTTACTGACAGGTGCCGCATGTATCACTGACAGCGAATGTAACAACCCCTTTGGTAAATGCAAGGTTGGAACATGTTCGTGTTTCTGGGGGTTTTATGGCAGCAACTGTGGGCAACGTGAGTTGTTGTGTGTTAAAATATCTCAATGATTTTTGTTTTGCTGATAAATGTTCCAAGAGATAAATGTTTAATCGTCATCTTTTACCCCACAGCGTGGTTGTTCGTATTCACCATGGTGACATCGGTTTGTGGGTTCCTTATAATTATCCTCGTCACAACAATCATCTGTCAATCAAAGAAGGGCGGGGCAAGTTCGGTGACGCAGAACGGGGTGTCGTCACATGAGGGCGATGTGGACCTTAAGGTGGTGATGTCATAATCATTCATGATGTCATAATCAACCCTCGTTTCCACCAAATATATTTCACTTCCAACTTTCCACTGAACAATTGAAAGGCTGTGTAAACATTGTGATGTCACAAACACCATTGTTACAACCCATTGTGTGAAACAGTCGCAACACAAAGCTATTGTTTCGTAACAATGGGTTCAAGTGGGAATGAAATTAAGGGTTTCCAACGTTTTACAACGATCCGCTTAAAATATTTAACAACGGTTTAAATATTCATTTGTTACCAATAATATGATGATTATGACATAATAACCTGATGACATCATAATAACATTGTGACATCATAATAACATTATGACACAATATTAACATTATGACATCATAGAACCCATTCACGGACTTCCAACCAGGTCAGATGAGAGCGAGGGTTCCGTACGATCGTGGGTTGGAGATGGAGGGTTCGAATACGACTCCTACCCCGGTGGGTTTACATGGGTTGTCATTAGGTTCCTACTATTTGTGGGTGTCAATCAAGTGCTTGGGTGTCAATCAAGTGCTTGGGTGTCAATCAAGTGCTTGGGTGTCAATCAAGTGCTTGGGTGTCAATCAAGTGCTTGGGTGTCAATCAAGTGCTTGGGTGTCAATCAAGTGCTTGGGTGTCAATCAAGTGCTTGGGTGTCAATCAAGTGCTTGGGTGTCAATCAAGTGCTTGGGTGTCAATCAAGTGCTTGGGTGTCAATCAAGTGCTTGTATAAATTGTCAGCAACACAGTAAAACAATCACCAACAAAGTTACATATGTGGTAACTTGTAAGCTAGCACGAGGTGTATGAAACAGAACACCCGTGTTATAACTACTGTCGTTGCCCCGCCATGCGAGGATAAATAAGTTACATACGTGGTAACTCTTAAGCGGGCACGAGGTGTATGAAACTGAACACCCGTGTTATAACTACTGTCGTTGCCCCGCCATGCGAGGATAAATAAGTTACATACGTAGTAACTTGTAAGCGGGCACGAGGTGTATGAAACAGAACACCCGTGTTATAACTACTGTCGTTGCCCCGCCATGCGAGGATAAATAAGTTACATACGTGGTAACTCTTAAGCGGGCACGAGGTGTATGAAACTGAACACCCGTGTTATAACTACTGTCGTTGCCCCGCCATGCGAGGATAAATAAGTTACATACGTGCTTACGTGGTAACTCGTAAGCGGGCACGGGGTGTATGAAACTGAACACCCGTGTTATAATGACTGTCGTTGCCCGCCATGCGCGGATAAACAAGTTACATACGTGGTAACTCGTAAGCGGGCACGGGGTGTATGAAACTGAACACCCGTGTTATAATGACTGTTGTTGCCCGCCATGCGAGGATAAACAAGTTACATACGTGGTAACTCGTAAGCGGGCACGGGGTGTATGAAACTGAACACCCGTGTTATAATGACTGTTGTTGCCCGCCATGCGAGGATAAATAAGTTACATACGTGGTAACTCTTAAGCGGGCACGAGGTGTATGAAACTGAACACCCGTGTTATAATGACTGTTGTTGCCCCGCCATGTGAGGATAAATAAGTTACATACGTGGTAACTTGTAAGCTAGCACGAGGTGTATGAAACTGAACACCCGTGTTATAACTACTGTCGTTGCCCCGCCATGCGAGGATAAATAAGTTACATACGTGGTAACTCTTAAGCGGGCACGAGGTGTATGAAACTGAACACCCGTGTTATAACTACTGTCGTTGCCCCGCCATGCGAGGATAAATAAGTTACATACGTGGTAACTCGTAAGCGGGCACGGGGTGTATGAAACTGAACACCCGTGTTATAATGACTGTCGTTGCCCGCCATGCGAGGATAAACAAGTTACATACGTGGTAACTCGTAAGCGGGCACGGGGTGTATGAAACTGAACACCCGTGTTATAATGACTGTTGTTGCCCGCCATGCGAGGATAAACAAGTTACATACGTGGTAACTCGTAAGCGGGCACGGGGTGTATGAAACTGAACACCCGTGTTATAATGACTGTTGTTGCCCGCCATGCGAGGATAAACAAGTTACATACGTGGTAACTCGTAAGCGGGCACGGGGTGTATGAAACAGAACACCTGTGTTATAATCACTGTCGTTGCCCTGTCATGCCAGGATAAATAAGTTACATACGTGGTAACTTGCAAACAGGCACAAGGTGTATGAAACAGAACACCCGTGTTATAACGATTGTCGTTGCCCCGCCATGCGAGGATAAATATTAAATACCCCCGTACACATTAAAGCGAAACTGTTCCTTCCACAGCGAGCACAACCAGATGGAGACGGAACTTATGTAAATATTGGTTTCGAATCTAATCATAATAAAGTAAGTGAAACATATGGTGTTTTATCTTATTTTGTGTGAATGAGTTTCATATTAGTGGGTGTATGTAAATATGTTTTATATATTTTATTGCTGGTATGTATATATTGTGGAAAGCGAAACATGTGGTGGTAATGTGATTTATATAAAGATATTTCGTGTGAATTAGTTTTATATGAAGATAATATAGATCAATAATTGTCAATATTCCCCACAGCACAACGACGACACGGCAGCTAAATACTTTTGACCCCCCCCCCCCCCTGCACCAACCACTAACTCTTGCTATTTTATATTTATTATTGCACATTCACTGTTACCCACCCACACATTGTGTTTACCTACCCCTGTGCGTCCCACACTTATCGGTGCCAAGCATGTCGCTTCTGTAAAATAAAATATTCAAATCAATTGTGTGATCTCATAACTATAATAGTGATGTCATAATTACTTCAAAACCAACCTACTGTGACATCATAACAAAGCATTATTACAACACAAATATAAACAATAGACATATAGTAACAGTAGTTAAGTGAGTCAATTAATTTGTAGCTAAGTTGAAACCATGTAGGCAAGTATAAAGCCGAGTGTTAGTTGGTTGTTGTTAGTAAGAATGTTATCGAACTTTATATTTTGGATAATATTCTCTATACAACTGTCATCATGTTGCGAGTACGTTGTATTGGAAGGTAGATCGCTTGCATTCAGCGCTAACACCGACTCAGATGGTTTGATCGTCGTTGATGATTTTGTGGCGAGCGATTCAAACGAATGTAAAGCCAGATGTTGCGGTGATGGTAGGTTTATGTGGGGGTGGCTATATAACACAGGTGTTCTGTTTCACACACCTCATGCCCGCTTATTAGTTACTACAAATGTTATTTTGTGGGTGATTATTTTTATGGCTGATAATTTAAGTAACCACTTGGTTTGTGTCTTGCAATAATTCTAACTAAGCATACATACCTCCTATGGTGGCAGTGAGGAGCCTCAAACTTATAACATCTGGTCTAGTAACCATTGAACCAGAGACCACTAACTATATATTGTGAATACCCAGATAAATGCAACACGTTTGTGTTCCACCACGACCCCACCCATCAACTTACCGACTTTACCAATTGTTACATCATACAATGTGATGGTTTGTTGGGCTGTCAATCAACCAGAGCAAACGACCACTTTCTATTCGTCGAGCCAAGTGCTTACATCATCGCGCCACCAACTGTACCAACAACAACAATCAACTACACATTTACCCACCCCACCCCCAACCAACCGACCCATCTTAACGTAACCGAAGCGATCGAAACCAAAGCCACGACAACTCCAGCAGCAACAGAGGGAACAACCAAGTCACAACCGACAACCCCTGTTACCCCACCAACTACCCACCCTATTACTACAACGAACCACACAACCCCCTTAAACCCCCAAACGAACCACACAACCCCCCACCACCCCCAAAAAGTTGACCCCGTCCTAACCCTTCTTTTAATCCTCGGCCTTCTGTTCTTATTTTCATCGATTTATGTTTTCTGGAAAACGAACCGAACCATTAAAGTTCGTAAATATCGTCAGATGAGATTTATGCTTAACGACGAGATAATGTTCACATGATCGCCTTCATCGGGGTTTGAACACGGAACCCTTGACTTACTGTAGATTTATTATTGCAACAAAATAAATGCATAGAACTATTTGCGAAAAATAAATCAAAATTACAAAATACCTGCCATGATTTAGCGCAGGTTTGCAGCCAGGATAACATGGGAGGATTTCAAGCTTTTACGTGATAATTGACGTTTTTTAGTTTAATAAGAAAATCTAAACTTCTTATAAAACAAAGAATTAGAAACCACAAATTCACAATGTGGAGAAACTCATGGATACGTTACTGGTTTCTACGGTGATTATATTTTAGATTTGTGCAACACTGCATGTAGAAAGTTGGCTTTCCGTTCTACACGACAAGAATCAAGGTTCGCACGAATAATATCGAGTCCGTGAGGGTATTGTGACATCATAGCAGATGATTCACCTTTGTCACAATCGTTCATGTTGCGATAAATATCGGTGACGCGTTGCCACATCCAAATATTGAACGGGAAGATCTGGGGGGGACTTGGTTTGTATAGAGTGTAGGTTGAAATATATAAGGCCATGTTTATATTAGAATAAGAAACTAACGATGTCATTGAAGGCGAAACATACTTCACTTGGAATAAACCGTTGTTGAAAACTCACCCCCCTCTGTGAGGTGATTCCCCCAATCTGAAACTCATGCTGCCCGATGTTTCGTGGAAGTTTCGTAACACCAGGGTTGTCCTGTCAATCAAATAAGGTCAGTTAAAATACAAATGTTAATCAAACCACCCGTCAATCAAACCAACCATTAATCAAACCCAACCTGTCAATGAAACACCACCTGTCAATCAAACCAACCTTAATAAACTGTACAAGCCTCCTCCTTGTGCTTAACAACACGGGACCAAACTCCCCACAAACTCTCTTCAATATGGGATCTAAGGTTTGTGGGATTTCTGTGGATTAATAAAGTGGTTAATATAAGTAACAACCACCAACTTACTGGGTTGAGACTTTATGCAAACGTTGTCTCTAATGTGAGTTTATTGTATGTGTGTTTAACAACCACTTTTTAACCAAATGCTTTTTTATTTAATTTAACCTTAGCGTGTTATGGAAATGTTGCTTTCCTTATGTTAATTAACAATGCCCTTTATCATAACCCCCCCCCAACCCACCATCTTCAGCGCAATAATCATCACATCCCTCCGGTCGTCGCTTCCTCACGACCCTCCCATCCCCATCAACCTCATGCACATTGTACCTGCTTATACTCGGCAGATGTCCGTTCATGTGTTCCACCCACGCTGCTACTAACGGGGCACGCGTCTTCATTAGCATGCCTGTGATGTCATCATGATGTCATAATGTAACAAAACAAACACACCACAATACCAATCCAAAGCTGCCGATACCAGACATATGAATGGCTATACATATCTATATGTTCATGTGGGATGCAGACACAATGTAACCATATATTAGATTTAAAGATAACAATGAGACAAGCAACATAATAGATTGAACCGACCTGGCACAGGATCTCTATACAAATGTGCAAACATCATTCCTCCCAACGCAAAATCAGCAACACACGGTTTCCCTCCAAGCAAGTACGGGTGTTTGTCAAAATGTGCCGTTAGTTCATCAAGCAACCCCTTCCAACTTTCTTCTATGGCTGGGGTAATATACATGGTTGGTTGGTTGGTGTATGGGGGTAATATACATGGTTGGTTGGTTGGTGTATGGGGGTAATATACATGGTTGGTTGGTTGGTGTATGGGGGTAATATACATGGTTGGTTGGTGTATGGGGGTAATATACATGGTTGGTTGGTGTATGGGGGTAATATACATGGTTGGTTGGTTGGTGTATGGGGGTAATATACATGGTTGGTTGGTTGGTGTAAATATTATGACCTCTAACCCCTAATAACCCACCAACCTTGTAAGTTGTCAAGGTTTATATTTTTGTCCATGTATCGACAGGGAAGTTTCCAACATATTATTCTATATGTGTAAGGTCATACACGCACTTGACGTTTAGGTCAGAGTGTTTTGCCCAAGCACACATACATCCACAATAGTACCAACGCCGAGCATTGAACCCGGTATCAGTTAAAGTGCAAGCCTACAACCACTGAGCCATCCATCATATTAACCTTAAGATTAACCCATGTTGATATAACACAAAGCATACAAGCTTATGAACTTATTGTTGTCAACATGAGTAAGCAATGAATGAACCCCCCCCTCAATCAACCTGGCGCTGTTTGTTCATTAATCCCCAACACCCCCCGCATGGATTGAAACTTTCCGTACAAAGCACCAGCGATGGAACTTCTTTCCGAGGTTGAATGTTCAGGAAATCCGATTCGACCGAATTCCTCTTTTATAAAAGGAAGGTTTTCCGGGTAGGACCATCTACATAGACATCATATTAACAACCATATACATAGATATCATATTAACAACCATATACATAGACATCTTATTAACAACAATCATTACATAACATTTGGAAAAGTTGAGCGTCATCGTATTTTTATCATGAATTAAGAATGTTAAGATTTAATAAATTCTTCGAATACGATAACGAAGATTAAATTAATTAAAACAATGCAGAATGGAATTAGCAGAAAAACTAGTCGTTAAAACAAGCTACGGGTAACTACTAAAAATGTCAAATAAAAGCGTGGCTGTTAAACCAACATAATGCTTATATTATGTAATATCCCATAGTATCTTTATATCTAACATATGTATAATAATTATGTAATAACATTATATAATAGCCCACCTGTAGTGCATAATGGGCAACACCATCCACTCATCTGCAAACAATTCCAACAACGAACAAGCCAACTTTTGTTTGGGGGTTCGGGGTTGGATGGATGGGACAGGGTGTCTGGGGTAAAAGGGGTTAATAGGTTATGTGTAGGGGAAACGATAGTCGTTATAACACGAGTGTTCTGTTTCATACACCTCGTGCTTGCTTACAAGTTACCACGTATGTAACTTTGTGGGTGATGGGTTTTTTCTGTATATCTGATTATTTAGACAACCCATTAGTGACCACTGGTTTGGAGCAATTGCTGTTAAGTGTCCTGCACAAGGACAAATACGCCCACAATGGTAGCAGCGACGAGCCTTGAACTCAGTTCCTCTGGCCTACATGCTCATAACACTGCTATTGTTACAAAACAAATACCTTTGTTCTAAATAATCAATAATATCGGTTGAATCTTGGATTGCTTCATTTTGTGGGGTGACCAGAACCGGTATGACACTCCAACCTATTCGTGGTTTGATGAAATTCGCGTAAATCTACAAATAAATACCATTAATAACGTCATCATACAAACAATTACCACATGATGACGTCATACTTCTGCACTCGCGGTCACTGGTTCGAATGGAATCTTCTTGAAACGAAGATAAGATCTAACTTTAGCCGTGTACGGCGATAACTCGCCACCGATTAGTTGATACATCATCACATTTGCTTTGCACAAACTCCGAACGACGGTGGTTGGTTTCATTATTTATTAACGAAGCAAACATGGTCTATATAACGCTGCAACATAAAAGATGCATTGCGTTAAATACACGCAACTTACGTCTATATGCTTGAAAACACCGCAAACAAATTACTTTAATAAATCAATTTACAAAACCTTGGATGTACGCTGCAAAATTAGTTGCACAATTTGTAAACAAGTTTGACGAGTTTTGCATCTGGAAACACTGCTTGTGACGTCATGCTTATACAAATTCGCAGAATTACGTAGTGCGGTAGTCACGTGGGTAAACAAACAAAAGCATCAACTTTATCACCAACGGAGTAAAGCATTGGAGGGGGTTGTTTGATATAATTGTCTATTTATTTTCGACATAAATATGTTGTACGTGACGGAACTCTCTTATAAATGGGAGCGCATCAGCTCTGGATAACATCTACATCATTTTAAATGACTTACTTTCTGCAAAATAGAAACAGGATTAAAATACCTTCATAGTTTATGTGGCTGGCGTTGGTGGAAAGCCACTACGGCACGACAAGCCCCCAGCCAATGGTAGTGGGTTTCTACTCTGGTGAGAAACCCTTGCGGGATGTTACTGTCCACGCAGGTTAAAGAAACCCCATAGACAAAAATAATACAACGACGCACATCAATGCGCACAAGAAGGAACACACCAACAAAAAGACAAAAATAATACGACGAGTGCAGCGACGTACATGTGCCAAACATGCAACGAACACAAATGCTCAAACAAAAAGGGGACGCGGTCAAAAAGTAATTATCGCGAACATAATCATTGAAACATCAACAAATAAAATATGGTTCAAATCCTGAAGGATAATCATCTGCAGTGTACACCATATTGAATGTCCGACCACAAGGAGTCGAAGCCAACAACAGCCCCGCACGTCCCAATCAAAAGGTAAGTCGCCATCTTGGTACCGCGATACTCTCGTCGCATCTTCACACAATATAATATCGTCCGGATGTTACGCACCGCATCGACCGTTACGAAACTGCATCAGGTTGTTACGAACCGCATTGACAGTGACCTAAATATCGAGCGTAGCATCACTGGCGGCGACGTCCACGCAACAACCTGACCGTTAAGTAACTCAATCAAAACTGACGTAACCGCACCGGACGCAGGGTCATGACAATGCTCTGACCCACCGTATCGACGTCGTAGCGTAATTGTGACGTGGCCATCGTCCCAATCACGCTACATGAAGTTTAAATACAAAATTAGGGTTAAAATTATTAGGATTATATTTATGCGCATATTATACTGCGTGTTAATATTACTCGAGTATTTGTGTACCAACATAGCGTTCTCACCAAGCGATCAGGACAATACAGAATCGCTGAAGGATTCGACCTTTGTAGACGAAGTACCCAATAGAGTGTACAACAACAAAATCTGATCCAGCAAGATGTTCGCCATATTTTCATTGCATATATTTCATAGACATGCAAAATGCACTATAGTAGTGACTGACTAAAAATAGCCGGCAACATTAGGTCCAGCAGAATAAAAATACAGCAGCGCAGACAAGACACACATACAACACACAACTCATACTTATAATACTCAAACCTCAAACCGTGTATCCTTTATTGGCGTCTTCGTCTTTGTTCTTTGTCTGCAAAACAAATGTAATGGTTACGTCACAGATAGAACTTTTACAATCGTCACCAATTCATTGTTTTACAATTAATAAAGTTGAAACTTATTTGGTTGTTAACGTTTAGCAATAACGCTAATAATAAACAATGATAATGTACAATACCTTGCGCTTTTCTTCGGCAGCTTTATTCGCTGACTTTTCTGCAACAATATAAATTTGAGATATCGCGTGCATATTATTACGTCATAACTACCTTCATTCTTCTATCGCGTCATGGTCTGCTTGATCCTCTGTGACGTCACATACCATGTTCTGTAACAGACAACTATTAAAATAAACAATTCAGATTGTAACGAAACAATGAACTTACGAAGTGGGTTCTTCTGTTGCGTCATCACCACTTCGTGACGTCACATCGTCGATGTTTCTAGAAAAGAGCTTATATACGTAATAATGCCAATTGTGATTTATACTTTACCAATTCTTTGATCTTCTTGCTTCGCGCTCATAGCACAAATATAATTAGAATATACAAGTAATGTGCCTCGCGTGGACGCAAAACGCGCATGGGGCCCCATGAAAACAAATGCGAAACGCACGCGTGGAATAAACCGCGTTGTGACGTCATAAGCACGCGTTGTCCAGCGATGACCTAACTATGTCGTAACAAATTGAGCGAAAACGAATTTGACGTAATAAAAGAACGTCGCGAGTGACGTAATGAAAAACTATAACGTAATTTCGCAACGCTGATTGTAATTATATAAAGTAATAACACAAGACACGTTACTACTTTAAGTTTATTGTTTGTAATATCAGTATAGGATAATACATAAGTATAAGACGACAGCAGTTGTTTCATTAAATATTACTCAACTTAAAATCTTGAAATACAATCCACATTAGTTGCAGAACCAACTTCAACCAACCATCCACGTAGTGTAACGGCCACGCATTGGAAGGCGAGTGTTTTGTAAGCGAGGAATGCGAACCAATCAACCAAAAGCCGGGGAGGGCTAATCAACGTTGAAAAGTGTTGCCTACTTCCAACTTCTTGCACACCCTTACCGTTGAAATATAACAGACATGGCAACACTGGTTCGAATCAAGCCTGTAGTATGAAACCGATTAAATATGAAACTAGCGTTGAATCGTAACTAGTTTTGATCTGGGTATTCTATGGATTCGTATACAGCGTATGCTTTGTGTATAGTAAGGTTATTCTATCACCTACAATCATCCCTTGGCCGAATCATAAATATAATAAAGTATTGCGGGGTAAGATGGGATGACGTTGGCACATACACCATATTTCCTGATTAATATGTTTTAAACAATAAGCAACGCTCTTTTAGAGTCGTGAGGATACGGTTGTATATAGTAGGCTGGGGGAAGTTGGGACACCTGTTCATTCTATTTTCCCGTCACATTTGGTAGTAAACAAAGAACATTCAAAGAATTATAAAACCTTATCCTGTGACTCCCATAGACCGTTGTTAATTGTTTAAAACACGATCAGGATATTTTTTTTACGTAAACTTGTGTGTTTGAATAAACTGTCTACACACGTTTGGAATATTACCATGCACAAACTATGTTGGTAGTTGCCAACTATATTTACCTGGATCTTACAATGCCATGTATTTCCCCGAGCATTTTTCATGGGATTGTTGCAACAGTCCCCTCCACACATTGCACGTAGTCAGGTATCTTGCTCAAACACCACAAACCACCACCAACATTGTTAATAATATTGTATTTAAACTACGTGTGATAAACAATCTAGCAGCAACGTGTAACGAGTATAACGAACATCAATGGTGACGTCATCACCCCGTCATAATGACCAACACATCCTCTAAACACCTCTTATATTTCTCCTCACCCTCCCAGCCCTCTAGTGATAGTTTATCCAACGAATGTTGAACGCGTTTGCTTAGACCCGCTCCTTTAAGATGGACCTTTGCCTGGTGGGGGGTTATGTTTAAGGTATGTATGCTGGGTATGGTGTATACAGTGCATGAACTATGTATGTGATACAATACAGACCATGTTCGGAATATTATACGTAGTTAGTATTGAAAGACACCACTATATATAACCAGCCTCACCTTTTGATTGTTACACAACAAAGTAAGCAGAGCGATTGACGAATCCATTCGTGTTTGTTTATTATCGAGGTTTGATAATAGAACGTCAACCACTGAATCTGGGGGGGAGGTATAGTTATGCAAGGTGTATGTACAATATGTGTATGCGGTATAAGGTATATATATGTTTGAATGCATAAAACTTTATTAACGACACGTTTATTAAGTAGATGTCACAATGGCCTCTAGCCTTAAACAAAGTTGTTGTAAAATCATTGGAAAAAAGATTTACTAACAAAACTATTTTAGCATCGAATTACAACTAAACCAACCCACCGTTTGAACTGATCCTGTTCTTACTTGGTGAATGAAAACAAAGGTTCCTTATTATGTTCAACGTAAGTTGGGCGTTTGTCTTTGATTTAAATAATTCAACGAGGACATCAAATATATCTGGAGGAGGAATACGTTGAAGAAATATTAATAAACAAACATAAAGACAAATAAACGCAACAAACCTCTTAACTTGAGTATATTAAGTTGTCCATCTGTATGGAAAGATAGGGCGTACATGAAACTCAACCAACATTCTAATAATATTGTTTGTTGTTTAGATCGTTTGGGGTGTTGACCTCGATCGGCGGTGGCCGGGAATAATTCAAGTAAGTTCGTCTGTGTGGGGTGGGGGGGGGGATTAGTTGATATTATGTTTGTAGTCCCTTGACAGCCAGCCAAGCCTGGACTCGTGCCCTCGGCCAAACATTGGGCCGAGGATTAAGTCTGTTGCACACAAAGGGCGAAAAATCTTAAAACAAAAAGTGAACCTACTAAATGATAGCAAGACTAGTCAGTGTAGCTTTCTCTTTAATCATTTTTCGATCGTTGTGAAGTTACTCTCTCCAAAAGTAACGAATTGGAACGCCAGCGAATATCTAGGAGACCGGCGTTTCGTGTTTAATTAAAATGTTTGCGACATTTTTTGAAAGCGTGATCATCAAGGTCAAACACTAGATCCCAGACAAGGTGAACTCACTGAGGCAAAATATAGAGACAGAACATGATTGGGGAGGGGTCACTATAAATATTATAACACGTAACACCACATCACACCGACCTTCCACATCAGCGCGCGACATTCCCCCGATATCGACACATTGATAAGAATGTTGAAAACCAAACGAATAAATCCAGGTTTAGTTTTGCTTCTCGATAAAACCAATGTTTGAACATCACGACAGGTTTGTAGAACGGAGGATAATATGCTGGGGTGGCCGGGATGGTTCGTGGTTATACTGGTGCACGCTGGGATGATAATAACAAATGTTATGCGTATTGGTTATTACTGGTGCATGGTAGTGTACATCACTATGTAATAGATACAACATGTAAGGTACATCACTATGTAATAGATACAACATGCAAGGTACATCACTATGTAATAGATACAACATGTAAGGTACATCACTATGTAATAGATACAACATGTAAGGTACATCACCATGTAATAGATACAACACGCAAGGTACATCACTATGTAATAGATACAACATGTAAGGTACATCACTATGTAATAGATACAACATGTAAGGTACATACATGTTGTATCAAGTAGAATATATTTCACTTATTTTGTTGAATGTTTACCACACATGGTGTGGTGAGTATTTATCGGGTTGGTTAAACATGGGGTTGTGTAGAAAAGTTAATATGTAATGTATATATGTGTGGTATATATGTGGTATATATGTGGTATATATGTGTGGTATATATATGGTATATATGTTGTATATATGTGGTATATATGTGGTATATATGTGGTATATATATGTGGTATATATGTGGTATATATGTGGTATATATGTGGTATATATATGTGGTATATATATGTGGTATATATATGTGGTATATATGTGGTATATATGTGGTATATATATGTGGTATATATGTGGTATATATGTGGTATATATGTGGTATATATATGTGGTATATATGTGGTATATATATGTGGTATATATGTGGTATATATGTGGTATATATGTGGTATATATGTGGTATATATGTGGTATATATGTGGTATATATGTGGTATATATGTGGTATATATGTGGTATATATGTGGTATATATGTGGTATATATGTGGTATATATGTGGTATATATGTGGTATATATGTGGTATATATGTGGTATATATGTGGTATATATGTGGTATATATATGTGGTATATATATGTGGTATATATATGTGGTATATATGTGGTATATATATGTGGTATATATGTGGTATATATATGTGGTATATATGTGGTATATATGTGGTATATATGTGGTATATATATGTGGTATATATGTGGTATATATGTGGTATATATATGTGGTATATATGTGGTATATATATGTGGTATATATGTGGTATATATATGTGGTATATATGTGGTATATATGTGGTATATATGTGGTATATATATATGGTATATATGTGGTATATATATGTGGTATATATGTGGTATATATGTGGTATATATATGTGGTATATATATGTGGTATATATATGTGGTATATATGTGGTATATATGTGGTATATATGTGGTATATATATATGGTATATATGTGGTATATATATGTGGTATATATGTGGTATATATGTGGTATATATGTGGTATATATATGTGGTATATATGTGGTATATATGTGGTATATATGTGGTATATATGTGGTATATATATATGGTATATATGTGGTATATATATGTGGTATATATGTGGTATATATGTGGTATATATGTGGTATATATATGTGGTATATATGTGGTATATATGTGGTATATATATGTGGTATATATGTGGTATATATATGTGGTATATATGTGGTATATATATGTGGTATATATGTGGTATATATGTGGTATATATGTGGTATATATATATGGTATATATGTGGTATATATATGTGGTATATATGTGGTATATATGTGGTATATATATGTGGTATATATGTGGTATATATGTGGTATATATATGTGGTATATATATGTGGTATATATGTGGTATATATGTGGTATATATATGTGGTATATATGTGGTATATATGTGGTATATATATGTGGTATATATGTGGTATATATATGTGGTATATATGTGGTATATATGTGGTATATATGTGGTATATATATGTGGTATATATATGTGGTATATATGTGGTATATATGTGGTATATATGTGGTATATATATGTGGTATATATATGTGGTATATATGTGGTATATATGTGGTATATATATGTGGTATATATGTGGTATATATGTGGTATATATGTGGTATATATATGTGGTATATATGTGGTATATATATGTGGTATATATGTGGTATATATGTGGTATATATGTGGTATATATATGTGGTATATATGTGGTATATATATGTGGTATATATGTGGTATATATGTGGTATATATATGTGGTATATATGTGGTATATATATGTGGTATATATGTGGTATATATGTGGTATATATGTGGTATATATATGTGGTATATATATGTGGTATATATATGTGGTATATATGTGGTATATATGTGGTATATATGTGGTATATATGTGGTATATATGTGGTATATATATGTGGTATATATGTGGTATATATATGTGGTATATATGTGGTATATATGTGGTATATATGTGGTATATATGTGGTATATATGTGGTATATATATGTGGTATATATGTGGTATATATGTGGTATATATATGTGGTATATATGTGGTATATATATGTGGTATATATGTGGTATATATGTGGTATATATATGTGGTATATATGTGGTATATATGTGGTATATATGTGGTATATATATGTGGTATATATATGTGGTATATATGTGGTATATATGTGGTATATATGTGGTATATATATGTGGTATATATGTGGTATATATGTGGTATATATATGTGGTATATATATGTGGTATATATGTGGTATATATGTGGTATATATATGTGGTATATATGTGGTATATATGTGGTATATATGTGGTATATATATGTGGTATATATGTGGTATATATGTGGTATATATGTGGTATATATGTGGTATATATGTGGTACAAGTTACCTTGTTCACAATGCGCGGTATACGTGGCAACCAACTCCATCAACACAACCAACATTTTGTTTGAATTGTTCGTCCATGACCATAAGTGTGTCATAATCTGTGATGTCATAATGTATTACGTCATAATCTGTGATGTCATAATGTATTACGTCATAATCTAAATGTATGACATCATAATACCTTAGCAAGCATAGACGAAGCCGCATGAACTTTTGACCCCGTGTTCCCGCTGATCATGTTGGTGATTAACGAGGTTAGCGATAATATCGGTTGAATCTGTGACTCACAATCATCTAAACAATACATTATGATGTCATAACCATATAAACAATAGCAATTATCCCAACAAACCAGTGATTGTCGATTCTTTGTTGAAATTGTTGGTTTGAAACTTCAGCCGAAGTTTTTCGTGAAATCTTTCAATTTCTTGCAAACAACGTTCGAAGAATCCAACTTTATGGATGGAACATGTTATTTGTGGGGATGGCTTATAGTTATTTGTGGGGATGGCTTATAGTTATTTGTGGGGATGGCTTATAGTTATTTGTGGGGATAGCTTATAGTTATTTGTGGGGATGGCTTATAGTTATTTGTGGGGATAGCTTATAGTTATTTGTGGGGATGGCTTATAGTTATTTGTGGGGATGGCTTATAGTTATTTGTGGGGATAGCTTATAGTTATTTGTGGGGATGGCTTATAGTTATTTGTGGGGATAGCTTATAGTTATTTGTGGGGATAGCTTATAGTTATTTGTGGGGATGGCTTATAGTTATTTGTGGGGATAGCTTATAGTTATTTGTGGGGATGGCTTATAGTTATTTGTGGGGATGGCTTATAGTTATTTGTGGGGATAGCTTATAGTTATTTGTGGGCTTATAGTTATCATCTACGCCCACAGACACCACAAGTATGGTTGATTTGGATCATTATTTGAAACTTTTACCTTTGATATTTTAGCTTGGGCGGGGTCAAAACTACTTTTTTACCCCTGCCACACCCACTTTCCACACCCCTGCCACACCCACCTTCCATAGCCACACCCCTGCTAACAGATGAACACGCGAATAGATTCCCCAACCCCTCGCATACAGCTACAAAGCAATGGTTAGCTTCTCCATGCAATCCTATACTTGGTTGTATCACCACCATCTCCATTATGTTTATCATCATGAGAGTGAGTTCACGTGAATCGCATGTTTCACCTGCGTGAGAAACATCATCATTTCATCAACCCCACCAACCAATCACAATCCTACCTCTCCTTGCTTGAATAATATCGACCAATCCAAAGCCTTGGTTCCGATCACATGATTTAAACAAGAGAGCAAACAATTGTAACACGGATGTTTTTAAACGAGGGTTTGTGTTGAGGATGGTCGTCGTTCCCTCTGTTGGGGGGGGGGGGGTTAAAGTAGCTATTATGCTGTATAAGTTGGAATGATGGGAACTCCATAATGTGCACTGCCTAATTGACCCATGTAAGCTACAAGGCACCATAGTAGTTTGGAAAGTTACCATCAATGTTTAAAGCAAAACCAAAAGACTCTTTGTCATTATAAAAGCCCCAATTAAGCTTCCCTAAAGTAAAAGACAACTTTTCGAGCTGCCCTACTTAGTGAAGCTTATTTTGTTGGGTTGAATTAAACAGGTTAAACTTGAATTAAATGGAAGTAAACACAATACAGTGTTGGTTGAACCAACAACCATCATTATAGTTAAACCCGCGCTACCATATATGGTGTGCCACTCCTTCGTAAACGACGTATGTAGAAACTTGCGTTGATCCTGGTGTACGAGGCACGTTAGGAAACTTAATGATGATCCGTGCAATTCCTCCAATAATTTGCTGTGTTTCGTATCTACCAAGATAGTAATAACATGGGGTTAACATATGGGTAAAATAGGGGGCCTGGGGGGGGGGGGGGTTGTCACCCCTACTTTTAAAACAAAGGTGAAATCATATGTTTAAGCATCCAAGTTTTAAAAAGTTTACCAGATGTTCGGCGTTTACACAAATAATTTGAATTTGCTATTTATCTAGAATTTATCAATGTCACCCCAGACCCTCCCACCAGCATTCCACCAAACACCCCAACACCACCAACCTGTTGATTTGATCTTCAACGCGGCCACAGCGTTTGCAACGAATGTTTGGTTAGGATGAGTGAATAATTCTGCCGTGTTTGCATCGGATGCTACAACAGCGTGGAACAAACGTATCGTCCATGTGTGTTGAGTCACCAAACCAACCCCGTGGTACGTAGCACCCCCACCCCCACCAACACCCCCACCTCCACCCCCACCAACACCCACACCCTCATACATTAGTTGTTCATTGGTTCGTTCAACGTCAAGCAAACTGTGGAATAATGAAGTTTAGTAAACATGCAGCCAAACGTTTAAAATTTTAATAAAATGCAGGAAAACTTCAACAAATGCTGGCAGTGCCGTGAGTGCCAAGCCTAAACACAGGGGAGGCAGGGATAGTTAGACACACAATCATATTAATCTAACTTGTTGGTTGTAATGTTTAATGCAGTGGCCACCCTGCCACCCCAGGTTTGGTGCTTATATAACAAACCACACGTTTATTCGATGTAACTTACTCGTTCATCGTGTGCAAGATATTTTGATTGACAAGTGATGTAACAATATCCATTGTTGACAAACACACCAAGTTACGTAACAATCGGCATAGTGATGTCACAAGTGAGGGGGTAACGAGCGACCTCCATTCAGCAGGAAGTGATGTCACTGATGATGTCATCGATGATGTCATAGACTCGCTACCATGAACCTGTGTCCCTGTGATGTCATATTGAAACATGATGATGTCATAATGTTGATTATTACACAACAATGGTTACCTGTATCATGGGTTAGTGTGGTCAACCGTGGCAAACTTGGTGGAAATATTTCCTGGAAGTTTTAGGTTGGGGTTAGTGTTGCTATTATTGGGTTTGTATAAGTGGGTCAGGTGGTGGGGCGACTAAGGTCACCTGACAAGGACCTCACCCACATAGCATAGGAAATTAAAGTAAATGTACATATACCCCACCTTATTATTATTGTGTGAAAGATCCCTTGAAATGCTCGCTTGCGATAACGGGGTCAAAGTTGAAGTGCTGCACGTCTCTGAACCTGCAGTGTTGCGCAATAAATAACTATACACCACAGTGTTGCGCAATAAATAACTATACACCACAGTGTTGCGCAATAAATAACTATACACCACAGTGTTGCGCAATAAATAACTATACACCACAGTGTTGCGCAATAAATAACTATAAACCACAGTGTTGCGCAATAAATAACTATAAACCACAGTGTTGCGCAATAAATAACTATACACCACAGTGTTGCGCAATAAATAACTATAAACCACAGTATTGCGCAATAAATAACTATACACCACAGTGTTGCGCAATAAATAACTATAAACCACAGTATTGCGCAATAAATAACTATAAACCACGTTAATAGAAAACATCTCACCTTGTATTGATTCAATGGTTGCAGCGACCACCATGTTGTTAAGATACGCAGGTGATCTAACATATGCGTTGGGATAATACTTGGCCAGCATCAGTGATATATGTTCATACAGGTGTGCGTGGTGTAGCAACACATGCAATGCTTGTATACCGTACAATGTGGTGTCCGATGTTTCATCTTGTACCACCGGGCCCTGTTACAAGGTAAACTTTCAATGTTTGACTAACAAATAAGTAACTACGATTGGAAAAGTTCAAGAGAGGTTTACGTTGGTTCTTCACAACAAACTTTGCAACAGACTGAACAGGATGGCAGCATGGTTGCGCAATACATGGTATTGATGTAACAATGGTGTCTGTTGTAACAATAGTAATGAAACGATACCGAACTATTTATAATATTTGTCTACCTGTATTATCAATATATATCCCTTTATTAATACATAGCATTATCCCCACCACCTACCACTGAATGCATTGTATACAACCCAACCCAACCCAACCCAATCCAGCCCAACCCAACCCAACCCAGCCCAACCCAACCCAACCCAACCCAACCCAACCCAACCCAACCCAATCCAGCCCAACCCAGCCCAACCCAACCCAACCCAACCCAACCCAACCCACCCCAACCCACCCCAACCCACCCCAACCCACCCCAACCCAACCCAACCCACCCCCACCCACCCAACCCAACCCAACCCACCCCACCTGCCCCAACCCCACCCACCTGCCACAAATCACCTCCAGCTACATCCGCGTGTGAAGCAAACTTATGTGACGTCATATTACATAATAAGTCCATGGCTTGCCCTCGTACTGCACTGCATTCAGAGTGGTCGAGTATAACGCATAGTGTCTGTGGGGTGAGATACAGTTATCAACATAATAAATAGGCGTATTATATATAACATACCATACTCCACAATCCACCAGCGCAATGTTGGAACCCCTTCATCAACAACGAGCAACCCTTCCTTGTTTGACTGACAGCTGCAGCCACAGCCAACCCAGCATATCGTGTTCGAGGATCGCGTGCCGACCATAGTGGAACAAACCAACCCAATCCAGAAGCTTGGTTGGTTGATAAATATACAAGACTACTCGGCCAATCCTGTACAATATGGTTGGGTGTAACTTGTGTTATGGCAACGACAGTCGTTAACACGGGTGTTTCATACACCTCGTGCCCGCCTACAAGTTACCACGTATGTAACTTATTTATCCTCGCATGGCGGGGCAACAACAGTTGTTATAACACGGGTGTTCTGTTTCATACACCTCGTGCCCGCTTACAAGTTAACACGTATGTAACTTTGCGGGTGATTGTTTAGTGTATAGCTGGCAACTTAGAAAACCTACATATGTTATACGAACGTTACCTGTACATCAAACAGCGCCATCTCCCTGGTTAGTTGTAATATACATTGTGTTGAACATCTGCTCACACCTTTACCCATGTATGACAAACTACTTGCTCCACTGCCGATATGGAAAGCTGATACAATCTGTACATTTATTATTATGTTGTAATTATGGTTGGTGAACAACATGCATAATCCCTACCCCTCATACCATGCCCACTACATTAATTTCAGATAAATATAAAAGTGCACACCATAACACATGGTGTCACCCATACAATATATTGTATATTTGTACAGGCTGTACTTGGTGTACTATTACCCCACCCCCCCCACACAACACCTTACACACACCCACCTCCAGTAGCGTGCCAAGCAATTGTTGCAGCAACACTTTATCAGCCATGTCCACCACAATAACCCCCCCACCTCCATCAACAGGTACTTGGTTAGCACTGAAGTGAACCAGACATTGTAAAGTCACTTCCATGGATGGTAGGTCGTAAAACTGTGGTGCGTCTGCTAGACGAAGTCGAACTAATATAACGGTTCGTACTTCTCGATGAAATTGTACGAATTCCTGTCAATCATAAACAATGTTGTTATAATTGACCGTGATCAAAGTCAGAATGTCAGTACTGTAATCAATTACGGAAATTGGTGTTTTCAAATTACAATATCTTCAACAGCAACAGTTTATGTAAGATTTTTAAACTAATTGTTACAATAAACAACTCGTGTGGGAATTGATCACCGTATTGATATATTGCTGGTTTAAACAGGCTGACTAATGTTCACGCTGCTGAAGTCAAATCGAATAATCATAAAATAATAAATTGCTGTATTAGAATTAGGTCATATAGCAATACCAATCACTATTATGACATCATAATCACCTCATTCCTCTCCCAGTGATGTAACAATCGTGCCACATGCGTCAACAATGATAGGATATGTTTACATAGCTGTCTACGTATGGTTACGGAAGATACAACAGGATCTCCAACGTTGGATGAAACCGGTTCCTTTTGGAGTTCAGATGATTCAAGCACTTTAAGCAGGGGACTCCCCGATATATGGGCGACCATCCATTGTAGAAGGGGGGTGGGAGTCGACGTGGTTTCCGTTATTGAGAGGAAGTCATCCAATGTGGCCACTAGGTGGATAAGGAGCACTTCATCCTCATAGCAGGAAGGGGGGACCTGAGGTTGGGGGGGGGGTATCATGCATTGATTGGGTGCAAACATATGATATATGGGAGCGTGGGGGATGATATACCGTGTTAATTAAAGACCATGTTTTGCACTTCACTGTTGTCTCACCCAAGGACACAATGTAGCAGCATTGAACCTCCAACCCAGAACCATTGGGTTACAAGTGTATGATGTTATGATACATATTTATAATTGTTGGCAACCATAACCCACCCACCTTAAGAAACTTCCCGATGGCAACCTTCCACCCCTCCTCCTCGAGTTTAAACATCGACTGTGTTAGTTTGATTGACATGTGGGTCGATGATGTCATAATACGGAGTAACAGGAATATATGAATGGCTGCCGCATGTGATTGTGATGTCATAATAGCGTCTATGAGGTCATCAGCAGCAGTATCGGGGTGTGAGAATACAAGCATTGTTCGATCGGATTCAGTGAGACAAAAGTCCATTGTGTTGTCATCTATGGTGGGTGAACATGATTGTTATGTCATAATGGTGGTTGTGGTTGGGTAACGGCAGTCGTTATAGCACAGGTGTTTAATTTAACAACTCAAACAACCCATTAGTGACACAGGGTTGGAGTAATTGACGTTAAGTGTCTTGCCCAAAGACACATACGCCCACAATGGTAGCAGCGATGAGCAAGCACAACCGCTGACAAACAATATAATTAATGGTTGGTATGACTATAAAGACATTCACAATGGTAGCAGTGCAAACCATTACTGTACCTTTACATTATAATAATATTGATAACTCACCATCATCCATATTAGTAGTGGTATCATTACAAGCGGTTGGGACGTGGTTCCCGTGTGCGGCCATGTTCCATCCTATGCGCAACGCCGAGGACGCTGGTCCTGTTGCCACCTCATCATGCATGGTGGGTGGGGGGTGGGTTAGAGTACGATGGATGCTTACGGTGTGATGGGACGGGCACAGGAAGGGGATCTATGGGGGGGGGGGGGTGAATAGTTTTGTTTATCCTGGTCTATGAGTGGTGAGGGTAAACGCTTAAAACTGGGGGTACATGCTTGTTGTTACTCCTGTTATAAGTTGACACCCTAACATTCGCCTTATGTGTGTGGTTGTATATATGTATGTGTGTGTGGTTGTAAGCGATATATATATATTACACTAACATATACATACCTGGTATCTCGCAACTACAGCTGACGGCAAACTTAGTTCAACAACTTGCATTGGTTGGTTGGGTGTTCGAACATGTTCCCTCAACACATCATGGAATACAAGCATGGCCAACACCACACATACGTCGTGTATCATGGCTGTGGTTAGCCTGGTAAGGTTGGCTAAGTGGATCAACCTCATGATTATGCCATGATCATGAGACAACTTATCACGTGAAGCAGCATCATGTCTCATGATCAACTTCATGATCGTGATGCAAGCGCTAACAGCGGGTCTGACATCATCAATGAGGATTGTGACATCATCAGCGGATAGTTGTTTCAGTTTATGAGTGATTGAATCGAGACCGTTGTGTTGTATGAACGCGGGGTGCAGGGTTGGATCCTCGAGCATGGTGGAAAGTTGGCGCAACGCTCCTATGCGTGTGGTTGGTTCAGTGGTCGATGACCGGAACACGGACAACATACGAACAACCGCACCTTCCTGGAAGATACAACGACGGATGCGGAAACTATCCAACTCATCACGTGGGATCAGGGAGAGGGGGGTGTCCATTATTAGGAGGTCGGTAAGTCCTGGGTGGAGGGGTTGGTATATATGTATGATTATCACCTGGGCATGGTAAGGTGTTATATGGGTTGGTAGGGTCAGGGTTGTAAACCACTGGCTCTCAAGCTTAATGCATAATACAATAAGCAGGTTATACAGACGTGCATTGGTGGGTTCATGAGTGTAATTTGATGGTTCTTCACCATTTTACATCACATGAACTACCACTATATATTAAACATTAATTAACTCAAGGCCGAACAGGACAGGTTGTTGCACCAATTTAGGATTCAGTTTACTTGTCCAAGTATTGAACATGAATGATAAGAATAAACATGGTTAAAATCAACCGACATATTATCATATATTATCATAAACAGCATGTTTGAAACACACACCTGATATTTTGATATTAAACATTCGTTGTAGTTTGTTTGCAGCGACCCCCCTCGACTCCCTATGTTTCAACATTAACCCTCGAACCCATGATTTCAATGCATTTGTATCATTAGAATGTGATTGGGCGATGTAGGTGGTTATAGAGGTGCACAGAATCTCCGATTCACCACTGAAGGCCTGGGGTGTATGGGTGGAAGTATCAAGTATAACACATATATAACTATTGATACAGCAGAATTTTGGAATGTACCACAAAATATGATATTACTAAAAAAGTTACGCTCATAAAAGCTGTTTGCAGGACTGTGGTGTTAAGATATATGATGACCCCACCCTTTAAAGGATCAGGTGAAATGCCCCATACACCGCTAATGTTACATTTATGTTGGTGCACAGGGCACAATAATCTAAACATTTCAATGTTATTATGTAGATTGTCACAATTACAATGGGTTGGCATCACATCTATATTACACAACACCATGCCTGTGATATATAACCACCCACCTGAAGAACGGGTAACACCCGATCCATCGCCCCCGTTAGTTGCCCCCACACCCCTTCACCCATCAACACACGACCGTGTAATAACGTGGATATAAGTTCTTGTGCGGGGTAAGATACCAAACGTGACGTATCGGCCAACCCATGCGTGCATACCTCGTATAATATTTCACTGTCCAACAAGAACCTGTGAGTGGAACATATGTTGTATTATATATTGTTGCCATCAGGTATGACTTAATATTAGAGTTTTTAATAAAATTGTTAATTTTATTACAGCAGCGAGACAACATGAAGATATACATGTATAATGTTAGCAACAGCAGCGTTGTCACGCTCTAAAGAAGTCTCGTTAAACAAAAGACGTAACAAAGCTGCAATAAATTGTTGGTATTTATCAAAAGAGGTATTTATTGAATAACATCTACTATTATGATGTCATTACTGATGATGTCATAATACCTGCATGCATAGCTTTGTGTATGACCATGGTGTTCCGCAGCTGATGTAACATTCACACTCATCCGCGCAATATTCAAACATTCCTCATATGTGTATCTGCGTACTTGCACCAATGGGTGTGCAAATAAACGTAGCAATATTAGTTTGCTTGTTGTTCGTATCTTGTCTTCTGGTGAAACAATAAACAAAGACTTAAAAACAATTTCTACAAGCGGGAGGGGTGGTAGAAGCGACAAAAATTAAACTTAAAAGTTTTTGATGTTTTAAATGGGAGACGTATATTCCATTCAAGTATATCTGTGCACCACACGTTCATTTATTAGAATTTATTACAAGGCATAGGCTATTAAAGAAATATGGCTGTTGTGATAATGGGGCGGCTCTGGCATAAACCCCTATCTCCTCCAGCAAGTACCTCACTCATATAGAACTACTACCCAAGTATAACAATTTATTTCTAACACACAACTTACCTGTCCCATTATCATGGAAAACCTTGGAAATAACATGAACCACCCTCGTTATATGCGTAGGGTGGGGTCGGTGGTCTAAACCAAGCAAACTACTTTCAATTATCTCGATCAACTCAAGGTTGATGTCGCTTGCTTGTTGTAACTCCTGTGAGGGGTTGTAATAACTTAGTTAGGTTGTAATAACACAAACTTTTATCGGTGCCTTTAGTTACGATAGCGAAGATCAAAACAATAGTCGTTAAAACACGTTTTAAGTAAAAACTATGTGTGGAAAATATAAGTTCGGTTGGTGATGTTTCAATTTTTTTTTTCTATGCAAACAAGTAAACAGTGATACGATTGGCGCCCTCCTTTAATAGCTATGGGTGTGAAAACCATTGAAGAAACCAAAAAACCACCTTATATTCGTGGTGCAACATGTGGGTGTGTGTGAATGAAGCCACCACCTTCCTCAACCTCTCAACCACTTCATATTTATCATGGTTGGCCTCCTTTAAATATTCCAACGCTATATCTGTGACGTCATCGTATCCCAGCCTCATGCACTCGTCGATTGCAACCACGTATAATGCTTGCGATAAACTTGTCTTCAATACTCTGTTTGCCTGGGGGAGTTATATAAGTGATGACATTATCAATGACATCATCATGACATCACCGTGATACTACAATGACATCATCATGACATCACCATGATACCACAATGACATCACTACAATAACTACCTGTTCCACAGGTACCACAGCTTGCAACACGTCCACCACAAACCCAGCCATTGTTTGGAAAACAACACGATGTGAACGACCTTCATGTATCGACCATTGTTTGTTCGTCCACTGTGTTGTGTTGTCACTCATATGGTAGTGATACATCAACACATCTCCCAATGTCTCAAGTAATCCACACAACTTGCTTTGCTGTCGATAAGTTTATAATGTATGTATAGTTGGCCTATTGGTAAGTGATAACAATAATTATGAACATAAGTTTGTAGATTCAACCGATGATGCTCATTGTTGGTAAAATTTAACTTCAGCACACCAATGTTCGTTTACTGTATATTTAGTAATACTTGGTTTATTCTGTTATGATTGGACCGTTCAACAATATGAGTGCTACACGCTCTACAACACCAAACATAATACTCACAATATTTTGTGCAACATTAGATGCGTCGATCCATAATTTATCGGCACGAATAGTTTTGCCGAGAAGTTGAATAAGCGGAGATATTGTCTGTGGGGGGGTTGGGTGTTTAGTGGGCTGGATGTGGTACATATGTATATGTGGGTACTTATATACTTCAAACATGTATGTATACATAAGGTGTACATATAACTACCTACTACCAATGTAGCACAACCTTAACTTTACGCGACTTGAAGCGACATTTCACTCCAACTTTTGAAACAGGGGTGACATTATTGTGTAACACCCTAATACAGCGTATACATTGTTGTTTTCCATTATTCAATGAGGTTTCTATGTTTTAAAGCTATAACTACATATACCTATATGCCCTTACAACACCTGTATAATATTCAACGCCAGTCTCGTGCTATCCGTCTTCAATGAAGGAAGTGTGGCTTCCAAACTAGCGATGCAAAACTGTGGCGTATTAAGTTGCGTTCGTTGTAATGCAACGACATCATTATCGTCCCCAATACTTGAATCCCAAACCAAACTATTGAATCCTTGTGAGTTGTTGCTGCTGTTGTTGTGCGACATGTGGGAGGTGCTGGGGGGGATTATAATGTTGATAAAGCAAGTAAATATATTGTGAGTTGGGGTAATGGGCCTTCATATACGTTTAACAGCCAAGCTTTGACACTTTTACTCAAGTAGTTTTGGTCTTTGGAGTGTTTTAACGACTGTTGTTTGTTGCTAATTCCCTTTTCTTTGGTAACACAAGATACAATACAAGTAATACACAAGTAACGTGTACCCCACCTCCCAGATGAAGAAGATTGATGGTCCCTCCCATCCCCCCCAATCCTCTCAACCCTCACTGACCCCTCGGCCTCAGATCGAGATATGATGTCACTTCCTGTCAACGAGGCAACCCGCGACCCCTCGCTATCGTTGACCCTTGACCCCTGGCTACCGTTACGACTCTCACAGTGAAAAGGAAGGCCTTCAAACAAAAACTCAAAGGTGAAAATGTTTTAACATCAATAAGTGAAATATGGGGCGACATTGTTAAAGTTGAGCTTATAAAATCTGTTTTAGGTTTAAAACTGAGGTGGTAAAACAAATGCCACCCTTGTTTCAAAAGTTGGAGCTCATCGCAGTCACCAAATATATTAAAGAACATATGCTGTGTAGTGGGAAAGTCATGTTACCCCTACAACCCCAACATTACCCCTACAACCCCCACCTTGTCGAGGGCAATACATGTCGGGATCTTGAAAGAAATTCAGCCTCGATATCAAACCCTCGGCCAATGCACGCAAACATTCCAACGAACTCGTCATTAATTGACCACCGGGGCGCGCACTTATAAGGGTGAGCAGCGTCTGTAGCAACATAAACATCTTATATACATATAAATAAATATCTTGTTTCACAAAAAATGATAATAATTAAATATAATATATAATATATTAAAATTAAGTGTTAAAAGATATGAAGAGTTTTGTTCTCATAATCTAAACAAGGACTTCAGCAATATAGAATAGAAACGAACCATACAGGCATACAGCACATAGAAACATAACGTCACCAACTAAGACAAGTTCGACTTCACACCTGAGTTATCGAAGGTCTTTGTAGAAATATCTCAGCGGGGAAGTCCCTGAAAATAACATCGAGTAGGAAGGCACACGCGTTCCGTACGAGGTGGGGACTTGGTGAGCATAGAGAAGCGCAAGTTGATGTCAGCACGTGCCGGTCCGTTCCTGTTAATGTGTGCCATAGAAATCCAGGGAAACGCAAACATGGGGTTTCTATGGATCTCGATGCTTCGTTGGTGGGGAGTGGGGGGGTCGGCGGCTGCAACGATAAAGATATACTTATACGAATATAAAATGTGTCAAATATATATATATATTATACAACCAGTATTAATAGCATGGCAAATTAAAGCAAGCAGCAGCAGTAACACAAACAAGTTAAAAATACATTGTCTGTGATTTAACATATGAGCAACTCCCTCAGATGTTGTTAAAAGTTTGTAATGCTTTTGCCGCATATAAATTATTAGGATATGCTGCCTAACAGATAGTTTCCAAGTTGGCCCTGCACTTACTATTGAATTTATATAAAACTTACATTCCCATCATTGGTGATCGATCGTTGGGTGAAATATCCGTAATCCATCGGTGGGTAATCAACTTGGGGGGTGGTATTATGGGGGTCTGGTGGAATTAAATAAACAATCACCCACAAAGTTACATGCACGGTAACGACTGACGTGGCTCCGTCACTTGACTTACGATTTTTACGAGGATAAATATTATAATATTCATATAAAAGTAGATTTTCATGATGATAATTATAAAGAGATATTTTGTAACAATCTTAGACCTACATGTGACAACAACGGCCGACAGTCACTCCAATACAAATATTTGTTTAAAAACGACCACTTTGCAAGCTGTTTCACTTTTAAAATGCAGATATCATATATATAATACATCCCCCACTGCAAACCCCCACCATTATCTTGATCATCCCTCCCGTAAACACATCTCCGATTCTCATTGCTTGCTTTCGATAAATCTTTCTCGCTGACATGTAACAATCGGTCTATTATGACATCACACTGGGGCTTGGTGTCGGGGTCAAGGTTGGGTCGGAGACGGGATAAGAAAGTGAGACCTCCGATGGCGGCGAGCACGTCACATGCTGAGGTGTGCTGTGGTCATAGAAATCATATTATAAATTGGAAAGTCATGAATAAATACACATAAAGTTTGTTCTATAATAAATGTTGAAACCAAAAATAGGGAAATGTAATAACACGGCAGAGACTTTTTACCGTTTATGAGTATCCAAATACAGAAAAAACATGACAATTAATATTACTCGCTGATACGCATCTCTCTACCAACCGATCTAAATGATTTTACCCATAAGAATTTATAAGGGCCACATTAACCCACCCACCTGCGTCAACCTTATCAATAGTTGAAGCACCACCGATTGTTGGGGCGATGGGTCAAAGTTGAACCACTCCAACAAACGGACCATCAGTTGTTTCTCCTGCACTAAATCACCCTCGTGTAGAAGTCCATGGTCCAACTTTAACACGATACTTTCAAGCGCACGACTTCGAATTTCAACAATATTGTGGCCTGACCATGCAAACAATAAGTTCAAACATGTTGGTTTTGGGGATAATTTAACATAACTATTAACCGCCCACGTTTCTTTCTTCAAATTAAATGTAAACATATTTTAACCGCAAGCGTTTTAATAACTATTATTTTGTCGTTATTTCCTGTCATTTCATTTTAGGTGTTTTTTACATTTTACTCTTGTAATTAAAGTCTTAAAGAGACAAATAAAGTTTTTATTATTATTAAAAATTACCTAATTTCTTGAACAACAGATCAATTCCTTGCGTACCAGACGGAGAATCCATCATTAAAAACTAAATCCTTCAAAATCTGAACAAATTCCGAACTAAACTGACGAAACAAACTGCATTCCAACGAAACTTGTTCAAGATTTTCGTTTCAACCGAAATTAAATTTTCGTATTTTGTGTTTACAACTGTAAGTCACGTGGTTGATACGCATGAGTGGTTCTGAATCTTAATAGGGGACAATATTTCGATTTGGCTGGTGTTTTGATTTTAAAATCTTAATTACAACGTTTGTGTGTAATGACACGGCGGTGTAATAGTTGTTACATTATTTAGGCAGAGTCCGTAAAGAGGCGGACTTTGGTTTGAATGTATTTCATCATTGAGCATCAGATATTATCTGGTTTATATCGCTCTGTCTACTCTGCCACCGCACAATTTAAAAAAAGATTCAAAACAATAATGTATTTCTACACGAATGGCTGTACCAATAAACTTACATATGTTTTACTTGCCGAACACCAATGGCTAGTTGTACACGTGTGTGTGTGTGTGTACCCGCATTATGGTGTATATTGCCATAAGCCATAAGGGCTCAACAACAGTTTAGGTCTGGTCTGGTTATGTAACAACATCTACACTTAATTCTTACAAACTTAAATACACCACACAAACATATAGGTAGTTTAATTGCTTTATTAGTGACATCAATAACTACGGGCAAGTACCTCAATCACTAGTAATACGTGATTTGCACTTTGTCAATTGCAAATTTAAAATAGCCACATGGTCACAGTGTTAATAAAGTAAAATATGGCTGGTCTGTTATACAGCGCACACAGTTAGTAAAGTTACTGCTATGTTATGTTGAATGTTTAGCTGCTGTTACTACCAGGCATGATGGATGAAATAACTCTTCTGGTAAAAACCTTAACATAATTGCACCAACGTTTCATCTGCCGTACAGCAAGACCTCATCAGGAAATAATTTTCACAAAACCCCATTTTCACCAAGAAGAGCCATCCCTAATATTATGTGGATGTTGTTTGAATTATGATGAATTAATCTACGCTGCTCGACGAGTGCATGGGGTTCCAACACTAGAGGAGCTCTTGTTATCTTGATGACATCATAGGTATCGTATCCCAGGTTTTATAAGCGATGATAATCGAGATGATGATCACCACAGTTGATATGACGCGTACCTGGGGTGGGGAGGTTTTATAAATAGGTGGCTTGTACATGTGTATATGAGGTATACTTGGGCTACACATGTAACCATCAATGCAGCACATGCTTAACATTAGAGATAGCAACTCAGTTTAAACATAAACTACTTCTACCCTGCTGTTCCATCTCTTTAAACAAAGAAATCTCGATACAAATCATAAATAGATCAGTCTGGCAGAAAGTAGGGACTCACCGGGGACTTGGTGAGTGGTTTAAGCAACCCTGAAACAGTTGACACTAGCACCAACAACACAGCCATCACTGACAGCAACAAATTAATCAGTTTTCCCAATAAAGCTCGAGCTGTAGCGTTCTCCAATCCATCAACTGATACCAATTGTTGTTGCTGGAGTTCCATTTTCGCCAACCTGGTTTGGCAACTTTCTATCGCCTCCTGGGGGAGAATACATCAAACATGGAAACCTCATTGATTAATTATGGTGGTGTATAATATACAAAATGATCTTCAACAAATGTGAATATACCAATGCGTGTAGCCTCATACCCCCAACACACATATATATGCGATCCCACCCACTCACCTGCATATCCCTTGCCCTCTCACTAGCATGATACTCCACTTTCTCCTCCATACTAAACAACTCCTGTTTAAGGTTGGTAACTTCACGTTGGTGGAGTTCAGTCAAGTCGTTTAATTGAACCTCTAATCGCTCGCATCTGTGTGTGTGGGGGGGGTTACGTACATGGCATAACACTTGTTTTTATGAATGGCTGACAATTTACACCACCATCTTGCCCAAGGAAACATACGCCCAGCAGTTCCTCCAACATTAACCTCTTGTTAACAAGTTGTCACTTTAACCATTGTGCCACCCACTATTATGACATCACACCCACCCCGATGACATCTCACCCACCACGACGACATCACACCCATCATGATGACATCACACCCACCATGATGACATCACACACACCACGATGACATCACACCCACCACGATGACATCACACACACCACGATGACATCACACCCACCATGATGACATCACACACACCTGAATCTTTCCTCTTGTAGCGACCTTGTTAGAAGGTCGATCGTATTTTGTTCCAATCGTTTCCAATCTTCCCACTCCACCTCAAACTGCTGGTGAGCCACCTGGGTGCTCTGTGTAATATATATGCGTGTTGATATGTTCATAATTTTTATTACGCTAACTACAGCAAAGTTACCAATATTGCATGACAAAAGTTAAACAACTTCTTCCTCTATAGTGCGTTGTAAACGCATCCAAATTCACCAACGTATATACATGATGTACTCACCGCAAGATCTGACTTCACTCCAGCTACTTGGTTGATGATGGCTTGCATATATTGTGGGTCGACTCTCCTTAATCCACTATGTGGGCTGTCGGGTCCCGATAATATAGAGTTATGCACAACATGCTCGTCGTGGTTGATTGACAGCCCGATATCAATGGAGGAAGTGGAACTTACGTCGTCTGCGCTTGTGTAACGGTAGTCTAGTGAAGTGTCTGGTGGAGTGGGGTGTTATGTTGGATATGCTCATAACTACCAAGCCTTGCTTATATATTAGCAATGGTCTAATGTGAGAAACAAACACACAAGAATTAGTGTCCCACTGATTGCATAGTTGGTCTATAATACAGCGTACACAGTTTACTTGAGAGCCATGTTATTGTTTATGTGGAATATTATATAGGTGTTGCTACCAGGTAAACTTTGTAATACTTGAACTGCTACGTGTAGAATCAAACATTTCAAAGTTTTTCTGATGTTTTCACAAAGCATGGGGTAAGCGACCCACACCCAATATTACCCACCTTCCAAACCCCCCTCCTCATATTTTAACGAGGATAAATTATCCGCGCTTCCAAATTTATTCTTCAACTTTGAAGCAAGGTCCTTGGGTTTGGAAGCGATCGCTCCAGCAGCATTCTGCGTTGCCTAAGATTGTATGTTGTAAGTATGAAACAAACCCTATGGCAACTTTAGTGGCCAAAAGGTGGCAAACTTTGAGGGGGTTTAAATTTAACTGCTTTGTATGTCGGGTTTAATTGACATAATAGATTGAATTAAACATAAGAAAACCACAGAAATTATTAACTAAAACATACTATATACATTAATTAAAAACACATAAGATATTGATAAACACACACCCCCCACCTGTTGCAACCCCGACAGCCCCCCCTTCACACTATCCACCACCCCACCCGAGAAGTCACGTAAGTTTGCCCCGACATCCCGTAACGATTTACTCTGACGACCCACGGCCCCGCTTGATTCGATCTCGCGCAATCTACGATGGTACGTGTCGAACTTCTTCTTTAACTAAACAATGAAACATGGTGGGTTTAATTTATCAAGTGTGTATGGATTGTTTAGTGTTTAGTGTTCTGCACAAGAACACATACGCCCACAATGGTTGCTGTCCAAGCCTTGATTTAATAGGCTTATTATATTATTAGGACTGAAACGAACTTTTGACAATTTATTGCCTTACGTCATCTCCAATAAATTTCCCAACAAGCTTCGCTACTCTATGCAAACAATACCCGCTTAAAATAACATTTCCATGGTAACACAGAAACTTTACCCTGGCTTAAATTGAAAACAAACATATTATTACAGCAAGCCAATCATATAATGTAATGAAAACAACTTTAGTGATGAATTTCTGTATCGCTGATGTAATAAAAAGACAATTCATTACATTCTCCAGATATATCAAGACAATCTCAAATATAATAACCGACTTGACCAAAACAAGAACAAACACCAACGAACCAATTTCTCGGTCGTGCTTGAGCGTAAACTTTTCCTTCGTGGTTCATCGACCATCATAGATATCATATAAACATAACTATGTCATAGATATCATATAAACTAACAAATCATCACAAATATCATTCTTTTTCTTAAAGAACATGTTATGACGTAAATATAACGTATTATGACTCATAATATAGACAAGCTAACGTAACACATGAATTATCCAATAATATGCGAACACATTTATACAAGTCCAATCTATAACATGTGCATTTGTACTTATTTACCAACCTACTAAAGATAACCAGGAACAAACTATATACATGTAATATTTAAAACAATCTTTACCAATGAATTATAATATACCAGGAACTATCCAACTAACAACATGCAGATACATCCAAATGCATGGAAGACTACCTTCCTACAACAACTAACACAACCAACACAGGTACACAGTATTGAACCGCAACAATCAATACATGAATTGCTTGCATTATTACCAGGATTATAAGACACTTATTGCAGGTCCATTGTATATGATGCAACGTTACGATCATTATACAGTTTCCACATTATATTGATTATTCTTTGCAAAATGTTTGGGTTTTTTGGGTTCATAACATATTTTTTCAGTCTTAATATAAATATTTTAAATTCTAACATCAGTGAAGATGGCTTTATTTTTAGTTCAAAACATATTAAAGAAATTCAATTGGAAAAAAAATAGAAAATAAGCGTGGTCGTTACACCTAGCAGACAATCAACGAGCCATTTATGTTAAATTATTTTCAAGTTAAACTTTTAATGGAAACAAAAGCTGAACAAAGACGCAAGAGCTCAACATACAAACAACATTAAACCACTTACCTGTGCTATGGCTGCGTTGGATTTTTGATTCTTTTTCTCAAAGACACTTTTTATCCTCGCTACTTGTTGTTTATCAGCATTGCCAGCCAACTTTAAATAATCGCCCACGTTTTCATCGCGCGTGGATTGCTCAAGTTTGATGGCTTCACTAAAGTGGGGACAATGTATTATAATATGTTGAATGGTATATATCATGTTATCATGTATTATATACGGACCCTACTCAAAATGTGGAACAAATGGCGAATAAATTGATTAACACTTTCGGCGCCGCACTAATTTGAACAATCGGACACTGGGTGCTGCACGAATTTTGGATTTTATTAAATTTTAAATAAGCCATGAATTACAATTTAAAGTCGCGAATTATACAACAGTAAGCAACAGGAATCAGCTGGAAGAATAAGTATTGGACAAAACAAAACTTCACAACATCATAATTGTAATGATCAGACTATCAAACTTTGAAGTTTGAACCATTATCCGTAATTATTCCAGCAATGGCAGCAGTGAAAACATTGTAAACTAGTAATATTGCGTAAAATATACCTGAAATCATCAGAAACAGCTGATCGCAGGATCACAAGCTAATTGGTCAAAAATAACATAATCTCAAAGCAGACGTTCGCATTTAGTCTCAATGCAGCCTAGATCGAGCGCACATATATATACGTGGTTTACTATTAGTTTAAACGCAACGCGGCACTCGTAACAATAAAAAAAACGTATATATACGTAGATTGGCGCCAAAAGTGTTAATATTACAGTTTGTTTGCAATGTTTATAATAAGCAGTGTTGATATAACAATATAATAATATATATTAATGCAATTATAGGCGTAACATTAGGGGTAACTAGGGTGACTTGTTACCCCAACTCTTATAACAAAAGTGACATGTTTTAGCACCTCACTTTTAAGCCTATAATAGCTTTAACCCTACTGTTAAGTGTCTATACAAACAAGCAAAGCCAAATATATTGCATTCACCACATTAATCAATGAAGTTCCCTAAGTTTGACAACTATGAGTGTAACTGTATTTTAACAATGTCATTCATGTTAGCCCAGATTTTACTTGAAATTATGTTATCTATGAATGTACAACATTACGCATGATAATATATGACTTATACAAACAGATGGAATGTATTAGTCATTTGATTGACAGGTCGTCACCTACTCATTATATGACGCGACGTATTGCGTAATGTCATGCATCCTGTACATGCAACAAGATACACCAATACATTATGTTTCACCTGATCTTTAATATTTTTTGTTGAATATGTTCGACAAGTTGTCTGTTACGTTGCGCCTCGCTAACTCCTGGTGACCCATCTACTGCGTCGTACGATACATCTGGAACATTGGGAGGTTTAATACTTGTGTGTGTTTTTCTTTATGTGGTGGGTGGGGTGTACCGTGTGACTATGCGTGTTGTCAGCCACACAGAAGAACAATCACCCACAAGCCACAAGGATAAACAAGTTACATACGTCGTAACTTATAAGCAGGCACGAGGTATATGAAACAGAACACCCGTGTTATAACGACTGTCGTTGCCCCGCCATGCGAGGATAAATAAGTTACATACGTGTTAACTTGTAAGCGAGCACGAGGTGTATCAAACAGAACACCCGTGTTATAATGACTGTTGTTGCCCTGCCATGAGAGGATAAATAAGTTACATACGTGTTAACTTGTAAGCGGGCATGAGGTGTATGAAACAGAACACCTGTGTTATAACGACTGTCGTTGCCCCGCCATGCGAGGATAAATAAGTTACATGCGTGGTAACTTGTAAGCGGGCATGAGGTGTATGAAACAGAACACCTGTGTTATAATGACTGTCGTTGCCCCGCCATGCAAGGATAAATATGTTACATACGTGTTAACTTGTAAGCGGGCATGAGGTGTATGAAACAGAACACCCGTGTTATAATGACTGTCGTTGCCCCATCATGCGGGGATAAATAAGTTACATGCGTGGTAACTTGTAAGCGGGCATGAGGTGTATGAAACAGAACACCTGTGTTATAATGACTGTCGTTGCCCCGCCATGCAAGGATAAATATGTTACATACGTGGTAACTGGTAAGCGTGCACGAGGTGTATGAAACAGAACACCCGTGTTATAACGACTGTCCTTGCCCCGCCATGCGAGGATAAATAAGTTACATTCATTATTACATTATAACACTTGTGTTATACACCAATGGCACCTGAAACAGTTGTCATCAATAATGGGGCAACAATCGGTTGGATTTCGTTTGTTTTTGCCTGATGCACGCTGTCCATGCTCGACCTCGGCTCCCGGGTCGTCTGGAATATTAGGTGATAATCAACTTGTGTGATGTAACAATCCCTTGTGTTAGGTCTAAATCCCAGGTCCCATGGCATGCCTCACTGTAGGACCTCACTCATATAGAATAGAATGTGCATATACAATGTTGGGGTAATGGGCCAACTCTGGTCTAAATCCCAGGTCCCATGGTGTGCCTCACTGTAGGACTTCACCCATATAGAATAGAATGTGCATATACAATGTTGGGGTAATGGGCCAACTCTGGTCTAAATCCCAGGTCCCATGGTGTGCCTCACTGTAGGACTTCACCCATATAGAATAGAATGTGCATATACAATGTTGGGGTAATGGGCCAACTCCGGCCTAAACCCCAGGTCCCATGGTGTGCCTCACTGTAGGACTTCACCCATATAGAATAGAATGTGCATATACAATGTTGGGGTAATGGGCCAACTCCGGCCTAAACCCCAGGTCCCATGGTGTGCCTCACTGTAGGACTTCACCCATATAGAATAGAATGTGCATATACAATGTTGGGGTCATGGGCCAACTCTGGCTTAAACCCCAGGTCCCATCGCGTGCCTCACTGTAGGACCTCACCCATATAGAATAGAATGTGCATATACAATGTTGGGGTCATGGGCCAACTCCGGCCTAAACCCCAGGTCCCATGGTGTGCCTCACTGTAGGACCTCACCCATATAGAATAGATAAAGTCAAAACACAAACAAATTTAACTCAACTTATTATATTCTAATGCTGTTTCTACAATACTTGACCTGTTTTTACCAGAACAGCAGCTCCCAACTTTATATCTTTTCTTGAATACAAACCACGACAATGCAACCTCTACAACAACAATCCAAACACACCAACCCACATTAACGAACTACACCAAACAACTCTTCCACATCAACTTAAGGTTGAAACGCTCAACTTAAGTTTGGGACAATGAACCAACGAGCCTCCACTTGAACCTATTGTTGCAACGAACCACTACAACCACCAGCCCAATAGAAGGCACAACCATAACATGCCTATGTTTTACAGCCCAACCAACATTAATTTAATATTGTTATCCTCACAGTTAAGTTTATGATGTAACAATAAAGATAATGACAAAATAATGGGCCATTGTCTGCAACATAAATAGAACCTTTGTTGTATTTTGTTACATGAAGAATTTGAACTAAAACCCGAAATTTTGACACGAATAACCAGCATTAACTACCAGGGTGTTAAGCAACTGTTGCCCTTTCAGGCGTGCCTCACTGAAGACCTCACCCTTATATAATATAATCTCTATTATTGAATGTCTATAAACTGCTTCAGTGGGGTCTAGATGTGGGACCTTCCGCCTCTGCACCTCAAGACCCCACCCATGCAAAACATAACACCACCCCCCCGATACCGATGGTTGCCACATAACCCTCCCTCGTTACCGATGGCTGCCACATAAACTCCACATCTGCTGTCACATCTCCCTTCATCCGTTGCTTCCTCTTATTCAACTTCAAGCCTCCCCCTTCATCGCATTCATCATGAACATTCCTTCTTCTCAAAAAGTTCGGGGCGGATATGGTAGGTAGAGCTGTGGTGCTCCCGAACAACCGAGCTTTGAACGACTTCTTGTGATCGTTTCGATCTAATTGTTCGCGATAATAATTTTCTAGCGACCGCGATCGAACAACTGAGTTAACTTCCTTCTCCACACTAAGAGTTCCGTGCGAGTCATCCATGGGGTTTGTGACATCACTATTTGTTGGGGTTTGTGGGGCCGATGTACTCGTTACTGACGATGTGTCGGCAACTTTCGCTCGATTAAACTTGGTAAGTTGAAGGACAGACTTTGGTAGGAATGAGGATTTGTGTTCCCTGTTGATTGGTTCGGCTGCATCTACAATCACCTCACCATCGTGCTCCTCTATGTCGTCAACATCAACTTGTTCCATTGTTTAAATAAAGATCCTTATTTTAAACCTGGGTTGCTTAAACACAACTACAATGTAGAGTAAAGCAAAGAATATAGTTATATTTAACCTGTCTGTCAAAACACAAACAAATTTAACTCAACTTATTATATTGTAATGCTGTTTCTACAATACTTGACTTGTTTTTACCAGAACAGCAGCTCCTAACTTTATATCTTTTCTTGAAAACAAAACCACGACAAATGCAACCTCTATAATGACAACCATTACCCACAGTAAAATACTGTAAGTAATATTAGATGATGGCAACATACGCATCAAGTGGACGTAGCAGGAAGTCATGCGTTGCGTAACAATCGAGGCAACATCAACCAAGCAAGCTATCGTGGCTGATGATCACTTACATAAACTTAACATAATTATATAATAGTTTATAAATATCTTCAATAAAGTAAAGAAGATTAAAGCAATGAATAAAAGGAAATTGGAAACAAAACGGCAGTTGTTTAAACACGTTAGGGGTAAAACTACGCAGAAAACCTTTAATCCATAATCCAGACTATCAAGTAATCCGTAATCAATATTCTGTCTATAATAAACCTGCATATCAACAATGCTACATTATTAACCCACCACACAACATCTGTAGATAGTCGCATGATATACTGACTACTTCCCCACCGCAAACCTCCACAATTATCATGAATAATTGATGAACAAACCGTTACTTGCAAACAAATCAACATAGTTGTAATCATCAACTTTCTTGAAGCAAACCTTATAAACTCCCCAACCTAACTTTGAATACGATACCGAAGATCAATTTAATTAAAACAACGAAAAGAAGGAAATTGGCAGCAGAACGAAGTTCATTAAAACACACTATAAATAAGACCCTGAGTGTGGGAAATAACATCAGTTACAAAGTGTGGATGCTGCAACCAACAACTCGTGAACTCGCACTCGGGTGTTAAAGTTTAATTAAAACAATTTACTAAATATAACATTCTTTGCATACAAAACCGCTACATACACTACCTATAACTTCTCTATATATCTATAGTTTAACCTTTATAATGTACATGGACATACACCTCATACACTGCAGTGCCTGTACATTACACCCACCCCAATGCATTACCAGCACTACACGCATAAGCTATTCTACCATCTGCCATCATTTCCTTTCATTCATATTAATATATATTATGACATCACTATACACATGAATCAGCAATAAATGAAACCATGAATCATCAGAAATACACCACCATAATTATAAAGGATTATTTTTATATTTGTTTAATATAGATCTCTAGCTCCACCTGCTGACCGATAAATTTACTTTCATTTTTTCATAAACAAGACACAATATACTTAACTATGTTGGATATAATCAATAGGCTGACATGGTGTATACAAAGTTTGTATAAAGGTAAAACAATAAAGATTAGAAAACTTTCAACACAACATAACTTAATAAGGGTGTTGGGGTAATGGGGAACCCCCCAAACACCCTAGTCTCCCTCACTGTAGGGACTTACCCTTACTTATTTTATGCTGGCATAACTTGATTATCGTGTAAAAGTCAGTATTGCATAATAGACCCCAACCCCCCAGGTTGGACCCCAGCAACACACATAAGACAACTCACCAGGCAACATTATACATAACTCTCCAACACACATAACTTACCAAAGATAAATCATCGTTGAAATTCAAAGGTTTGACATCGGATGTTGGCGTGAAGGATGAACTTGATGATGATCTGAACAAGTTACCCAGGTGAGACTTGAACCTGGGATCCTAAGGTTTGGTTCCACACACACTAACACAGGGGCTTATGGTTGCAGATCATTTTCAATCAAATATTTTGTTTTTAGTAATTGTTTAACATCATTATATTGGTGTCCCCCCCAAGAAAGCAAATATGGCTGCACCATTCATGCACCTGGGGGGGGGGGGTGAAGAATCTTCCCCGACCCATGTCAGCAAGGCAAATATGCACCTTTTACACATGTGGTTGCGATAAAATATATTTCACCCTAAATAATGTTTAAATAACTTACCTGGGTCGTGTAGGGTTTACCTCCAAGTTGTTGGGAGCGGATGATGACGTACTCGTCACTGATAATCGACCCTGGAATGTTGGGATAACTAATTTTTAAACATACTTTGGAATATTAAAATTTAAACCATCATTTATTTCCGCATGGCGGGCAACGACAGTCGTTATAACACAGGTGTTCTGTTTCATACACCTCGTGCCCGCTTACAAGTTACCACGTATGTAACTTATTTATCCTCGCATGGCGGGGCAACGACAGTTGTTATAACAAGGGTGTTCTGTTTCATACACCTCGTGCCCGCTTACCAGTTACCACGTATGTAACTTATTTATCCTCGCATGGCGGGGCAATAACAGTCGTTATAACACGGATGTTCTGTTTCATACACCTCGTGCCTGCTTATGAATTACCACGTATGTAACTTTGTGGGTGGTTTTTTTATGTTTGGCTGATATTTTCGACAACCCATTAGTGACCACTGGGTTGAAGAATTGCTGTTTAGTGTCTTGCCAAAGTATCATCAGATACCGTTGCAAGTGTAATACAAAGAAGCTAAACAAACTCCGTGGTATAATCCATGCTATATTGATTATAATAAATTAAGTAGGTTTTAAACAAAGATTAAAATTATTTTTAGAAGTGGATTAGAATATTTAATTTAAATTCTATTTCGAGTTAATCCTTTGTTTGCTGCGTATTTAACAAACAGATTTAAAAAGATAAACTTATTTATCCATCAATGTTTTAAATTCATTTAACTTTAAAAAAAGTAAAATATTATTTTCATAACGCTAAGTTAGTTTGACGCAACAATTTGTTCAATGACAAACATTGGGTATTGTTTGAACATTAACCATTGTTATACTTCTGTCAACAATGAATATATTATGACATCACAAACACAATGAACGCATGTAATATATACAATTACTCCATACATACATGATAGAAAACAGCCAATATTTAATATGACCAAATGGTTTTCATTTTAAAAGTTATGTTTGAAAAACGAAAACCATCTTCAGTTAGGTCGAGTTCAAATTTTAACCAAACTGAATACAACCAAAGTCAACGTTTGGGTTAATATGTTTGTATTAAAACTCTTCAGAAACCCCATGTTGTATACCTTAACACAAATATTACACACCTGGGGTGAATTGCTTCGATCTTTTGATAACTTCTTGAAACTGTGGACTCGTTTCATTTTGTTTCCACCAAGATTATTACGGGACGTGCCAATTTGCCTCAGGACCTGAATGATGTGGAGTTATTGTGCATTGATTCATGGGAGATCAATTGATACGTATCATAGAACACGGTGTGTTAGATCAATTATTATATTCCTTATGTGGTCTGTGTAGAGTGAACCTCATTGATTAATGTGGTGAATGCAATATACTTCGGCTTTGCTTGTTTGTGGAGACACCTAACAGCAGGGTAAAAACCATTTTGAGCTTAAAACTGGGGTGCTCAGCACAAAATGTCACCCCAGTTTTAAAAGTTGGATTGACAATTTGACCCCTAATGTTACCCCTTCCCACCAGAAGAACAACTTTAAACTCACCTGTTTAAACGCTGAGGGTCTTTCAGGTAATTGATCGATTGACGTAGCAAATGACACGCGTTGTAATTCCACGGGGTCACATTCCAACCCAGAACCAGCTGACTTACTTTTAAAACCACGTTGGAAAATACTCTTTATATTTGAATGTTGGGTTTTATTCTGTTTCACTGCAAAAGTAACGTTCATAAAAACCTGTCACGCATGGCTAACCAAGCATTCACAATAAGCATCATGACATAACAATAGGCTCTGTTGCATAACAATGAAATGTGAACATCAAAGAAAATCATTTTTACAAATGATTGGTTTGTTACAAGTCTATGTTGAGATTACGGTTTTAATAAAAGTGGAAAAATAAAGAAAATGTCAAAAATTATTACATTTGTTAAAACCAACAGGATGTAATTAATGTTTGGCGTTATAGCACAGGGGAGGCTGGGATAGTTAGACACACAATCCTGTGAAATAAATCTAACTTATTGGTTGTAATGTTTACTATTTAATGCGATGCAGAAAATTGGGGGTATGCTCGCCCACCCTGCCACCCCAGGTTTGGTGATTACAGGTATTCCACAATGACTTAATTAACATCGATGCAACAATACTGTGGACAATAAGCAGACTGAATGTACGAATGTAACTTATTTATCCTCGCATGGCGGGGCAAGTCGTTATAACAGGGGTGTTCTGTTTCATACGCCGGCGCCGTGGCGTAGTGGTTAGCGCGCCTGCCTCCAACCCAGAAGTAATGGGTTCAAGGCTCGTCGCTGCTACTATTGTGGGCGTATGTGTCCTTGAGCAAGACACTTAACGGCAATTGCTCCAACCCAGTGGTCACTAATGGGTTGTCCAAATTATCAGCCATACATAAAAATGAAAAAAAAATCCAAAAAAATAATCACCCACAAAGTAACATACTTGGTAACTCGTAAGCTGGCGCGAGGTGCACACACCCGTGTTATAACGACTGTCGTTTTCCGGCCACGCGAGGATAAAGTAAGTTACATTCATTCATTCATTCATTCATACACCTCATACTTGCTTACAAGTTAAGTTACCAGTAGGATGCACAACCAGTAGAATACACAAAAGTTGTAAGAAAGTGATTTAGATCAATGTACAATTAGGAATTACGAAGAAAGTTAATTAGAAAAGGTAACAGGTTAAAAGTTAAGGATATTGAACAGCGAACACATGCGTATAATTATAATAAATGCAACAAATTATTAATAAAACGTTTCACAATTATAAACATGCTGTAACATACAAAGCTACATAAGATACAAGCATAAGCATAATATCATTATTATGTCACTGTATTAATATGTGACATTGGATATACAGTCAAGCAATATTGCAAGCAGAATACTAAATTCCTATTTAGTCTGTTTTGTATACATAAATTACACCAAACTCGTGTATTAAAAACAGATTTAATCAAGCATTAATGTTTATTACACAACGTAAGTCAGAAGCAGGAAGATATTAATTCAGTTAGCTTCATCTACATTTATCTAAATGTTTAATAAACATAATACTGACCATTATTATCATCGTTAACATCCATGGCTAAAACAACAACAATATATTTCAACTACGACCAACCTGCAATACACATACATGCGACCCACTGACGATTTGTAAACTTATGTCAACTTTTTTGTCCCCGATTAATCTTACAGAGGGGGCGCTGTTATTTACTAATGTAATACCGTGGGGTAGGATGGAACACCGTTAGCATTTAATATCCCATATTTCCCAATCGTGTTAAATATTTATCACGTTTTTAACAACTAACAACGCTCTTTTAGAGTCGTGAGGATACGGTTATATATTTCTATAATGCAAAATAGGACGATAAAAGAGAATGAAAACCCCAACGGCCTATATAGTTAAATATAGAGAATACACACAAAGATTTAGAAATCTCATAACCAAGGGATGTAAACCCCGTGTATCGATGTGTTGCCTTCGATTGTCAGCACTGGGTTGCAAATATTTAATAAAGTTGACTATTTTCAATGCCCCCAACCGACAATAGGAATATATAGGTCTTGAAGTGACGTCGCGCATCCTATGACGTCACACATTCCATGACGTCACAAATCACATGACGTCATCCAGCCTAATTTACGAGAATCGTCCATCTATATTTAATCGGCGCCATTCCCACAAATATCGTTTCGTGTTACATTGTTTGTTGTTGTGTAACATAGGTGTTATTGTGGCGTCTTAATAAACGCGAAGGTCGCGAATTAAGAGTTGACATCGGTGAGTTTAATTGTGGGGGGATGGAGGATCAAACATATTGTGTTACCTAACAATGGTATCGAATGTGACGTCACTAATGGGTATTGTTATAATGGGTATCATGTAACTTTATATTGGGGAGGTCATGTTAGGTTTATATATGAGGGTAAATATATACATGGGTGGTTGGTAAACATACTGTGTGTATTTGTTGTTCGTTTCAACCGAAACCATAAGGTTTGTGTTTAAAGTTCATGCAGTTTGTGTTACCAAGAGTTGAACAAATATACGTGCAGGGTCAATATTTCAGTATAAGAATGAAATTTTAAGCTAAAATTACAAATATTTCGTGTTTAAGAATTGGGACGAAGACATTGAGGGTTCTACTATATACGATTGTGACGTAATAATAGCAACATCTTTAAACAAACAAAGGTGAATTAATATTAGTTTTTAGGTTTAAATTATTAACACTTGGTGTATATTACTTATATATCTATAGTTGACTGTAGCTGCCAACGTTGTGTTTAGGATCCAAGATGGCGGATGGCTTGTCAATGTCAATGGGTGGACGGGTGGCGAGCATCTATAAACAGAACACGAAACGGAGGAGATTTACAACCGTGGTCAACGATATTGAAAACAAAAAATTAAATTTCTTGAAGAAACAACTTGAAAGTGACCGAGTGGTTGAAACAAACAGAATGAAAAAGTAAGTTTGGTTTCAGTGGTCACTAATGGGTTGTCGAAATTGTCAGAAATACATTAAACCAACAAAGTTACATACGTGGTAACTTGTAGCTGGCACAAGGTGTTTGAAACAGAACATTGGTGTTATAACGACTGTCGTTGCCCCGCCATGCGAGGATAAATAAGTTACATACGTGGTAACTCATAAGCTGGCACGAGGTGTATGAAACAGAACATCCGTATTATAACGACTGTCGTTACCTCACTATGCGAGGATAAATAAGTTACATACGTGGTAACTCATAAGCTGGCACGAGGTGTATGAAACAGAACACCCATGTTATAACGACTGTCGTTACCTCACTATGCGAGGATAAATAAGTTACATACGTGGTAACTCGTAAGCGGACACGAGGTGTATGAAATAGAATACCTGTGTTATAACAAGTGTTGTTGCCCCGCCATGTTAGGATAAATAAGTTACATACATATCTTCGTTCCAGGATAAACAACAAGGTATTGAATGCGAGCGACGAGCTGAAAGCTTTCCAAGTAGCTTTACTTCGTCGCATCACAGCCGTCAACGAAGTGGGCGTGTTCGAGGATCGACCACTTCGTAACCTTGGTAGATATGGCGGGGCAAGCATTGAACAAATCAAAGCTGAAAGCTTGAAATATAAAAGAATCCGCGACCCCGAAAAAAGAAGGAAAATAAAGTCGAAGATTTTGATGGAACAGGTGACTATGACCTCATTCATCCCGATGAAGACGACATGCATGTATAATACCTAAACATTAGCCTGAGAATAAATGCTATAGACCTGTTGCAATGAATATACCAGCACTGTAACATAGTACTGTGGGGAAGATGGGACATCTTTAGCACATAATATCCAAATATCCAGATCGTCGGTTTATGGAAGTCGTGAAGATACGTTTTTATAATTCTTTAAATGTTCTTTGTTTACTACCAAATGGGACGAGAAAATAGAATGAAAAGGTGTCCCATCTTCCCCCACTCTTTCATATACGGTAAGTCATGATACCCCCAACATACACCACGCATATCACCACTGTATATACAATATACATTATATAGCAACAAACATAACCAAACAGGGTAAACGCGATGGAAGAATCAAATCGTTCAACCCTGGTGACCTTGGCGATCTTACCGAAAGTATTTTAAAGGTGAGTTACCATGTGTGTGACTTTGTCGGTGGTTGTTTGAATGTTGGGGCGAAGACAGTCGTTATAACACAGGTGTTCTGTTTCATACACCCTGTGCCCGTTTGCCAGTTACCACGTATGTAAATTTTCTATCTAGATTTCCTGCAGGTAAAAAAGTAAAACATATTTCTATGTCAGCTTACTAAAGCGGAAATGGCGCAACGAAAAGAACACGTGGCAAGTGACGTAGGCAACCTTGATGACGTCAGGGAGGCTGACGATGACGAAAATGAGGTCATTGTAATTTGTGACGTATATATAAGACATGACGTAACGAATTGGTTACGTCATATTATAGTACTTTGAAATATGCTAACATAAAATGTTCGTTTGTTTCTTTGAATACGGTAACGAAAATCAAACCAATTAAAACAACGAAGAGAAGGCTGAACGTGCTAATTACATGCGCGACTTTTAAACCTTTTGACAACGCGTCCCATCAGCTTTACCCATAACACGCCCTACCTTCCAGTCGCCCCCCAAACCCCCACAACGAAGGTTGGTACTCCCTCCACTACAAGTGTCAAAGCCAACCAAACCAAACGAAAATTATTATCGGAAAATATCGGCTGACGTCAGGAAACGCATGGCTGGTCACACCAATCAGCATCGAGTATTGGAAAAGATAAGAGAAGAAGGGAAATGTAAGTTGGCCAACAGTATTCAAATACAGATCACTGGTACGCAGCCATCCCCTTATTTAACCAATCAAATCGCTCTGTTACGCTACGATTAGAGGTTAATGCGACTTGATTGGTCTTGGACGTGCGTCTTATGGAAATATGTTGCCAACGAAGCGTATAACAGAGATTTGACTGGCAGTCTGTACCCCCAACCCTGAGATACGAACCCTAAACCCTCAACTTATGTTTTACAGACCCCCGCCCCACGCCCGGTGTTTCCCCTCAACTGAGACACACCGACTACCCCATCACTTCATTACGTCATTACCCCAACGACCGTAGACAGTATAGTGAGGCGAGTTACGAGTGGGACCATAGGAAAGCGGTTGGGCCGGTAAAGATGTCCAAACATTTGAACGACGGACAGAAGTTTTGGAACCAAACAGATAGTTTGTTACGTCATAAACACCCGCGACGAGTGGTGTTACCGAGGATCGTGTAGTTTCGTGGTTGCCGATTGTTTTAAACTTAAAAAAATGATAAGATAAAAAGCTGAAAATAGAAACTGGGTCATACCAATGTAAATTGTAAAATGTTAAACAAACGTGTCAATGCCACCCGACAATACCACAGCGGCAGCGCTATTGTATTGAAAGGAAATGTTGGCAATGCCAAATAACCAATGCCCATGTATGGTGTTATGCTCCCTTTTCTGTACTTTTCGCCTATTTAATCTGTTTTAAAAGATTTTAATAATGTAATATCATAATGTTCGCATATAATGCGTGTTGTGAAATAAATTATGTTCTGACGTCATTAACGGTTACGTCACTGCCTGCGTAGTGTGAAGTCACAGTCGCGCGCATCGCGTTTGCAGCGTTTGCAGAACTGCTTAGTGACGCAACAAAGAAAGAGAATCGTGGGTTCTGGTTTTGATTTCAAGCGAAACGAGGTCGACCATTTTAAGGTAGATGCGTCACAAACATGGGTGTTACGAAACTATGGATGGTTGTGTTGCTATTGTGGTTGGTTTGTGATGTCATATATGCAGGGAGGCAGCAAGGAAGAGGTAGGTGTGACGTCATGTGTGTGTGACGTCATCATATGTATACGTCATCGAATATTACAGGTAGACAAAGAAACCGTGAGAATACACGTGGAGGTCGAGGAAGGGGACCGCCAAATGTGGGAAGGGGACCGCCAAATGTGGGGAGGGAATCGCCAAATGTGGGGAGGGGACCGCCAACAAGCGGCAGTCGATCAACAGTAGATGATATATTTTCATTGTTCTTCGGTGAAGATACTTCTTTCAGTTTCTCACATACGGGGAATTCCTTTCTATGGAGCATAGGTGGACCCACCCCAACAACCCCTGTTGCCCCTACCACCCCCGCAACAACAACAACAACTGCCGCGTCCACAGCGACCAATGATGACGTAACAATGAACCTACCATGGCGGGGCAAAGGAAGCTTTACGGTAAACAATTGAAGTGGAACAAACCACTGTGACGTCATAAATAGTTGGCACTCTATGTGTGTTACGTCACCATTACGTGGAAACACGTTACAATTAGGTCATAGTTTAATACGTCATCATTACGTCATAATGGACCGTAGTTTTCAAAATATACTTTTGAGTTTGACAACGGAATGTTTGTATGCAACTCATGTATTCGTATGTATCTGGTTATAACACGGTTGTTCATATCTTGATGTTTGCACTTGTTATTCTTGCAGGGCGATGTTCGCATTGATTGTCGTAACAAGAAGGGTCGTTGCTACAAGGGTGGTGTTCAAGTATTTAACAGGGAGGAGGGGGTATGGGGGAACGTGTGTGGGGCGGGGTGGGGTAAGATGGATGCTAACGTCGTGTGTAAATACCTCAAGTATAAGTAAGTCACATTGTTTGTGTTTGCTTTGTAATCTATCTGTTTAAATATATGATAACGAAGATTAGATTAATTAAAACAACAAAGAGAAGGGAATTAGCAGCAAAGCAACAGTCGTTAAAACGCGCTATGGGTAAAAACTACTTAAGTGTCAAAAAAAGGATGTCTGCTAAACCCAACATACAATAAACTCACAGTGAGTTGTAGTTTTTGCAATTGGGAAAAAATTATATGTTGCGTCAAAACAATGTTGTGTGACGTCATGTTAATATGTTGTGACGTCACACAGGAAAGGGGCAAAGAAACATCTTCGGCTTCGCAAAGCAAAGTTGTCAGTTGTTGGGAAAAGGTTATCACCGATGTTACGAAACATACGGTGTACGGGCGGTGAGGCGAAGTTAACCGAGTGTGACGGTGAAGCCATGCGTGACGGGGAGGGTTGTGAGGGGGAAAGATTCGCTGGGGTTGTTTGCCAGGGTGAGTATGTGAACATGTGTATATTATTGTGGGGCAAGATGGATATCGTTGGCACATAATATCCCATATTTCCCGATCAATTGTTTTTACAAACCCCTTTTAGTGTCGTTGGGATACGCCCTAATGTGACGATAAAGTAAATAAAAACATGTTTCATCTTCCCTAACTTAAGCCAACCCCGAGGGCAACTTACATCCATTCACCCTCACAGGAAAACAAACGATCCGTGAAGATGACGTCACGTGCTCGAGTTCCGAAACACGATGCGCGAATCGTAAGACGTGTGTTACGTCACAACACGTATGCGATGGGACGAGTGATTGTCCTTGGGGTAGCGATGAAGAGAACTGTGGAACAACTGGTTTGTGACGTCATAGTGGTGTGATGTGTGACGTCATAATGTTATATTCCCAGGTGTTTGTGACGTGGATAAGTTCTGGTGTGGGGCCGGGGGAGGGGGATGTGTTAGTCGAAGCTTTGTTTGCGATGGAGACAGAGATTGTGTGAACGGGACGGATGAGATTGGGTGTGGTAAGTATGGTTGGGCACATGGCGGGGCAACGACAGTCGTTATAACACAGGTGTTCTGTTTCATACACCTCGTGCCTGCTTACAAGTTACCACGTATGTAACTTATTTATTCTCGCGTGGCGGGGTAACGACAGTCGTTATAACACGGTGTTCTGTTTCATACACCTCGTGCCCGCTTACGAGTTACCACGTATGTAACTTTGTGGGTGATTGGTTTTCTGCATGGCTGTTAGTTTGGACAACCCATAAGTGACCACTGGGTAGGAGCAATTTTCGTTAAGTGTCAAGAACACATATACGTCCACAATAGCAGTGACGAGCCTGGAACCCCACGTGCTCTTCTGTAAAGACAAGCGTCCTGACTTTTATACTATGTTGTTCCAGTGCAATACCTGCGTCAGTTTACATGGCTACGAAACGCCAAGCTCCAACTAACCGCTGGTGATTACAACTCGGGTTGGCGTCATGTTACTCCATATACTTGTGCGAAGAAATGTAGAGAAGAAAAAAGATTTGACTGCGTGTCGTTCGATTATCATAAGGTGACGTCATGATATACTTTATGGGTAACCATATCTAAGTGTTACGTCACAAGTAGGATACAAAGGAGTGTGACCTCACAACGCATTCGAGTAGAAACGCCCGCTTGGTGCGCCCGAGAGAAGGGAACTGGGATCATTATGAACTTAAGACGCCTAGGAGTGAGTATTGTGGCGTCACATACTGATGACGTAATAATCTGATGACGTAACATACAGGATGTCCTGGGTTTCGATGTGTTACTTCATGGTCGTGTATACCAGCATCCCAACAATGTGATGGAGAGGTTCAATGTAGGGACGGGTCGGATGAAAGGAACTGCAGTAAGTGCTTTGATTGACAGGTGGTGTATTGAGCGGAAATGATGGTTTGATTGACAGGTGGTTGGGCGGGAGGAATGGTTTGATTGACAGGTGGTTGGGCGGGAGGAATGGTTTGATTGACAGGTTGTGTATTGGGCGGGTTTGATGGTTTGATTGACAGGTGGTGTATTGGGCGGGAATGATTGTTTGATTGACAGGTGACGTAGGAGGAGGATTTACCATCCGTCTGGCATCGGGGGTTTCCTCATATGAAGGTCATCTAGAGGTCAAGCGGGCTGGGGAGGACTTTGGGCTCGTGTGCGACATCGGGTGGTCGATGAATGAAGCGAACGTCGCGTGTAGACAATTGGGATTCAGGTTGAAATAATGAGTCGCTGTGACGTCATAATACTGTGATTGTATAGTGATTGTGACGTCGTAATACTCAACAGAGGTGCATTGATGGCGCTAAGTGGTCAATTCTTTCAACGAAGTCATCGCGCGTATATGCTTAGTGACGTCACATGCAGGGGTGATGAGGTCACTATAGATGAATGTCGTCATAGTGGGTGGGGGGTAAAAGATTGCCCAATGGACCATGAAGCTGGGGTGGTTTGTATATGTAAGTGACGTCATCGTTACGTCATATTGTCATCACCACGATGTCATTATCCGTTTATAGTTGGTGACGTTGCTATTCCTACAACGACGCCAACAACAACAACTACACGTGGAACAACTACAGCACAAAGAATAACAACAACAGCGACGCCACGACGTACAACAGCCACGCCACCAAGATGTGGCGTGAAGCCATCCACCGAAAACCACGCCATACCACGTATAGTGGGTGGCAACTTTGCTCAACCCAATGAATGGCCATGGCAGGTACGTCATATACGTCATACCCTCGCATACGTCATAACCATGCATACGTCACACAGGTAGCAATTTGGTTACCTTGGCAATTCAAATGTGGAGGGACTTTGATTGACAGTTGTTGGGTGTTGACGGCGGCTCACTGCTTCTCGTGAGTTTGTGATGATTTAATTGTTGTTGTTTCTGTGGCAGTATAAGGTTAATACCATCATTAACTTTACCTTAATGGTTTATATAAACTGTTACGTAACAAGGGGACGACAATAACTCAGTTACGTTATAAATAATGTCATTCTAATAACCATTGTTTACAAACAGACAGCAGTATGACGTCAGTAACTACTGGATACGTTTGGGTGACCACCAATCAACGGTCGTAGATGGCACAGAACAGGATTTCAAAATTGAAAGAATAATTAAACATAATTTCAACACAAACACAAACGACAACGACATTGCTTTGATTGAGGTAGATGGCATATTATAAATTTGTTTAAACGCTTGGGTTAAAACTATTTACTAAATAATCAGACATGAATACTTCTTGAGCATAATATATAGTAGGATGGGGGAAGATGGGACACTTTTTATTCTATTTTCTCGTCTCATTTGGTATAAAACAAAGAACATTCAACGAATTATGAAACCGTATTCTCACGGCTTCGATAGACCGTTGTTAATTGTTTAAAACACGATCTGGTTATTTATATATTATGTGATAAAGGTGTCCCATCTTCCCCGACCTTACCATACCTTCGAATACGATAGCAAAGATCAAATTAAAACAACGAAACAGTGTTGGTTAACAGCGTATCCGTTAGGTTAAACCAGCACACATCACTAACACACATCATACCTCCAGTTGAAACGTCAAAATGGCAGATGTGCTCGACTCAACGAAGTTGTGAAACTAGCTTGTCTACCAACGTCGTTGAACCAATTTCCTGGTGGAACAAAATGTCATATAGTTGGTTGGGGACAAACGTCATTTGAGAGTAAGTGTTTGGGGGTGGTGTATGAAACAGTCAGTGGTAATGGGTTGTCTAAATTGTCAGGTGTATGAAACAGAACACCTGTGTTATAACGACTGCCACTGCCCCGTCATAATTAAGTATATAGTAACCATAATTAAAACGAATATTTTACAGAGTCGGTAAATTAACATTCTCTGATACACAGGCGCCACACCTTACACGAGGTTGTTGAAAGAAGCGACCATCCCATTGATAAGTAGAAGGGACTGCCTTGCACAAAGTGTGTACGGCACAAGATTGTCCACTAACATGTTTTGTGCCGGTTATATAAGAGGAGGGGTGGATACGTGTCAAGGGGATTCGGGTGGCCCGCTCCTGTGCCAAGCAAACGATGGTAGGTTCGGTTGGGGGAGTTGGTAATTCTGTGGGCTAAGTTACTAACTGAATGCTTGGTAATATAAACTGAACGTTAAGGTTTGGGGGGAGGTTGGGCGAAATACTTGGTAACAATGATATACCACAGTTGGCGCTGCTGGTCCACGTTGGCACATAAATCTCATATTTTTTATGCTTTTTTACAGTCATAAGATTAGCTATACAGTTATGTAAATTTTCTATGTTTACAACCAGATCGAACGAGCAAAGAGAATGAAAACACTCCCTATTTTACCCCACTCTACTATAAGATTAGGGGCTGCTTAACTTTGATTTATATATATCTGAGTCAAGAAATGTGGTGGCCGGCACAGACAATAATGTTGTTCAACTAACGTCTTTACATTTCCTTCTTTCAGTTAAACATTTTTTTAATCTATCTGCCTTTATAGGTTTATACTACGTGTGGGGTGTGGTTAGTTGGGGCAACGGTTGCGCCCAACCCAGGTCACCAGGTGTTTATACTAGCGTTGCAAACTACGTTGGTTGGATCACAAGGAATACTGGAATAACATTCACTTAATCACGTCATAATAAACATATGTACGTCAACAATGGCTGTTTATTTCAAGAGATACACAAAGAACATAGGAACGACAACAGCGAATGCGACACAAACAGCCATTGTTACTTCCATAGCCACGCGGTTCCGTACCGACTTAACCGAGCTAAACATCGCGTGTCGGTAAACACCGGTCGTTGTAGCGTTGCCTGCGTTGCGGTTCGTATGCGGGAACTCAACCTTTGAATAATTTGGTTTAGTGACGTAACTATGACGTAACTATGACGTAACTATGACGTAACCATGGCGTAGCCATGGCTGCAAATAAAAATTACGGCATATTACATACAAATTATGCATTATATGACGTTATAAATAGGTATTAAAGCGTAAATATAACGTATTTATGACGTAGTCTATGGTGTAAATTATGGCGTAGTCTATGGTGTAAATTATGACGTAATATATGATGTAATCACCTGTGGTTCCTCTTTCCCGAGGAAATTACAAAGAGGTTCCCAACCTTGCTTGACGTTGAAAGTTAGCAGGTTCGATTGGGGTACTTGCTGTGTGACGTATGCAATATGGGCATTGTAAGCACGCTTACATAACAATGGACTGATGTCATACGTCATAATGCTCGACAATGGGTTGACGAACCTTCCAGAGGATATGACGTCATTAGCCAACCTCATAATCTCAAACCTTCTGCTTACAGTTGGAGAGATATATCTCATCAAGCGAAGGAGGAAGTTGTTGTTCAATGTCTGCGAGGGTGTCGTATCATATATGGTAAAAGGTGGGGTTATACCATAGTTATATATTCAGAATATGGGTCCAACAAAGCGTACATATTATATATAGACATTATACTGTGTCTTCTATATACACACCAAGCATTTTCCCAAGTTACACATCAACATTACACACAAAACGTTACTTACATCTCGGTTACGTTTGTAGCTTTCAAACCAAACATCCTCATTATCCCTCACACACAAGATCACCTGAATGGAGGTAAATATAAATGTTAACTAAACAATACAGTGCTGGTTATAATACAATGGTTATAGACTGATATGTTGAAATACTTATTGTTGAAGAAAAATCTTGTAAAGATAAATTTTCCTACGGCGCCATACTTAGCGGACATACTTTAACGATAACTTTAATAAGTAAGTTTACACATGTCGTTGAATACGCGGATGAATATAGAAAGATAGGGAACTATTTACCTTGCACGTAGGGAAAGCTTTGTAGATTTCGACAGCCAGCACAGCGGCAGGCCCGTCAGTGACCGCCTCACAGTTTGACAACATCTGTTGGGGGAATGTATTGTATAGAGTTGTTTGGCACATGATTAAACCCAGTGGTCATTCATAGGGTTGTACACATTATCAGCTATACAGAAAAACAATTACCCACAAAGTTACATACGTGGTAACTCGTAAGCGGGCACGAGGTGTATGAAACAGAACATTCGTACATATTATAAAGTCCCAAACCTCTTTGAGCATTGGCGTCGCATCCCCATTATACGTCATCAATGCCTCCCATTGTTCCACCCCACCCACGTGATTAAGTTGTTCCGCTACATCCCATACGTCATAATCAAGCACCTCTAACGCGTCTTTCATCGACTTCGTCCCTGTCTTGTACAAACCAGCCACGATAACTTTCATGATGGAACGTAAAAGGAAATAAATAAACTAAAGTAGTAACTGTAGAATAAACATCATTTTAAATCAATATTCTAAATATCCTAAAGCAATAAATTACGATACCAACGTTTCTTAACATCATAAATACACATAGTACTGTGGGGTAAGATAAGACACGTTTAGCACATAATATCCAAATATCCGAATCGTGTTTTAAACAAATAACAGCAGTTCATGTAAGTCGTGAGAATACGGTCTGATTTTAAATGATCATTAAATTTTATTTCTTTACTACGAACTTGGACGAGAAAATAGGATGAACAGGTGTCCCATCTTCCCCTACCCCACTATATATACCAAACAAAGAGTATATGTGTGTAGATATACACCTAACCCACATATTGGTCACTATGCATAGCGACCTTATTTCATAACAACAACATATATAACTAAACTCGCAACGTTGAAGTATCTTCTCAACAAGTATAACATACAATAACATAAGTAATATATCCCCTTGTACTTTATATCTATTATTATAACGTTTGCTTCTATATAGAGGTTCATGCACCCGCGTTTAGGAGCAAATTATTAAAATAAACAAACCTTATATTAATACATAACAAACAACCAACACACCACCTCAACCACACAACCTTACACTAATGAATCTACAACATGAATGCAACATCCACAAACCACGTGTTCAATACTTAAAGGGAACCAAGGTCAAAATATTTTATTCGTCGATTTTGAACTTTTTGTTTCACAATTTGGAATAAATAAACTTACTATGACGTAAATAAACTTACTATGACGTATGATGTACTATGACTCATTTGTAGCGTAATATACAAAGCGCGCGTTGTTTCTATTTTTTACATTCCCGCTTTAAAAGCGTCGTTCGAATGCGAGCGCGGGAGGCGTCTATGACGTCGATAATGATGATTGTTCCTCGGTTCTATTGTTGCACGCCGCGATCGACGCGATGAAGGATTGTCTGAAAGTCTCTTGAACGAACCATCGGTGGTCACGCGCGACATCTCCCGGTTAAAATCTGACGACCTTTCCCTCACGTGGCGGCGGGAAGGAAGTGACGCACGTCGATCAAATTCCCCTGTTATGATATCACAATTTGATTATGACGTTAGTTTTATAACAAAACCTTAACAGCGTGGCTTTCAAACCGTGCGATAAATATAAGTGCCAATACAACTTATATTTAAACAAAACTTACTTCGTGACGTCGTCCTTTCTAATTGTGGTGACGTCACATCCGGTACAATAATCCTTTGTGATTGTTCATCACGTATTAAACTTCGCGTCCTCGTCCTCATAAAATGATCTCCACTCTCGTCATGCTCGTGTAACATCTCCATCCGTGGTTGGAAGCCTCGGCGCTCAGGGAGGGGCGGGGGACCGCATCTACTAGGGCTCCTTGGAAGTTCTGAGCATTGTGATTGACTGAAGACGTCACTCGTTCTACTGCGCGAACTCCTAACCCCGATTGAACGGCGGTCGAACATGCTGGCCTCGCTTGGCGGGTAGGACGTGTTCCTGTAGTTGGGATTGTTGGATTTAGGTAGAGGGGGTGGTTGGCAGTTGATGTAGTTGGAATCAGGGATACTAATGTTGTCCACGATGGATGGGGGGACATGGGAGCATACGGAGGCGATGCGTTCAAAGGGGTCGATTTCGTTCTGTAGGGGAGGGGTTAGAATTTGTATATGTGGGTGAGGCTCTGTAGTTGGGTGTACGCCAAATACATATGTAAATAGGCCAGAGTTCGCACATTATCTTAATGCGGTATGTGGTTTATTAAAACCTTTATGCATATGTGTGTACGTTATTAAAACGATCGTTAGCGATTCTGGTTTTGCGCTGAATTTTAGGTTCAACGGCGAGATTTGCCATGTAAACTGTTGCAACCCAAAGTATTTGTAAATCTAATCACTCTGCGAAAACATCAAGGATCCGCAAGCTCTAAATTAGGGTCTTACTTGTGGCAGACGGGGGTCTTGATCCGTAGACCTCGTGGACACGGTCGACTCTTTCTCCTTTCGTTTCCTCTTCTTTAAAACCTCGATTCTCTTCCACACGAGGAAGCCAATGATAATGATGGCAAGACATCCAAGCCCCAGCCCGATGTATAAGCCAACGTGCTTGTCGTCGCTGCCGCTGCTGTCGTTGGCGATCGTTGATAACTCGGTGGATACTGAAAAACAACTTTTGGTAAATATTACATGGATGGACGTAACCTTCGGGTTGGGTCGTGTTACTGTACGAAGGTAAATAACATGAACAAACTTACACCGGGGACGAGTGGTTGTAGTTCTGGGGGCGGGTGGATCGAACGATTTGGTTGCTGGAACAAAGTGAAGGATAATGTTGAAACATGGTTTCTACTTTTAAACAGTAATATACTTCATATTTAACTAACATAATAAAGAAATTGGAATTAACAGCAAAACGACATTCGTTATAACACGATGAAGCCACGACCCGTACAAAAGATAAAACTATACTTACAGTAAAAACCCGATCGAGCTGTGGTCATCGTGTAGCTGATGGCGAATCCTTTGTTTGGATGACAGCCCTGTTGGCCTTGGAAGTCGATGCGAAGCGAGCGACCTGCGGGTGGGGGGGGGGTATTAAAAGTGGGCTGTGTATAGTAGGGTGGGGTATCGTCCCATTTGGAAGTAAAAGAATACCTGCAGAATTCTACCCGTGCCCTAACTGTAAAAAACATGATTATAAAGTATATGATATAGTATGTGCTAACGGTATGAATCTTACCCACGGAACTATATATAATACACATCAAACAACATTTTCTACAAGAACACCTATTCCTATAGGCCACGGAAACAATGCAGACCGATAAAGCTGTTCCGGCAACAACCCACCCATACACACTGTACATTATCGAAAGAACTTAATCATTACCCATATATACAACCCACCTTTAGACACGATGTCACCGGGAACTTGGTTACCACAAAACCTGGCTTGCGTTTTCTTCAACTTTATGTCGATGATCTCAACATAGTCGGCCCCACAATGGGCGGGGTCGTCCGCCAACAACCGCAACCCTCTGAATGCGATGCGAACTTTCTTGCCGAGGGGGGCGGTGATCCTGTGTGTATGTGACGTCATGATAGAGTTATAAGTTAGTGGCGTCATAAAGTCACTACTAAGTGTGACGTCACACAAACCATTCACGTAACAATGTTAATTTTGTATCAATTAAACTTAGATACGTCATAATTACTTTATAATTACATTAAGTGGGTAAGTTGTATAAGCTAACGCCCCATGTTTGCAGCAATACTTTGGAACAACGAACGACACCAATATTGTAGTTTATTTGTTCTCGTTATAACAGCAGAATTATAATTAGACCACCCCTACCACAATAAACCACTTATACAGGCCTTTACACCCTAACCCCATATAACCCCCACACCCCACGTACATAACCCCACATTACCCCCACCTCCCACCCACCTCCACGTGCACCTTGAATGTCTCACACACAACCTACTCGGCCAACCATTACTCGCAAAACTCTTCCAACCGGCTGATGCTTGTAAACGTAAGCGTTTGCACGACCCTGAGTATATGGGCACGTAAGTGACGGTTGTTAACGGACACGTAAGTGAGTTTGGTATTAGAATGGTAATTATAACCCCCATGGGTAACAGGCCAACTACGGACTAACCCCCCGGCTGGGCTTCGGGCCAGGTATTGCCATATAAGGTATAAACACCAGAGTGGAGTATTGAATATATAAGGCATAGGAATTGGGCAAAGTACTTTTATACTAAGACACCAAAGCATAAATTTAGGACTGTGGGGTAAGATGGATACCGTTAAAAATTTAACTTCGCTTTGTTCCCTATCAAACTAGATGATAAAATATAATAAAAGCATGGGCCATCTTACCCCAACCTACTATGTAAGATTTATATTAACTACTCATCATCACTACATATCCACCCATATATATATGCAGGTACATAACCACCCATATATATACAAGCCCACTTACAAGTTACAGGTTGCAGGGAAGTCGCCTCCCCTTCTGTTGGAGCAACCAACGGCGTTATACGGCCAACACAAACGTCAATCAACATCAAACCTAACGTAACGTAACTTAGCGTTGCGCCATTGAGCGGCATCTATGGGGAAAATATATTTAAATATAAGTTACAAACATAAATAGCCCGGGCGTTACTGACTTTTACTGACGCCTTTTCCAAAAACTTTCCCCATAGTTTTTTTAAACGACTGTTGTTTTGCTGCTAATTTCCTTCTCTTTGTTGTTTTAATTAATGTAACCTTCGTTATCGTGTTCGAAAAGATAAATAAAACATATGTTGAGTAATCCGACCTAAATTCTAACTCCTCTGACAAGAACCTCACCTATATAGAAAGGAAAGTTACTTTATACAATCGCTATATGTGATCCCATTCATACACCGTTTAACATTACATGCGCCGCATTAGCTTCTAATATAACACTATATCGCATATCATACTTGTATTACATCCACGTTTGAGAGACACCGTGTTAATTTGCCCCGGGCATAACTATGGCTCGGTGTCTCAGTTTTGACTTGAAATGGATATTTTGGATCGTATTAAACATAATACGCAACAATATAACAACGCGTGTGAGTATGTTATATGGTTCTCTATGTATAATTAATTACTTTTGTTTCGTGTGTATATAGTAGGGTGGAGGAAAAACGCGCATTGTGATTCTATTTCCTCGTCCCATTTGGTAATAAACAAAGAACATTCAAAGAATTATAAAATCTTATCCTCGTGACTTCCATAGACCGTTGTTACTTGTTTAAAACACGATCAAGATATTTGGATATTATGTGCTAAAGGTGTCCCATCTTTTTCCATAGTTCTATATTACTTACGACGGAGCAATGGTTTTTAACTTAAGTTAAATCTTCGTATTTATCGCCAAACATTCCTGACCTTTAAAACTCAGCTTAAAACTCAGGGTCATCGGTTCAAGGCCTACCCAGGTTATCTGCATACCAACGTCACGGATTAAATAATCCGCCCTCGGCATTGTTGTGACGTCATATCAACTAATGCGATAGGTGAGACCGCCCTAGTGGTAACGGTTACAATATTAGGTATCCACTAAGTGACAGTAGAGCATTGTTTATTACCAATCGGTTAAGTAACGAATTTTGTTTCATTAAATGTAACTTTGCTATTAATATCTTCACACATGGCCTACTGAAGATATTAATAACATCTTTAGTGGGCCATGCTTCACACAGCAAGGATTGATTAAAACAACGAAGAGAAGAAAAATATCATAAAAACAACAATCATTAAAACACGTTACGTAATGACTACTCAAACTCGTGGTTGTCCACTAACTACACATGTTGCGTAGTGGGGTCTGTAGGATAAAAATAAACCTGGTTTTTAAGGGTGTATGTATGACGTCAATGTAGTGACGTCACGCATGTGTAAGTGTAGTGACGCCACATATAATGACGTCACTGATGGATTAAGCTCAAGGAACAATTTCCGAAACCAATAAAGCGGTTTGGACAGTTGACCGAGTAACGATAGTGACGTAATAATGGTCGAACAATGAATCGGGAGGTCGTTTATTACAAGACAAGCACACCCCGTGTAGATGTTCATTGTCCCCCTCCCCACTATATACTATGGTAACTTTCATCTGACCGATCCCACCACGCGCTAATTGTTACGACAATCGACTCCCCGATTTTATGAGCAATATAATTATTACGTCACAATAAAATTATTACATTCGTTTGACGCGATTGTTGTTTGTTTGATCGCGTGAACTGGAAACCTACATCTATAACGTAACAATGCGATGAGCGTCATGTAGGTCACGTGCGTGGGAACCTGTCAATCAAAATAAATAAAAACAAAAGTTGAAACTGAATTTGTTTTTGAGTAATTAATGTTTACGTCGTATTCAAACATTGGTGTTATGACAATAAATATGGAGCGCTACATGTTATGTGGGTAAAAGTGACGTCATAAAATATCTAAACAGCAATGCATGAGGTGTAGATACGTCATAATCACCATTGTATCAACAAAATACAACTTAACACGAGTTAAATTATATTTTATTGTGAGTTTAGCAGCCACGAGTATTTTGACACTTTTACTTTATTTTGACACAAGTAGTTTTTACGCGTATAGCCGTACCGTGTTTTAACGACTTGTGTTTTTCTGATCTTCGCTTTCGTATTTGAAAAGATAAATTATTTGATTTACTAGTTTGTGTGTTACGTCATATACAGTGTCACCTTTTGACCCACATGTGTTATTATTACGTCATAATATTAATTCAAGTTCGTCGTTGGTGGCGCTATAGGTCGAAAGTAAGTCACGTGATAGTAACAAACAATTCGTAACTTTGTGAGAATTCTAGAAAACAAATTATCATTCATTGTTCTTCCATTGTTACCGAACACACGACGCGATAGTGGCGCACGATAATAATAGGTTCGTTAACTTTCTGCTCTTTAATTACTGCAGCGGCACGTTGAGACGTAGTTACAGGTCGTAGATAAGTTGTTTTCGACAAAATATAATTGCCGCGATGATTCTACAGCTGACAAACAAGTTACAGACTCACATTGAGTCTCTATTTACTTTCACAACCCCTAAAATTAACCTGGTAAACAAATTTACTCGAACCAAATATTTCGTGTTTTTTTACTCCACTATACTTTTACAAAGTATAATATGTTTTAGTGAACTCGTGATAATGCTAACAAGTAGGATTTACAAAATCTAACATTTCATCAGCCATGCGGCGACAATTTAAGTTTAATTAAAAGTTTTCAATGAAATTTGTGTTGATTTGCACACCAGGATGACCAGAGCATCAATTCCTTATAAAAAAGTCCATTACTAACACCACGTGTGTTAGAACAATAACTACCAACCTTCTGACATAAAATTATCGCGAGTTTGGTTTAAACATACTACTCGAATTAATTTACTTTCCCAAAATTTAAATTTCTCGTTTATTCGAATCATTTAATCCAGCGCGTCATCGATTTATAAAGTTATTGTGACGAAACTAAAGGATTATTTCGTAACAAAAGAGAATATGTGATGTAACAATAGCGTATATGACGTCACACATATACTTTCTCAGTGTGAAGTCGGATTACGTTTCTTATTATTTGAACATTATGACGTCATGTATCTGGTGCAGCTATGACGTCATTAATGTTGTGACGTCACTACCTTGTCCTAAATTTGGCGAAAGACAAGCAAAGGAAGTGATGTCATAATCAGGTCGCATATAGCATTGTTACGTCACTGTATAGATTGTTGACCACAATTAACATCCGGGGTTGTTTATTGTTTAATAGAACCGCATGATGGCGCATATCTGTGTATCAAACTTATTTAGATGCGGGGCAATGGTAGACGTTATAACACGGGTCCAGCTTAACCACACATGTTAATTTGTTGGTGGTTGTTGTTCTGTGCAGATCAAGGTTTTATTTACTCGCAGATTAACCGACTCTGACCAAATATTCCACAGACAGCAACTTGTCGCTTCAACACCGAATAAACAACATTTGAACCAAAACATCCGCCCGACTAATTAAGATGATGGCCATACACGTCCATGGCGCCCACCCCACTTGACGGGCCGGTGGAAAGTATTTCTCGCCCCTGTAACGACTGCTGTGCAATTATAACAAAGTACAACCGCCAACTAACACTATAAGGAGTATTGGGGGGTTGTTGCATTGAAGTGGAAAGATTCTGATAGTTCATCTACATAAGTAGGGTTGGGGAAAATCTTCATTCTTTTTTATCATCTTATTTTGTAGTAAATCAATATTATTTACAAAACTATATAACCGTATTTTCACAAGTGTAAAACAACATTGCTGAATGTTCAAAACACGTTTAGGAAATATGGGATTTGGGTGCTATTGGTATTCATCAAAATAAAGTCAACAAAACAAATACATTTCTACAACCACGCTTCAAACACCCCACATGTATAACTGCTTGCATCACTGAAGATGGTTTTAGTTTAAAACCGAAACGTTTTAGATGAAAATGGTATCATATTTACGTCATGTTAGCATTGAAACTGAACTAAAACTATAACGGTTTATCAATCTTATAATCGAAATGAGTGTTACAACTTTGCGTGTATGGTGACGTCATCGTGACGTACGTTCCATGACGTCACAAGTTCGTTAAACTAATAAACATACGTCACGCTTCAGTGGCGGTTTTCGTTTGACCTGCCATCCGATCACGTGATCCACCACACCACGTGACGTAAATCCGAAAATTGTCGTCGGTTAAGAAGCTTTAAGTTCAAGACTGTGGTTTTGATGCAGACGGTAATTGTCGGTTGTTTTGAAGCTGGACAAAGCTCGCTTTCACGCGACGACTTAATTAGGCGGTGTGTCGCATCTATGTGAGTGGCTGGAGCATTGCTAGACTGTATTGTATGGTTGGTTGGTAAGCATGGGGAGGATGGCTTTGAACGAAAGGAGAATTTAACTTATTTATCCTCACATGGCGGAATAAGATTATTTATAACACGGGTGTTTTGTTTCTACATTTGTAAAATATAACTGGTGTGGGCTTATGTAACGGTTGTCGCGTGAAATGGTCGCCATTGTTAACACTCAGTGCACGGTTATTACGTCACAAACCCCTCTATGACATCATAAAAGCAATGATTGTTCCACATCATTATTGCGTCACAAGTACCGATTGTCATCCTGCAGCGCGACAACAAATTCTCGTAAATTTCGTTTCCGATCGTAAATTCGCGACATCTGCGCGATCACGTGACTCTTTCATCCGCCGCTTCCCCCCCAGCCCGCCAACCGACGTCGCAACTTAACAATCGCTGTCGAAGCTTTGGAACAATAGCGGTTAATCGCGGTTTTGCTATTCCGCCTCATCCGAACGTGACAATGGCATTTGAAACGTCACAATTACCCAACAAACCACAATCGACCAATTGTTACGTTGCTGACAGCTAAATCGCGATGCATCGAGATTTCAACGCGAAAGTTACTTATCTTTCTTATGTGACGTCACAATGGTATGTGTCTGGCAACAATGGTAGTTGTTGATTAACATATGATATTATTGAATAATAAACATATAAAAAATATTGCATCTAATAATTGAACATGGATTCGCTTATATACGTATTCATATATAGCAGGGGTGAACGCTTCGGCTTCTGTCGTTTATGGTCAATTACTAATTTATCCTCGCGTGGTAACAACAGTCGTTATAACAAGTTACAACGTATGTGAATATGGTTTGAAATGTCACACTAGTAGATGAATAACGACCTACACAAGATTGTTGTTGTATTTACACCACGTGACACGTATCCACCAACACGCGACACATATTTCCCAAATGTAACATCACAATGCATTGGCTGGTCGTTCATCGGTTTGCGTGTTTGTGTGCAATGATTGGAAACATCTACTTTACGTTCGAACCTTACACGGCAAATATAAAGCAAGCCTATATAGTAACATGTGGATATACATGCGCTGGGTCGGTGTGGCTTAGGGCTCGCCTACAGTAACCTGTGGTGTATATACCCCATGCATGGTAACATATATAATACATGTTATTGCACACGTTGGTGTTAAACAAACATCGATATCGTGTTGTTGTATATCATTTCACAAGTTCGATTGTTACGTCATACTTATCAATCGGTAACACGCGACAGATACGCGCGTATCGCGATTGCTTTTTTTCTTTTGACCCATACATTGTGACGTGTGACAGGAGCAGAAGATAAGAAGACGCACGAAAAAGGCGCGCGCGTGTTGGGGGGTTTATAAGACGACGCAGCCACCACTCGGTACATATGTTGTTACATCACAGTCGGGATTATTACGTCACAATCATGCCTGTTGAACGAAGAATGACTGAAGCGGAGTTACGGCGAAAGGTGGGTGTGTATAAGATGTCGCTTGTGTGAGGGGGTGTGTTTATGTAGTTATATATGGACAAGGTTATGATTAATCCAATGGTGTAGAACGAATCTTATGTTTGAACTTGTATTTGTTGTAACGTGAGACACGAACGGCTGAAAACAACCATGGTATTAACCATCAACAACGTGAAAGTTGGGAAGTTTAATGTTCCGCACGTTTAAGTAATGTGTGGGTAGCGTGGTAGCAAGTCGAATGTCATTAGTCGATTCAGCCAAAGTTAAATATTCGATTCTTTCCAGACAAACAAACCAATTATGGAGAAGAAGCGACGCGAACGAATCAACAAATGTTTGGAAGATTTGAAGTCGATTGTTCTCACCGCCGTCGCTGAAGAGGTAAACAATTATTCCTCTGTGACGTCATATAGCATTATTGTTGCATTTTATCTTAATTTTGTTACGTAATAATACGCATATCTAACGTCACAATTATTGCAGTCGCGACCAAACAAATTGGAAAAAGCGGATATTCTAGAAATGACGGTTCGATATTTGAAGTCGTTACAACAAGGCAAGCCTATTGATGCAGGTGTGTTACGTCATAATCATACCGTGTGTTACGTCATAATTATACCATGTGTTACGTCATGACAGATTTACTTTAGACAAAGTTTTATATTCGTTCGTTTTATTTAAATATTTGCAACCCACTGTGAGTTGCTTCTTATAAGGTTTAACAGCCAAACTTTTATCCAAATGCTTTTTCATTGAATTTATCCATGCATGTTATAACGAATGTTGTTTTGTTGTTAATATAAATTTGTTCGTAATATTAATGAATATTGATATTGTAAAAATAGAAGAGAATTAAACTTAACCTTCTTCTCAAGGTATCCTCTCTCTTTCACGCACCAGTGATTATGACGATTCTGATGACGACACAAAATCTTCAATGACCGAATACTCCCAATGTGACATCACAACCATGTTGAATCGTAGCGACGTTCCCTTGCATTTCCGCACGCAGTTCTTGGGACATCTAGCGGACAAACATAACCCGGTTGAACGCAAGAAACCGCAGCATCATCCTACGCAACATTACTCAGCAGAATTCGACCGTCGGCCCATTCTCATGCCCGGGAAACCCCCTCACCCCTACCAAATCCCACTTACCCCAACCCTAACGTTCCCACCAACCCCTATTTCACCTATATCATCTACGTCATTTATACGTCGTATACCCTCACCCACGTCATCGGATGATGACGTCACCAACCACGTGACTGACTGCTACTCTCCCCCGACCCCCCATACTAGTAGTAGCGATTCCGGAGTTTGGTCCTCGGGTTCGAGTCCCCCTTCCCCCATTCAAGGAAAACCATTTAACAACCAACCCAACAAACCAACCACTGTGTGGCGCCCTTGGGGGTTATAGAAATCTTATAAAGGGGCGGATTCGCAAAGTGAACCAGGAGGGAATTTAGAAACCAAAGCGACCACTTTTACCAAATATTGTAGCCTTTACAAGTTACAATACCAAATGTTAATGCGTGATATTTAACGTGTTGTATGCAACTTAATGCAACCAACACACACACAGTCACAACGCATGTTAATCCGCCCCGGCATTCCCCTATTATATTGTACCTACTGTGACTCCACGCCAGTTGCCTTATTATTATTTTTAACACCCCAATATGCACCGCGTAGTTTGTTCTTATATTTCTTTGCATTGTTCTATCCTCGCTGTGCCGGTCGTGAAATAAACACGCTTATGACGTAACAATGGCTTGTTTGTGATGTCAGCAATTTATCCATAGTTAAAATAGCGGTCGCGTCGTTTGATCCCCCCCCCAAAGCTGTGTCCACCATCACAGCGTTATAGGACAATATGTTTATTATACCAACCCCCCCTGGTTATAATCCTTATGTAAATGAAACTTTAATATAAGTTGGTCAACCGTATACAAAGCACGTTCGCCACCCATCCATCATAAAGCCAACATATGCACAGCTTATTTCGCCTTCCCTTGTCCAAACACACATCCCACGGTAGTCGTTGATAAACATTCCAACTCCGTTTCTTAATCGTTTCCATCACGTCACAATCGTGGCTCGCGACCGTCGCCATCAGCTTAAACAATCGACGAACAAAGGCGCGGTTATAAACCATCGCGCGTGTCTCAGCACCTGTGTATGTGAAAAGCAAATAAGTCACAACGGAAGCTTTGTCGCCCAAGCACACGTGTGGTGGGTTAATGATCAACTCACCAACAAGGAAGGCATAGAAATCTTAATAACTTGGTTGATAGTAGGAGAGCGACGCGCGTGGGAAAACAAATATTAAGGTGCTGTTATATATATGGGGGGGGGGTCTGTATTGGTGTGGGGTAAGATGGGACATCGTTAGCACCTATATCCCATATTTCCCGATGTTGTTATTAACAATTAACAACGCTCGATTAAATTAGTAAAGATATTGATTTGGGTGTTTTATAAGTTTTATGTTAAGGTGGGGATAGTATTGCAGTTTTGTTGTATAAGGTGTAAACATGGTGTAATGGCGCATGACAATTATGGATATTTAGCAATATATTACTTAAGGCGCCTGCACCACACATACGGATAAGAACATTACTTTGTAAAACATGCGACATTATATTGTATGGGGATTTCATAGATGTATGTTTTTTCCTAAGTAACCAAGTCAATTATGTGGAAGTGGGAGTATATTGCTTAGCTTATAAAGTGTTTTATGACGTGGTTGGTATGACGTAGTTGATGTATGACGTAGTCGGTATGTTGTGAAACACCACCACACCCAATAAGTGAATACCCGATATTTCTAATGCATCTATACAATGTAATAGCTTCCTATACCACTTGTCCATTATTAGCAAACCACTCAAATAAAAGCTGCAGCCGGATATAGTTTTAATTGATTATTTAACGAACAGCCCGCGATGGCGACACCCCTACTTGTAAGTCGTCGTTCTTACATAGAAACCGGCGCCACCATGCACTAGACACCCAAGAACAAAATGTTCTATTATGTTTGTTAATCTTACACACGACGATAATTATAACAACAAACTATTCACTCGTATTCAGTCTTTCCCACGCATTTCTAACACCAAGTTTAAACATCAACCGTTGTGAACATTACTTGGCAGTGAAATATACGTCACTATGCATGCCTGTTACGTCACAATGCTAATGTTTTATTACGTCACATATGAATATTATCCAGTATTTAAACAACACACATACTGACGTCACAATCACGTAACTGATGATCGTTACAATATTAATCTGTGACCATAGTTTTAGATTCAGAATCTACGTAACAGTGGCGATTGTGAGTAACAAACCCTACTATGACGTCATAAGCGATCTCACCATATTACTCAGCACTGCCACCTAACGGACGCTGTTTTGGAAACGCGAAGTGTACGAAAAGTGACATCACGCATCAAACAACTGATCACGTGACCCACTACCTAGATGACGTCACCAACCATTATATAAATAACGATTCGCGAGAATGACTAAACAAACAACAACAACATACGTAACAATGCGAGTGTTCTAGAATGTTTAATTGTTTGACAGCGCCACAAGTGTTCGACAAATACATCTACAAGTTAAGTTGAAAGTGAAGTCTGGAAAATAAAAACAGGATTAAAATACCTTCATAGTTTATGTGGCTGGCGTTGGTGGAAAGCCACTACGGCACGACAAGCCCCCAGCCAATGGTAGTGGGTTTCTACTCTGGTGAGAAACCCTTGCGGGATGTTACTGTCCACGCAGGTTAAAGAAACCCCATAGACAAAAATAATACAACGACGCACATCAATGCGCACAACAAGGAACACACCAACAAAAAAAAATAATACGACGAGTGCAGCGACGTACATGTGCCAAACATGCAACAAACACAACAGCTCAATCATACAAAAAGGGGACGCGGTCAAAAAGTAATTAACGCGGACATAATCATTGAAACATCTACAAATAAAATATGGTTCAAATCCTGAAGGATAATCATCTGCAGTGTACACCATATTGAATGTCCGACCGCAAAGAGTCGAAGCCAACAACAGTTCCGCACGTCCCATTCAAAAGGTGAGTCGCCATGTTGGTACCGCGATACTCTCGTCGTATCTTCACACAATATAATATCGTCCGGATGTTACGCACTGCATCGACCGTTACGAAACTGCATCAGGTTGTTACGAACCGCATTGACAGTGACCTAAATATCTAGCGTAGCATCACTGGCGGCGACGTCCACGCAACAACCTGACCGTTAAGTAACTCAATCAAAACTGACGTAACCGCACCGAACGCAGGGTCATGACAATGCTCTGACCCACCGTATCGACGTCGTAGCGTAATTGTGACGTGGCCATCGTCCCAATCACGCTACATGACGTTTAAATACAAAATTAGGGTTAAAATTATTAGGATTATATTTATGCGCATATTATACTGCGTGTTAATATTACTCGAGTATTTGTGTACCAACATAGCGTTCTCACCAAGCGATCAGGACAATACAGAATCGCTGAAGGGTTCGACCTTTGTAGACGAAGTACCCAATAGAGTGTACAACAACAAAATCTGATCCAGCAAGATGTTCGCCATAGTTTCATTGCATATATTTCATAGACATGCAAAATGCACTATAGTAGTGACTGACTAAAAATAGCTGGCAACATTAGGTCCAGCAGAATATGAATACAGCAGCGCAGACAAGACACACATACAACACACAACTCATACTTATAATACTCAAACCTCAAACCTCAAACCGTGTATCCTTTATCGGCGTCTTCGTCTTTGTTCTTCATCTGCAAAACAAACGTAATAGTTACGTCACAGAACAACTGTATCGTTCAAAGTATTTGTCACGAGTTCAACAAACGATTAATTATGTTCTAAACCTATTAGTTTAATTGTTAACGTTTAGCAATAACGCTAATAATAAACAATGATAATATACAATACCTTGCGCTTTTCTTCGGCAGTTTTATTCGCTGACTTTTCTGCAACAATATAATCGTTAAACATCGGTTTGTATATTATTACGTCATAATTACCTTCATTCCATCTTTACGCCATGGTCTGTTTGATCCTCTGTGACGTCACATACCATGTTCTGTAACAGACAACTATTAAAATAAACAATTCAGATTGTAACGAAACAATGAACTTACGAAGTGGGTTCTTCTGTTGCGTCATCACCACTTCGTGACGTCACATCGTCGATGTTTCTAGAAAAAAGCTTATGTACGTAATAATGCCAATTGTGATTTATACTTAACCAATTGTGATTTATACTTAACCAATTGTGATTTATACTTTACCAATTGTGATTTATACTTAACCAATTGTGATTTATACTTAACCAATTGTGATTTATACTTAACCAATTCTTTGATCTTCTTGCTTCGCGCTCATAGCGCAAATATAATTAGAATATACAAGTAATGTGCCTTGCGTCGACGCAAAACGCGCATGGGGCCCCATGAAAAACATCGCGAAACGCACGCGTGGAATAAACCGCATTGTGACGTCGCAATCACGTGATCGAGCGATAACGTAAAAACACTATGACGTAACAGTAACGTGAGCGGTAAACTAACATGCGAACGCAGCGATTATGACGTAATAAAGAACCATTGCGACTCCTGACAACGTGAACCTAATATAAGACGCAGTTCCATACGCAAGGTACAAAACTTTTAACTGATCATAATATATTTTGTACAATGATGTTTTAGTAATATAATACGATAATAGTATATCATAAATTATGCTATACTACAATATTAACACAATAACATAACACCTAGGCCTAATACTTAACTCAAGTCTTGCCATTAACCTTAAACCTTCCAACTTGTAACCTGGTGTGGAACCAACTTCATCTAAACTGAAACGTGGTAACTTTGTAGAAGAGGCGTTTTATGCGCGGAGCAATCAACGCGTGATCAGCTGGTGCGAGCCTTGCAGACTTAATGCTAAAGGTAACGATAGAAAACCTACAGATATTTTGTGACGTCATATTTTTATATCATTGACATTTCGACGCTGTTAAACAATAAATAAAACATTCTAGAATATTCGCATTGTGACGTATGTTGTTTGTTTGTTTGGTCATTTCAACATGTCACGTGATCTGGTATGTGATACATGTGACGTCATGTTTCGCACATTATGAGCCCATAATCAAAATTATGACGTCGTGGGTGTTACAGCTTAATTGTAGTGATTTGTTATCGCATTGTGACGTCACGATCTTCACGTTTCTAAAATTGCGACCGTTAGTTGGCGATGCGGAGTAGTAGGGTCAAAGTCGTGTATGACGTCATAATAGGGCATTCACGTTTAGTATGGCTAGCGGACGGTTGTCCGCAAGGGCAGCACCTGAAAGGGCCAGCTTCGCTCAGATGGTGGCAGCTAATACACCAGGAATAGTGTTTAAAAGACCAACATGCCTTATGTTTAGAACGAACAAGCTAATGTCAAGAAGCGAGATAATATTTCTGTTAAAAGAAGCAGGTTTTACAAAAAACAGAATAGCTGGCATTGCAGCAATGAAAGGTAACAAAGTGGATGTCACCTGTGTTACCAGGCAGAATGTTCTGGATCTGTTCGAAAAGTTAACTACAGTAAACGAAATTTACGGCCTTCGACTGTACGAATCCGACATTGTAAATGTAGTAATAGGATGGGTTCCAATACCCTTTCCTGAGAAAACGCTGCTGGAACACATTGAAAAGGAATATGGCAAACCAATTAAAAGCACTCACAAAATAGATAAAGATGGGTTCAAGACCGGAGTCAGATACATAACAATGAAAAGAGAAGATGTGGAAAAAAACCCGATTCCCAGTTATATCGTAGTTAACAATCTTGAGTTTTATGTCTCATACTTTGGCCAAAAGATTACATGCAAATATTGCTCAAAACCTGGTCACAAACAAGCAGACTGCAAACAGAGAAAAAGCGACTTCCCTCGTCTCGAAACTGCCACGCTCGAGCAAGAGTCCGGCCTGAAGCTGAATACTCCGACAGCCAGTGCGAGGCTACCTGACGTCAGAGATAAGAACGCCAGCACGCTGCCGCAGGTAGCGCGTGACTCGCAGGAGGCGTCAACTGCTATGGAGAGCGAAACAACCGCTGCTCGAATCAAGAGAGCTTATCCCAGCCCTGATGACCAAAGAAACACTAGAGTCAAGTCGGCTAGCGTCAGTGAAAAAAAACTACCGGTAAACTGCCCAAAGTGCAATATGGAAGGACTCACCACAGAACAAACCGAAAGCTACTTCTGCTGGAGCTGCAGCAACGAATTTTTGATATCCAAAGTGTGCTGTGGAAGCGACCTATTCCTCACAAGCTTCGATAGTGAATCAACTGCATGCCCAGTATGCAAGGAAACTATGCTATTGATGCCGTGCTGTAAAACGGTACAACCAGAATACAGATTGGAAGATGGAACATACGAATGTGCGAACTGCCAAAGGTACTCCACACATTGTAAATGCAACCAATTTAACGTTTTTCTTGGTAAACCCTTAAGTAAAGCTTGCACTAACGCTAAATGCAAATGTCGCCTAATCCACTGCGATTGCGGAAAAAGGTATATCAAAGAAATAGAACCGCAAGCACCATTTAAATGTAGCTGTGGCTTTGAATATGAATACGATGTGGATATTGGTGTTAGAAAACTTTAATAACAACTTTCCAATGACTGTAAATTTTGCAACCTTTAATGTAGCTGGTCTAAGAAATGATAAAAAACGTAAAACTATTTTTCGCTATTTACAAAACAAACGATACTGTATAACTTTTTTACAAGAAACGCATTGCTCGAGAGAGAAACAAAAACTTTGGGAAATGGAATGGCAAGGGGAAATTCTGTGGGCCAACGGTACCAATAACAGTAGGGGGGTAGCAATACTCTTTAACAAAAGACTGTCATATGAAGTGCTTACCCACGCTGCGGATCCTATCGGACGGTGGTTAATGGCAACGATAAAGATTAACGGCACGATATTAACCATCACAAACATATACGGCCCCAATAGGGATGAACCTCAGTTTTTCGAGGACCTATTTCAAAAGCTGCTTATTACCCAATATACCGGAGCTACTATAATAGGAGGAGATTTCAATGTAACGATAAATCCTGCGCTAGACAGAAACATCCCAACCCTTCGAAACAAAAACTCCCACCGCGTTTTAACAACCAATATGACTGCTCATAACCTTTCAGACCCACTCAGATTTAATAATCCTGGTCTAAAGGTTTTCACGCGCATCCAAAACAACCCATACGCCGCTAGTAGAATTGATTACTTTTTAGTCTCCAAACTCGTCCTATCAAAACTGCGTGCTGCGTCCATAGTTCCCGGCGTAAAGTCAGATCATTGCGTCGCTACATTTGAGGTTATGCTTGATCCTAACCCACGAGGTAGGGGTACTTGGAAACTGAACTCGACTGTGTTATCTGATGTTCGCTACATAAAAATGATTAAGGCAGAAATTAAAGAATTTTGTACATTTAACCCCCCGCAACAGTTTAAGCCGACGCTGAGGTGGGATGCGTTAAAATGCCATCTGAGAGGAGTAACAATCAAATTTTGCGCGGAAAAGACACGAGCTCTTAAAGCTGAACAAAAAGAGATTGAAAATAAAATTAAAAAAACGGAATCCGAAATAACGAGTATAATCAACCCGTCGACGGAACTTTTACAACAAAGGGAAGCTCAAAAGAACATGCTTAATACCTTAGTAGAAAAGCGGACCATGGGCGCAATCGTGAGGAGTAGGGCGCTTTGGACCGAGAAGGGAGAAAGAAGCACAAAATACTTCCTAAACCTGGAAAGAATACGCAGAGAGAAAAATACTATCTTTAGACTTAAAAGCGATAACTGGGAAATAACAAACCAATCGGCAATAATAGCGGAACTAGCAAACTTTTACCAGGAACTATATGAGCCAAATCGCACAAATTGGAATACTAAACAAATCGCTGCTCATCTCGCAAGCCTTTCCCCGCCTCGCTTGACCCCAGAGCAAAGTATGGTGCTTGAAACCGAAGTTACACAAAAAGAGTGCTTATTCGCAATTAATTCAATGCGGAACAATAAATCACCAGGCAACGACGGCCTTCCTATCGAATTTTACAAAGCGTTCTGGCCGACATTAAAACCCGTATTCATGCAAGCCGTTCAATTCTCGGAAAAAACAGGTATTTTATCCACAACCCAAACACAAGGTGTCATTACACTTGTACAGAAAAAAGACAAGGACCCACACTATGCGACAAACTACAGACCGATAACCCTTCTAAATTCAGATTATAAAATTATCTCAAAAGTAATAAACAACCGCATGAAATGCTTCTTAGACGATCTGATCCACAAGGACCAGAACGGTTTCATAAATGGACGATATATCGGAGATAATATTCGGCTCATGTTTAATATGATTGAGTACTGCGACCTAAAACAGATACCGGGAGCTATTATTTCAGTAGACATGTATAAGGCCTTTGATACAATAAGCTGGGAATATATAATCGAAACGTTAAAAGCATTTGGATTCGGTAGTAGAATTATAAAGTGGATTCGGACAGTGTACGATGCGCCAAAATGTGCTGTCACAAACAACGGGTATGTGTCGAAGTATTTTGATATACGCAGGGGTGTCCGGCAAGGCGACCCTCTGTCTCCTACTCTGTTCGTTATGGCTATAGAAATGCTGGCGATCGAGCTACGAGCATCACCCTTTCAAGGTATAAATATTAATAGTCATGAAACAAAGCTCTCTCTACTGGCCGACGATACGGTAATATACACGAGGGGCAATCTACAGGATTTTAATCTAATTTTCCAAATACTGCGACGTTTTGGTCATGCCTCGGGCTCTGTGACTAATCTGAATAAATCAAACGCATTCTACGTAGGAACGAAACGGAATTGTACAATGCGCCCAATGGGCAATGAAGGTCTCGCATGGCCTAATGATCAAATAACATATCTCGGGGTTGTCATTCCACTGGAAATGCAAAGTAAAAGAATCTTCACGCTTAACTCCGCCACTATCATAAAAAAAGTCGACATTCGTTTAAACATTTGGACTAGTCGTGCACTGACGCTTCTCGGGAAAATAACGGTCATAAAATCCCTCATCATTCCCATCCTCACCTACAAACTTACAGTCTTACCCGAAATACCACCGCAGACGTTTATTAACAAATTAAAACAGAAACTATTTCGTTTCATCTGGAAATCTAAGTGGGAAAAGATAAATCGTACAAAAATGTGCACAGACATAGAAAGAGGCGGGGCTGGTATGATCGACATCGAAACATATCTTTTAACACTGAACCTACGATGGATAAGAAACGTACTAGACCCAAATTACCACGCTCCCTGGAAATTAATAGAAAAAGAGTTTGTCGACCAAAACATCATGACCGTCGCTATGTTATCACCAATGAGAGATGGCTGTGCCGACTTTCGGCGCATATTCCCACTGCGCGCCTTACACAAATCAGTAATTCTACTGCGGCGATTGTTTAAGAAAGGGATAATTTCGGACTACCGTACGGACCCACGGCTATTGTGGTTAAACCCAAAAATTAAAACGAAACAACAAAGCTTTTTAATCGAACAGTTTTTAACTCATGGCATCTCCTCCTATCATGACCTTATTAACGAAAAAGGCGAATACATGGGATACAACGAAATAATAAAAAAATGGAAGGTCCCATATAAGGAGACAGATTTTTGGAGCTACAACCGGCTTATAAAAGCTATCCCGGACGAATGGGACAGGGAGGAATCGCCTCCAGCAAATCAAACAGAATATAGAGAATACCCCGAAAAACTGCTAAAAACGGTGATGGACTGCCATAACACCAAACATCTATATAAGACATTAGTGAATATATCCTGCGAGCAGACAAATAAACGGGGCCAAACGTGGGCCACGTTACTAGGTATCGACCCTGATTGGAAAAAAATATACAAAACCAATTACTTCTGTACCTTAAAAACAAAATTCCGCTCATTCCAAATAAAAGTAAACAACCTGGCGATAATAACAAATGATAAACTATTCAAATTCGGAATTGTTGACTCAGGCCAATGCGTTTTTTGTGAGAGTGCACTGGAAACAGTGCATCATATTTTCTGCACATGCCCTAAAGTAATTTTATTCTGGAAAGAAGTTTCCGACTGGATATGTGCCACTTTACGCACCCCTTTTGTATTTCAAGATGAGCATTTTCTTTTTGGTGTGAGTGATAACCCGATAGTTTCTTGCTTATTACTATGTGCTCGCTTTTGTGTATACCGCTCTAAAGTAGCAAAGAATGAACCGAAATTGCACATGTTCTTAAGTGATGTAAACAGAATGAAAAACGAAGAATGGATAATAGCAAAAAGCAAAAATAAGAAAGATGTGCATAACTTAAAATGGAGTAACTTTTAAAAGTCAATTATATACATCGTATTTTCTATTTGCTGCTGTGTATTTTCAACCAACTGTGCTGTTGCGCCTTTTTATTATAATAATAAAAAAAAAAAAATAAAAAAAAAAAAAACAAAAAAAAAAACGTCATAATAGGGCTTGTTCATAATAGAGTCTAACAATCGCCTTTGTTATGTAGATTCTAAAAGTGTATGGTTATTGCTATATATATATATAGGGTTGTTACAATAGGGGATTAATAATTTATTAATTATAAGTTAACGGTTGGTTTCGATAACGTGCCAGTTATAACATGGAATTGAATGTGAAAGTAAATTACCCCATAAGTTACCAAGGACAAACAATATGTTTATATTTGTGTGCTGGGTATATAAGGGGCGGCTACTTGTATGTGAGACTCATATCAGCACTATGAAGTTTAAGGTTTCATCTATCGTGTTGTGCGTGGCTTTGGTGGTGGGTGGTAGTTTGGGTCAGGATGTAAGTACCACCACGAAACCATCAACTACTAAACCATCAACTACTAAACCATCGACAAGCAAACCCACAACTATGGAAAATGACGTAACAAAAGGTAAACAATCAACTTTGTTTCGCGTGAATAAGTTTGTTTTTATTTAAATATTTGCAACCCACTGTGAGTTGCTTCTTATAAGGTTTTGTTTTTTTGTTTATCTTTGAATACAAATCGGGTTAATTCTAGTTCAGAATACTTGCCTCTTATGACGTAATAATGGATGATTATTTGATAACAAAACCCATTCACAGAAAACAAAGAATGTGGAATTGATGACGCCAAGAAGCAAGAGGCGTGGGACGCTTGGTGGCGCGAATTCAATCTTTGGAAATCAGCGTTTCAAAAATCTCAAATGTTGTACGGCGGTTCGTATGTTAATGGGGGGTACGGTCAAAAACCAAGCTATAGCGGCCAATATGGTGGTCAATATGGTGGCCAATATGGTGGTCAATATGGCGGCCAATATGGCGGCCAATATGGTGGTCAATATGGCGGCTATGGCTGGCCCAACCAGGAGTCAAAGAGCGCAATTGACCAAATCTCTATGGGGTTTAACTTTGTTGATAACGTTGATGAAAGCGACCTTTATACTGGCGGGGTTGAGGTGCTCGAATCCGCGATGGCTCGACTGCGCATGGGGTTTGATATGCGACATGTCGCTAATGACATCATAGAGCAATTGTGGATTAACAATGGCGAGATGCGGAAAAGTGCTGAAACCAAGGCTGTGTTGAAGGAAGTACTTTGTCGTATTTTGAACAGTCCTAAGAAAGAAGAAGCGATCGCCATGATGAAGGAATGGTCGGATGAGATTAAAAGTCAGGGGAGGGCCAACTTGAATGTTGTTCTTGATAAAATTATTCGCAAGTCCATTCTATATGCATTGGAGGGCCAACAGTTCGGGAAGCTCATGGAGAAAATTTTCGTGGATAAAGCTGACATGCCGAGGTTGCTCACCAAGCGAATATTTGAGGTGGTTGGACTTGATGGGGCCAAGCAAGCTTTCACCGAGTTTTCCGTGGAAATCATCGCAAATTACATGAAGAGTCAAGCTGAAGATATGCGGATGATGGTACAAGGATTTATTAATAAAATAAACGGCACAGCAAGTTGGGGAACGATACACATACTCGTAGGTGTCCGCAACTTAACCGGGGAATTCACGCACCAGGTTGTAGACAATATGGTGGACGTTCTTAACGACCCGACATCCACAACAGAACTTGGCATGTCAGCCGCGCATTTGATGAGAGATCTCGTTAAAAAAGACAAAGAAGGAAACTTCACGGCCGACTTAAAGAAATACCTCGCCCCCGGTTCAAGGACCCCAATATCTGGCTTCCCCCTCAAAGCCTTGCTGTTCCTCATTCAACCTGAACGGGAGAATTGCGACCTGGCAAGTTTGTTAAAGGACACCCCGAAGCTAACAACACCTCAGATGCCTCAATACCCGGCATGGCAGGGATACCAAAGCTATCAACCCCAGTACAAGCCAAACTATCAACAACAACAACAACAACAACGGCCACAATATCAACAACAGCCACAACAGCCGTACTACCAGAAGCCTTCATACCAAGGCTACCAAAAGCCACAACAACCCGCTAATGGTGGTTATGGTGGTTGGTGAGCGAATGTACAAACACCAGTAGTTGAATATATACAACAGAAACATTATACCCACTGTACATGTTCGTGTGGTTATCGAGTGTGTCTATCATATATAGGTTAATCGCTGTTGCCATGATATGTGTTAACGTTATGCGGGTTGCTATATGGGGTACCGTGGGATAGGGTTGATACAATGGAACGATTAATAATTTATTAATTATAAGTTAACGGTTGGTTTCGATAACGTGCCAGTTATAACATGGAATTGAATGTGAAAGTAAATTACCCTCTAAGTTACCAAGGACGAACAATATGTTTATATTTGGAATATTATTACGTCATAATTTACCTTTATTCTTTGCACCGTAGCCCGCTTGATCCTCTGTGACGTCACGTGCCATGTTTTGAACATATCATAAAAATAAAACGACCATATGAGTGCAGTGTTTGTGACGTAACATTACGTATGACGCATATTGTGACGTAATAAAAAACCGTCGCGACCCCTAAAATAGTGAACTTATAATATAATTCGTAGTTTCATACGAAATGCCCAACTTTTGGTTAATATTATTTTCTATATTTTAATGTATAACTAAAGTAAAACATATCATTACTGTCTATAATACAATAATTGATGTAATGCCGCATTAACGTTCTAATTATCATCATTTAACTCAAGTCTTGCCATAAACTTTAAACCTTCCAACTTGTAACCTGGTGTGGAACCAACTTCATCTAAACTGAAACGTGGTAACTTTGTAGAAGAGGCGTTTTATGCGCGGAGCAATCAAGGCGTGATCAGCTGGTGCGAGCCGCCTTTGCTTAAAGCGTTAATACTAATATATTGTGACATCATTATTTTGCTATTTCCATTTACTTACAAGTGGCTTACGTATATTCTTTATTTTGGTGAATTCCCGTGACGAAAACCACACGAATACGACTAGTATATTTTATTTACAATAAACATAACATATACAGTGGGTATAATGTTTCTGTTGTATATATTCAACTACTGGTGTTTGTACATTCGATCACCAACCACCATAACCACCATTAGCGGGTTGTTGTGGCTTTTGGTAGCCTTGGTATGAAGGCTTCTGGTAGTACGGCTGTTGTGGCTGTTGATAGTTTGGTTGTTGTTGATAGTAAGGCCGTTGTTGTTGTTGTTGTTGTTGTTGATAGTTTGGCTTGTACTGGGGTTGATAGCTTTGGTATCCCTGCCATGCCGGGTATTGAGGCATCTGAGGTGTTGTTGGCTTCGGGGTGTCCTTTAACAAGCTTGCCAGGTCGCAATTCTCCCGTTCAGGTTGAATGAGGAACAGCAAGGCTTTGAGGGGGAAGCCAGATATTGGGGTCCTTGAACCGGGGGCGAGGTATTTCTTTAGGTCGGCCGTGAAGTTTCCAGATTTATCAAACTTGATGAGATCTTCTATCATGTGCATCACTTTCTTGCCCGGCGCCGTCACCGATGTCGGGTCGTTAAGAACGTCCACCATATTGTCAACAACTTGGTGCGTGAATTCCCCGGTTAAGTTGCGAACCGCTATAAGTATATGGATGGTGTCCATGCTAGCTGTGCCGTTTATTTTATCAATAAAACCTTGTACCATCATCCGCATATCTTCAGCTTGACTCTTCATGTAATTTGCGATGATTTCCACGGAAAACTCGGTGAAAGCTTGCTTGGCCCCATCAAGTCCAACCACCTCAAATATTCGCTTGGTGAGCAACCTCGGCATGTCAGCTTTATCCACGAAAATTTTCTCCATGAGCTTCCCGAACTGTTGGCCCTCCAATGCATATAGAATGGACTTGCGAATAATTTTATCAAGAACAACATTCAAGTTGGCCCTCCCCTGACTTTTAATCTCATCCGACCATTCCTTCATCATGGCGATCGCTTCTTCTTTCTTAGGACTGTTCAAAATACGACAAAGTACTTCCTTCAACACAGCCTTGGTTTCAGCACTTTTCCGCATCTCGCCATTGTTAATCCACAATTGCTCTATGATGTCATTAGCGACATGTCGCATATCAAACCCCATGCGCAGTCGAGCCATCGCGGATTCGAGCACCTCAACCCCGCCGGCATAAAGGTCGCTTTCATCAACTTTATCAACAAAGTTAAACCCCATAGAGATTTGGTCAATTGCGCTCTTTGACTCCTGGTTGGGCCAGCCATAGCCGCCATATTGACCACCATATTGGCCGCCATATTGGCCGCCATATTGGCCACCATATTGACCACCATATTGGCCGCTATAGCTTGGTTTTTGACCGTACCCCCCATTAACATACGAACCGCCGTACAACATTTGAGATTTTTGAAACGCTGATTTCCAAAGATTGAATTCGCGCCACCAAGCGTCCCATGCCTCTTGCTTCTTGGCGTCATCAATTCCACATTCTTTGTTTCCTGTGAATGGGTTTTGTTATCAAATAATCATCCATTATTACGTCATAAGAGGCAAGTATTCTGAACTAGAATTAACCCGATTTGTATTCAAAGATAAACAAACAGTTTAAGTTATGAATATATTACATTAGATGTCAAACATGCAATGTACATTAACAACAAAACGACAGACCCATAACGCGCTAAGATAAAAGAAAGAGAATTCGGTTAAAAAGTTTGGCTGGTGAACTTATAAGAAGCAACTCACAGTGGGTTGCAAATATTTAAATAAAAACAAACTTATTCACGCGAAACAAAGTTGATTGTTTACCTTTTGTTACGTCATTTTCCATAGTTGTGGGTTTGCTTGTCGATGGTTTAGTAGTTGATGGTTTAGTAGTTGATGGTTTCGTGGTGGTACTTGCATCCTGACCCAAACTACCACCCACCACCAAAGCCACGCACAACACGATAGATGAAACCTTAAACTTCATAGTGCTGATATGAGTCTCACATACAAGTAGCCGCCCCTTATATACCCAACACACAAATATAAACATATTGTTCGTCCTTGGTAACTTAGAGGGTAATTTACTTTCACATTCAATTCCATGTTATAACTGGCACGTTATCGAAACCAACCGTTAACTTATAATTAATAAATTATTAATCGTTCCATTGTATCAACCCTATCCCACGGTACCCCATATAGCAACCCGCATAACGTTAACACATATCATGGCAACAGCGATTGAAACGCAGGTGTGACTTATATTTCAAAGCCATAACCGATTCTCATTATTACGTCAGCTAACTAATTAAATAATTACGCGTTTGTTAATATTCCGACTGTGACGTAAAACCAGAAAACAATGAGTTTAACTTTTTGACTGCTGTAGGTCACGTGGTGTTTCACATGACGTATATCGTGACGTCAGTGAGTACCCACGTGACCCCTGACTATGGGGTGGTGTACAAAATAAAGCCGCACGAAAGGGTGGTGTAAAAGATTTTATTGAAGACACAGTGGGCGGGAAATAAATACGTGACGTAACAATGAACTTATAATACGTCATGCTCTGTGACGTAACCAGTCGTATTACTGTCGGTTGATGAATTAATTCTAAAGCTCGTAGTTAAGTGTCTTGCGTATTCCTCTCGTGGGAAGCTTGGTTTGGTTGAGTATATAGAGCTAAGGTTCGAACCTGACCCACTGTGGGACCAATAACTTTGGATGGGTGACTTCTCCGGTATCGGGGGCAAGTTGGTTGGGGGGTAAGATGGTTTGTCGAAGGGGCTTGAGGTGTTTGGGTAATCATGGGTCATGTCTGTATAGAGGGGGGTTAGTGTAATAATGATTGCTGCAACCTAGTGGTAACTTATGGCTTGTCATCCATACAAAACCTAATCACCCACAAAGTTACACACGTAGTAACTTCTAAGCTGGCATGAGGTGTATGAAACAGAACACCCGTGTTATAACGACTGTTGTTGCCCCGCCATGCGAGGATAAATAAGTTACATATGTGGTAACTTGTATGCTGGCATGAGGTGTATGAAACAGAACACCCGTGTTATAACGACTGTTGTTGCCCGCCATGCGAGGATAAATAAGTTACATACTTGGTAACTTGTAAGCAGGCACGAGGTGTATGGAACAGAACACCCGTGTTATAACGACTGTCGTTGTCCCGCCATGCGAGGATAAATTACATTCATTCACATTCATGACCAACCTACCTTGTTCGTTGACAGGCATCCAACACGCGTCACTATGACCATACAATAGGCATTGTTCGTCACAACGGTTAACGTGATCACGTGGCTGGGTGTTTGTTACGTAACCTATAAAGACATTGGTTAGTACCATGTATTATGACGTCAAGAATGACATAAGTGTGACGTACCTCGTTCGAATGTGACGTCACTAACGCAAACATCTTGATCGCTGTCGCCTCGTCCACTGTCTACGTCATGATGGGATTGTGACGTGGTTTGTGACGTAACAGACGTTGGTTTCTGGGTGGATAAACGTGTTACTCCGCGTTCCGCAATAATAATCTCAATATTCATCCGCCAACTTACCTTCTCGTAAACACTGCCGCTAGTGGTCGTGGGTTGGTATTGTGATGACGTAGTAATGACGTTGTGCGATACGCTGGTGACGTCACTAACAGTGTCGTAGTTAGTGGATGGCCTCCTGATGACGTATGAATGGTTAGTATGACGTCATATTGGACCTTTCACCCTACATACGTCACAACTTACCTAGCATGGGACTTCCCCCAAGTTGATCGTTCCGCATCACTGGTTACGATCAAGTTTAACTTCCGGTCAGTGACGTCATGATATGTGGCTGCTGTGACGTCAGGATACGTAGCTCCTGTGACGTCATCATGTTTAACATCCTTGGCTACGTATGTTCGAACAGTCTGTTGGAACAAATATATGTCAGTTCTGCCTTCATTTTAGGCGTAGTATAATATTTATCTTACTTGAGGAAAAGCATCAATAACAAGAGAGCATAGCTCTAACGACAGCGCTGTTTAGACAGCTAATGCCTATTATTTAGCATATTTTTATTTAGACTATTTTCCTCAGCAGTTTAAAGATAAATATATTAATGTTAAAGCTTATATTTAACACCGCGAGATGGCGGTAGAGCCTCACCTTGGTATCTCTTTTACACCGTACCACAATCACTATAACGACCACGATAAGAACCAACATGGCGGCCGATAACGCTGCAATGATGATCACTAATGATGAACTGCCCATGCCTACGTCACTAGGGGGGTTTATGACGTGTTTGGGCAGTTGGGCACGTTCGGTAACCATCACGTTAAGTTGGCGAAGACTTCGTAACATCGGGATGCCACTGTCTCTTGCCTGGAATATATAACACTTGATGTATTCAAGTAAGCACTAATGGTAGTAAACAAAATCTATCTTAATTGTTAAAACCACTATGACAAATATGAAAAATGTGCTAGCGATATCCCATCTTACCCCACAGTATTATATGGGATATTATGTGCCAACGGTATCCCATCTTACCCCACAGTAAACCCATAACCACACCTTACACACCCTCACCTCAATAGTAACAGTATGCAACCCCAATGTTGATTTCAAATCCTCGTGACTCATATTCAATCTCAGGTCACCGGTTTGTGAATTAATAACAAAAGTAGAATTGATATCTTTATTCTGTTTCACCCCATCCTCGCTTAACAACCGGTACTTCAAGTCGCTTTGTTCGTCGTAATCAACCGCCTGTAATTTACGTTGTTACTACTGCCGTCTAGCGGAGAGATTTTATTTGACACAGTAAACATAGAGATGATGTGCAAAACAAAAAGGCATATTTAAGTGGTGGAGAAAAACTAGAAATTAGATTTTCCATTTAAATATGAGACCGATGATATTAGTTATTGGCGAAATATATTAACTAAGCCATTAGTTGGACTCGCAGTTGCAACGTCATAATGTGCAATAGTGACGTACCTGAATACGTGTTATGACATCATCACGTAGTATTGTTGCGTAGATAGTTGTTTCGTCGTTAGGGGGGTTGCTGAATACTGGTGCGTTGTCATTGACGTCATCAACCGTCACAATCAACGTACAATGACTCGATGACGTCATAGGCTCACCGCGATCGCGCGCAGTCACGAAAATCTAGGACAAAATTGATTGTGAATTGTTTGTGACGTTGTAAGTTATTCGTATACGCTGTTGCCAGGTGCATTATAAGCATGGAAGAAAATGTTGGTATTTTAGGTTTACAAAACAAGCTATAGCCACAAGATCTTTAAATCATAAACTAATTATACGACCCCCATTATAAAAGTGTTTATTACAGAACAGCATTAACAATTCATATAGAAGTATTATCACTACCTTCCACTTCGACACTTGCTCCCGATCCAACGCCCTCACCAACATGATCTCCCCACTCTTTGGATCGATGGAAAACGAACCATCTCCTCCAGATACCGAGTATATGACGTCACCATTGGTGGATGCTACTATCTGGTTCTCCTGCGTAAATCGAAGTGATAACAACATATGTTGGGGGTTTCTATCTATTGGAACATATGTTCATTGTTTAACCTCTTATAGACATAGTAGATGTATAGTTACCAATCCAAAACATAAAAACAATCACCAACAAAGTTACATACGTGATAACTTGTAAGTGGGCACGAGGTGTATGAAACAGAACACCCGTGTTATAACAACTGTTGTTGCCCGCCATGCGAGGATAAATAAGTCATTCACTCATTCAAGTCTATACTCACATGGTTGAGCCGCATAGCAGGCAGATTACTTTTATCACCATCTGTGGCTGTGATCGTCGTTACCATTGTACCCACCACCGTGTCCTCCATCATAGAAATGTTATATATATCGTGTTCAAAGTGGGGAGTGTGGTCGTTTTCGTCGAGTAATATTACTTCGATGTATCGGTTAGTGCACCTGAGGGAAAGGGTTAGTTGGTTTATGCTTAATTTAAAGTCACTGCTATAGTGCAGTTTGCATGGCACATAAATATATACAATAAAACTATGGCCATTATCTTGCTGGATCTATTTTTTATAGAAGCTAAGCACACCAGCCACGTCACAATATGCACAATTATTACGTCACAGTAGCCATACTTACAGAGGATTGACACCAAGATCACACGCGGTAACTTGGATGACATATCGTGGTTGTGTTTCCCGGTCCAACGCTCTACCGACCCCCAACATACCATCGTCGTTCAATACAAAGCTACTGTATGGGTCAGGTGACTTGATGACGTCATCACCCACGTCATCACGGGTAGTTGGGATAAATGTTTCGATCATTAATTCGACTTCACCATTAGATTCAAGGTCATTGTCTTTAGCGCTGACGTAAGCGAAGAATGTTTTCAAAGGCGAAGACTCAGAGATGTAAACTGCGTGGGTGTTTAAGTAATTAGTGTTATACCGGGTGGTTGGTGTAATGAGCACTGTAATAACAGAATTTCTATTTCAACATACAGTGTTGGGGATTATAATGTTAACTCAATATACCAGTGCTAAATATTCAACCTAAATACCCGAAACTACATTTCACACAACTTTGTAAGCATGCAATAAATGATTTAACAAAAGTTATGTGAACCATTGTAGGTGGTATTTATGTAACACCCTCACATAATATAATGTAAACAACCCCATGTATACAAACCACTCACCTGTATCGCCCACGTGGTTAGCAATATAACTCACGCTCACTATTGGTTGATTATCGTTGACGTCAGTCACGTGGATAACCAATCGACATCTTCCAACTTTTGGCGCCAAACCATCTTGGTCACGTGCCTCGATAAACAAGATCAATCTAAAACAAACAAAGGAACCATTATTATAAATTAAATGATCATTATGATGTCATATAATGATAAAACGCGGCAAAATGTATTACAAGTTCATAACGATTTTAAAAGACATCATATATATTCATTGTCAAAACATTTGTAATTAAACGCTGTATCGTTAAGTATATGTGGTCGCAAGTTGGCGGTACAGAGCGCGGAAAATTTGGATTAAAGAAATTTTATGACGTAACAATCACAATTATTACGTTGCACCAACCACGTGACTTACTTGTTTGACGCTTCACGGTCCAGTGGTTTCTTCAACGTCACTTCCCCTGTCTCATGGTCGATGTCAAACAAACCATTCATTCTCCCCTGGTTCCTACCAGCGATGAAATAACGAACCAAGCCGTATCTACCCTCGTCATGGTCCACTGCGTGCACACGTGACACTACGTACCCAGGTGCAGCGTCTTCTCTTACGACAATCGAATATTCCTACGTAACAATACAGGGTTGTTGAAGAACAATCACTTTTATGCGACGCGTGCAGTGTTAACGATGCAGGTAGTTTTAATATGACTGCAACCCATTGTTTGAGATTCTAAAACACGATGCATACGTCACAATCGTGGTTATGGGTGAATAGTTTTATTTAAATGTCGTGTGTTACGTAACAATGCTGTTTATGTTGCCACAATATTTACTGTGATGTAAGATGGATGTTTGTTGTTCGTATTTTAACAATCAACAACCCTAGTTTAGAGTCGCGAAGCTACAGTTATATAAGTCTCTGTCCGTAAATATAAACAGTATATGACGCCACAATGGTTATTATATTCACCTTCCGGTCGAACAATGGCTCATTATCATTGACATCCGTCACTCTGACCTGTAAAGGCACGTGATTGGTCAATGAAGGCTCTCCATGGTCACGTGCTGTAAGGGTGAGGCGGTAAAGTTGTTTCTTTTCGTAATCTGCAATTTAAGGGATTTGTGTAAGTTATAGGGTGTGGGGTGGAGTTGTCCCATTGTATCTTTGACGGTCGAATAATTTTCTGGTACGTAACATAATATTGTTGTGATGTAACAAACCAACAACGCTGTGTTGTTTGTGGGGTCCAGCGCACCAGCGGTAACACATAAGTTTGAAACGTTGTTTATTTTCTTGGAAAATTAATTTCTATTTTAATTTTTTTTGCTGAAAAAGGTAATAGGACGGCACCAAAGTATATTGTACGGTCAGTACTTACCAAGTTGCTTTACTACTTCAATATGAAGATGTTGGGATCCTGTCTCGTCAAAATATTGACCAAGACGAAACTCGTTGCTTTGACTCAATGTGTAAGTTATTATGGAGTTGTTGCCTGGGAGGTTGGGTGTGACTTGTTTATAACTTTGATTACATGTTTAATTAACATAGCGAAGATATGGAAATTAATGGCAGAGTGACAGTCGGTAAAACACGGTAAAAATTAACATAAATGAAAGAGCATTTGGTTGAAATGGGTAACGAGCAATTAACCTTATAATAAGCAGTGGTTTGCAAACAAAACGACAGTCGTGATGTAACAATGATGTGTTGAAACGTAACAAGGGGGCATTGTTACGCACGACATACCTGCGTCACGGTCCACTGCTTGGTATTTATCCAGTGATATGACGTCACCAGGTCTCGCGTCTTCGCTAACATTGATCAAAATATATCGGGACGAGAATTCTGGAACGTGCTCATTTACGTCGATTATGACGACATCAAGGTAAACCATGCGGAACGACGTGTGGACGTAAATCTGGAGGGGGGGTAGAGAGCATAAATTTAATTGAAGAGGGAAATTATTTATGGATCTTATAAAAGAAAATATTGAAAAATAGCGTTGGGGTAAGATGGCCACCGTTAGCACATAACATCCCATATTCCCCGGACTCCTTGAAAACAATATACCCGCGTTCTGTAAGGAAATCGAAACGTAAAATAATTTGGCGGAAAATCTTCGTTAGAATAATATTAACACAAGTGTATGTGCGGGCCTGGGAACGGAAACGTTACTTTATGGGTTTCAAACGACAAAAGAAAATATTTAAACGTATTAACTGTTGTTGCCAGATATGAAATCATTCTAAACCTCGAAAATATGTAATATTATCTGCTATATCCATCTTACCCCACAGTATATACATGTTATTACATACATAGCGAAAATATGGCTGTTATGTTGTTCATAGTTCCGCACATAACCTCGGTAAATACCTGCATTCTTATGGAGCATACAACGGAATCAACACATAACTCCTCTCTATCCAACCGACGAGCCAACGTTACCCGCCCTGTTACTCGGTCAAGCGACAACCAACTAACTAATTCCTCGGGACTCGGATTCGGGTTCGACGTAATTAACTTCTGACTTAATTGTTGGAAATTTTGTCTTCGGTTTCTTGAGATCCTCATGTTAAGTACGTCGGATATTTCCTCGACTATTGTTCCTGGATAATAAGCATTGTTTGGGTTGGATACGTAACAATGTGTGGTGACGTAAGGTATGAAGTTGGATAAATGATAAATATACAATCACCCAGAAAGTTACACACGTGGTAACGCACGAGGTCTATGAAACAAAACACGCGCACCTTAACAAATATGTCACACATATTATGATAAATATTTCCACAACCATTATACCTGAGTTCGAATCCTCGCGAAGGTAGACGCTCTTCCTTACTGTTGTGGATGACGCGTATGACGTCATAATGCAACATGATGACATCACAACGACCGTGACGACCCAAGGCGCCAAAGCTCGATAAGCGACCATTGTCCTGTAACAATCGTTGTGTAATATGACGACATAGTAGGAATGTAAAACACAATGATTAATCGGTGACGTAATAATGTTAACGAATTAGCGAAAATAATCGGTATTGTGACGTATTTGATGTTCGATGAAGCGTGAATAAGGTGGTGTCACGTGACAAGTGGATTAGTTACGTCACAATAGCGTTGCGTGCGAAGTATTCTTTGCTTGCAATTCCCACAAACTCCTCAAGTAAGTACGAAGTAACATGAGCCGAACACCATGTGTTATGGGTGGCAAGGCGTGTTAATACATGAGTGCTCGCCCCACCACCGTAACGACAACAGACCACAAAATGCATTAACTCGACGTTGAGGAACATAACATGCTCGCCCTTATGTTTCAATCACCGAACCCAATTATAACCCGCATGTGTGTGTAGTGTATACAAATTATGGAAAGAACTTTTTACACGAATGTAGCGAATGCTTTTTTATCTATTTTATCAATAGCGTGTTATAACGACCGCCGTTTCGCTGTAAATTCCATCTCTTCGTTGATTAAAATAGCAATGTTATTGTAATCAAATAAATAAATATGACATGATGTAGTTTCCCCACTCCCTTATGCCACCCCCTTGCCCGGCCATCAACAAAACACATTCTACTTTAACACCTGATACATTAGATCGAATGAAATTATTTACTCCCCAACAAAGTTGCGTGTTTGTTCGTTCCGCATCAATGATTACCCCTTTCCCCTACGTCACATACCCATGACGTCACGACCACCCACAAACCCCCTAACTAGTTTGTGACAACTTTGTTTATCCCTATTATTCGAACCGGAACTAAATATTCGTAACACACGTGGCTAAACTGCTATTTTCCACGGAAGTGACGTCATATACGACGTCACACAGATATTTGTTTAAACCATTTTACCATGCATTAAGTTAAGCTGTATGTTTTGATACATAGTGGTAAGTATTGTACGAGTAAATAGCTCTAGGGGTGTTTTTGTGTGGTAGCCTGTTTTGCTTGAAGGGCAGATGAAACGTTCGTAAAATAAAAGTTAACTTTTTACCAAAAGAATGATTTTTAATGTATAATAAAAAGTTATGTCTAGTAGCAAACGTAAAATAAGCTCTAAAATGTTTAAAAAGTTGGATTAATTAAACGCACAATATAGTTGATGTAATTCACACCCCGTGCAACTCAATGCAATTAACTCCACCCTTTTAAACTTCTCATAAATTATTCATCACATAGTGAAGTTTTCAATTACTGCACACAGCCCATGTATATTAATACCATCGTGAAATAAGATCCACACGAATTTAGATCAGCACAATTCTTGGAATGATCCAGTTTCAGCAAATTAAAAACGACAACTTTGTTTAGGGTCCGCTTATTATTTCACATGAATAATTCACAAGGCACTAACACACGATTGCTTCAAGTACTTCAAGTCTTGTAATTTATTTACAAAACTCAATTGTTATATTGGGTGGCTGACTTAGTTACGTCATAAACGCCTTTGTTCCAGCAAATAATCGACGCTTGTGACGTCAGAATATTAACACCGGTGTCGCAAAAAAATCGTTCCCCGAAAATATCGTTCTCATTTTACAAACTGCGCATGCGCATGAAGTGGTGGTCACGTAATTGCCATTTTTCACAACATTGATGAAATATTGCAGGATACACTTCATTTCATATGTGCAAAATGTTGTCAGGAATACCTATATTTATGTTTTTTCGTTGTTAACCTATTGAGTGTCATGGTATTCTCGCACTGCGGTAGATGTGAGATTTAGTTGGAGGTATAGGCACAGATTTCAGATTTTACGAGTGGTCTTTCTCATATGTGGTATAAGTCAGTAAGCTTTTTATTAGGCCAAAACACTTATATTCCACGCCCGAACCTTACAATTAAACCCAAAATCCAATCCAGGCACAACCAAACCAATAAACAAACAATTAAATCAACTGTTAACAAATTGAAAAGAAAATTGATGATTAATTAACAGTATTTACAGTCATATAAATAAATGCTGCCAAATTTTACTTTGGTAATATAAACGTCACAATAAGAATTCAAACTTACGCAACAAATAAGGTTTTTATGTTCTCATCAACTTTATTAATATTAAGCACATTTTACATGTACAGTCAGTCCCGTAGTTTATACACAATATGTTTCATAAGAGATAAAAGTATAATTGAAATAAAGATGAAAAAATTCAATATAGTTGTATACACAACGGCGTATTTGGTTGGAGTGGAACTGTTTTCACGAATGTTGTCATCGAGGGTCAAAGGTCAATGGGAACGATTTTTGCGGGGGAACGATTTTTTTCTGACACCGGAAGCAAAATATATTCCCGCCAAAATATTTTGGATTTTAAATAAATTAAACATTGCTCTAAACGAATCTAAAGCATCAGGTTTTGTTTAACATTTGGTTTCTACATTAATATCGCAATATATTTGGATACTCGGAATATTTGTAAAACTAAATTATAAAAACTTCATATTTAACAACTTTACGGAACGCATGTCAAAACTTTTTGCATAAATTATTAATTAATGTTAATTAGTGAAAGTTTTCACCTGCTGTGTGAAGATTAACTTGCTTTATCACATGCAACGTACATAGGAATAAATTTAAACTTCTTTACCTTTACTTGTGTTCTTGTTCTTGTTGTTTACGTTGGTAAAATATTCCAATAAATGAAGAAAATATCAACAAAGATTGCTTAAGATTCTGCGAGAAATAAGATTTATAATTTGTCACATAGGCGACCATTGAAGTGTATGGGATTTAGTCTTTGATCCAACGCAGGGGAATGAAGCCCATTACCGACCACGTGGTCTTCTTGTAAGATAAACGTCAATATAGGAAACGCATTAATCCTTCATTCTTATCTTGCTGTGGAACCAAACTAATTCCCCTCCGTTGCAAAGTGCTGGGAAGCTAATACACTAACACATAGATGTTATCAGGGGGGGGGGGGCAATTACTTAGATGGAGCAACAGCAACAGCAATCGGGTAAATGCGGATCGATTCTCTTTCCATCTCTTACAGCTAATCTAACTTAGGTCAATTACCTTAACGTAGCAAATACCACGCCCAATAAACAATATACCAGGACAGTATACGACTAACTATGCCGGTAGTATCATACAAACTTATACTGGCCTATGAGATTAACTGTAACTACGATAAAGGCTTTATAAATATATCTGCTCAAGTGTTTTGCTTATATTTATAAACCAGCTTTCACCAATGTTATTGTTTGACAACAAAGGTTATGAAATCGCTTTGCTATTAATGCCGTCATATATACATGGTCCTCACACAGCACACATGCATTTTACTAACTATGCGAACTACTGTTAGTTAACCCATATACAGCAAACCACACCGGACATAGACTGTACCTTCGTGATTCTACAATAGTTACCAAGCATGCGACTTTGTGGGCGATATTTTCGCATGAATGCTAATGTTAACAACTCAACCACAACTGTGTCGTTTAACTCTGCCATACGTAGCGGTTACCTCATACACCTACTTACGGGCTAAGTATTCGCCGACTTTTACAAGGCTGTAACTTATGTTATTTGACCAATATACATTGGTTTATACAACAAATCACTGCGCCTACTTGTCCACCTGCCCAACCTTACGACTACCACAGTACAACTCGTATGCTACAAGTTCACACGGCGCCTCTTATTAAGTGTTGACGCTCCAGACACACACGGCGCGAATTGGTCAAAAACCTGCAGTAATTGCCAGTTGCCGCACACTGTACACAAAGCGAAACAGAAACGAATCTAATTTCTGATAAAACCAACAAAAGCGACTGGAATTAAATTAAAACTGTAACTTTTAGTCTGGCAAGTTATAACTGTAACAGACGACTCACAAACGATCAATCTTACTTCACAAATCTAATAACGTCTGACGGTTTATAAATCGTAAACAAATATTTTAACCCATATTAAAATATCGTCTTTCGTAATTATGGTATTGTTATCAAATGTCTCATAACAACGGCATTACTTAACTTTACTGGTTGGTCAACTGCAAATCAAGGCAAACCAATAAGAACAATATTTTCCTCCCCAATAAACGTCATGCGGTTTAAATAAATGTACAGGAAGCTTTCACAGCTTGTTACGCGGTTAATAATATAAAGCGGATTTATCGATGTTATGACGTCACAATACATTCGTGTTAATCTGGAATTACAACAATGCTAAACATTCGAATAAACCAAATCCAATTAAGAAAAATAATCCAGAAGCGAAAAGGTCGCGAATCAATAATTTATGAGAATACTAGAACAATAAACGCGTTTATGACGTATTAATATACAGGCACACTCACCCAGGAACGCCACATACAAAATACTTAATATCTTATTCTGTGCTTAACATATAATACCCGTGTATTTACATATATGCATGCACTGTATATAGTAAAGTGGGGAAGATGGGACACCTTTTCTTTTTATTTTCTTGTCTTATTTGGGTAGTAAACAAAGCACGCTTAAAAATTATAAAACCGTATCCTCACTACTCCCGTAGACCGTTGTTAATTGTTTAAAACACGATCAGGATATTTGGATATTATGTGCTAAAGGTGTCCCATCTTCCCCCATACTTCTATATACAACCATAACGTTATACCTCCATAACAAACCCTCATATACGGCCACGTTTACTCTGTCACACCAACCATCAGCTTATCAACTTTGTTTTATCGCGTTAACAGCCTTATACTTGATGTTGCCGCCTAATATTTGCAAATTATCTACATATATACCCTATATATACCGTTACTACAACAACAAGCTTTATAACCCAGTCCATAGTTTGCTACTACCTCCTCCCCCCTGCTGTAGATTATTATAGGCGTAAAAGTCCTGCATACCAAGCGTTACCAAGTACATGCATACGCCCCATACCCACCAACCAACCCTGCCACGCCTCACTGACTTCCCTTCTTCTAATTTACCCATGTGACGTCACACTCATCTCGAATGTTACCACGTGACTCGTAACTTTAGATTTTTTGTCGTGATTTTGAAACTCTGGTTTCCTAGAAGTGGGAAGCTACATTTGAACCTTTTCTACAACTTCTAATATTAATTGAATCCAATATTTGGAATCATTGTCACATTAACAACTGTTGTTGATTATTTATGCGGGGTAAGATGGACACTTGTATATACATAATGTTTCATATAAATGTTATAACGACTGTCGTGTTGCCGTTAGTTTCCATCTCTTCGCTATGATAATTGAATATTACCGTTGTTGTTATTGTGATGGAAAAGATAAATTTTTAACATTCTAACCTCAAGTATATATATATATACCAATGTATCAAACTCGCTGCCCTGCCTTACAATCTAACAATCTATATTTCTTAATAAACGAAATAATTCAATCGCGCGTACCTACGTCATTATATTTAAAGTCCTGACGTAACACTGCATGTTACGTCATCACATGCTACGTCATACCCACAACTACAACTACCAACCAACCACTTCAATATAAACCTTTTACCCGAACCCAGCTTGACTTTATTTACTTTCAAACTAATCGTGATGTCATTTCCGTCGTCGTCACCGCGTCGCATCACTGCAAACAATGGATTCGCCAACAAAATAATTTGTGACGTAAACAAACGAAACGGATGTTCCCATTATTACGTAATAATCTTGTAAGAACAAATAAGTCGGTGATTCGCGTAAGCTGCCAATGTATAATGACGTAGGTTATACGTGAGAACGAGATTTTTGAGTAGTTATGACGTAATAATAAAAAACTTTAATACGTCACAAAGATTTTAATGACGTCATATATTATACAGCCACATAAACGTAAATTGTTATTGGTGTCTTCAAATATGAAACCGAAGATTAGATTAGTTAAAACAACAAAGGGGAGGGAATTAGCAGCAAACGACAGTCGTTAAAACACGCTACAGGTAAAAACTACTTGAGAAAATCAAGTATTTATTCCCACACCGGTTCATGCTTTACTAGGAATCGATGACGATTTTTAATCTTCGTTTAAAAGCGAATCGTTGTTGAATAAACTTAATCTTATTTCATGGAAGTAAATATGGTCGTCGATGCGTTGAGGTGGGTGTGATTGATTGTTAGTTGGTGGATTGGAAACATCAGTAATATCTATGTGACAGGGGGCTTCGATTTTCCAACAGGTTATACATGACGTATTATTACGTCACACATGTGCAGCGAGTGGTGTATGACGTCACAAAGCGAAATGACATCCGACGAACATATTGTGATGTCAATAATCGGTACGGGGCTATTTCTTAAATGAATGTAACTTATTTATCATTATATGAAGGGGCAACAATGGTCGTTATAGGAAAACCAAGCCCACAATATGGTGACAGCGGCAAGCCTTCGTACTCACCAGTCTTGGGGCAGATGCGCTAACCAGCACTGTTCTACAGCGCCGACAGTGTCGTGACATTACTTACGGCCACGAAACATGGCCGGTTAATATCGGCAGGGATTATCAAACACTCCCACAAAGTAACCACCACCCTATGTTATGTATACTGCGATTAGTATAAGCCATATCCCATTATAAATGGGAAGATATTGTATATTTATATATATTATATATCTATCGTGTGTTGAGTGGACATGTTACATACAAAGATATTTTTACATCCATCTTATAAAACCTATTATCTACGCGGGTATATTCTTTATTCTACATGGTATAGTAGGATGGGGTAGGACGGAACACCTTTAGCACATAATATCCAAATAGCTTGTTCGTGTTTCAAGCCATTAACAACTGTCTGTGGAAGTTGTGAGGATACGGTTTTATAATTTTTTGAATGTTCTTTGTTTATTACCAAATGGAAAGAGAAAATAAAATGAACGGTGTCCCATTTTCCCCCACATTAATATATATACCACTATATATAGGAACTTGTATATGTATACATAGTATATAAATAACCATACACCACTAGAATTTACTCACGACCACCATACAACATCCACACCAGCGCACCATCTTACAAAGCACCTTAACTAACAATACATTCACTACAATACACCACATGCAGCTACTGTGTGACGTCACAAAGCGAGAGGAGCGAAATAACAATCAGCGCTCCGCGTGGCGATACTGATTGATTAGTAGTTCTCGCCTTTAGGATTATAAGGTAACAGAACTCCCGTGTTATAACGATTGTCGATAATATGCTACTTTGTGGGTGATTATTTTATCTATGGCTGACAACTAATTGGCCAGCCCATTAGTGACCACATTATTCTAGCTATTGCTGTTAAGTGTCTTGCCCAAGGACACATACGCCCACAATGGTAGCAGCGTTAAGCCTCGAACCTGTAACCTAAATCCAGGTGCGTTAACCGTTGCCCCACGACGCTGGTCATATATAGTAAGGCGGGGGAAGATTGGACATATTTTGAGCTCCTCGTCCCATTTAGTAGTAATCAAAGAACATTTAATGAATTGTAAAACTTTTCGACTCTCATAAACCGTTGTTAATTGTTCAAAACACGATCCGGATATTTGGATACAATGTGCCATCGTGTCCCATCTTCCCTCAACCTACTTTTATACCTCATGTTCGCTGTCGAGTTATAACATTCTAACATAAACGTCTGCTTTATATTTTCCAACAATTCTTCATAAAAATGAACAAACAATGAACATTGTTACGTCACATAGAGTACTATGATGTCAATTCGGAAAATTTAAAACCAATTATATTTTGAGTACTTACAGGTTGTAGCAATATAATAACAAATAGCAGAACGGTACATTACAGTAAAACCAACATACACACGGTAAAAGCAATATATTTACTCAACTTTAAAAATAATTAATTATTCTTTTTCTTTCATTGGCATATTTTGCATTGCAGAGAATTTCCTTTCACCAAAAATCGTTAAATCACAAATAAAGTTAAATCTATTTAGCAAATCTAGAATATATTCTAACAGAATCGATTATCTGTTTAATAAATATCATTGTTACGTCATGGTGTTACTATGATGTAATAAAGTAACAATACAGCATTCATGTCACAATGCATGTTTTTTCGTCATGACATCATCAATTTCATTATGACGTCATCAGCTCGTCTTAACATGTTCTTCTTTGTTTTTGAAGAAATTTTGAATTTTAAGTAAAACGAACAAAAGCAAGAATGAAAGGTGTCCGTAGTAATATACTGATGTGTAGACCTGTGTGTGGGGTGGGTAGGGTTATGTATGGGGCATGGGGCATGATACTTGTTTATCCTCGCATGGCGGGGCAACGACAGTTGTTATAACACAGGTGTTCTATTTCATACACCTCGTGTCCGCTTACGAGTTACCACGTATGTAACTTATTTATCCTCGCATGGCGGGGCAACAACAGTCGTTATAACACGGGTGTTCTGTTTCATACACCTCGTGCCCGCTTACAAGTTACCACGTATGTAACCTATTTATCCTTGTATGGCGGGCAACGACATTCGTTATAACACGGGTGTTCTGTTTCATACACCTCATGCCAGCATACAAGTTACCACGTATGTAACTTATTTATCCTCGCATGGCGGGGCAACAACAGTCGTTATAACACGGGTGTTCTGTTTCATACACCTCGTGCCCGCTTACGAGTTATCAAATATCATGTATGTAATTTTATGGCCCTTATGGGTGATTGTTTTTCTGTATGGCTGACAATTTAGACAATTTTGTCTTGCCCAAGGATACATACGCCCACAATGGTGGTAGCAGCAAGACCACTGTTCTACAGTTATGGCTAAAATGTGCTACAGTCCATGGGTTTTAGACGAGAGTTGGCCCGTCACCCCACAAAGTAAAACTACAACTCACCGGTGAATAAATGCCCCACTTAAGCAATGCAAAGTCGATAACGGCGTACCCCAGCAGCGTATGCAGGTACACCCATCCACATATAGTTGGTATCCATGATAATATGGGGTGGGATTTCATGTATTGGATGATTGACAGCTCTTTGATCATGGATAACATCTGTGGAGGGTGTATACTAGTTGTTGAATAAATAAGTAACACATTATAAAAAGTAAACCTTATTCTATCAGTTACTATTGCAACCTTCATAACTTAATAATTACAACATAGTTGAATATCTTTGCAACAACCTTATATTAAAAACCCATATTTTACAACTCTACACAACATGAAACATTATTGTGGATTAGTTGGGTAAAGCAATTAAGAACATTCTATTCCTTATGAGAGGTCATACAGTTGGTGGACATGTGATACAAGCCATAGTTGCCCCATTACCAAACTTCCACATGCATAAGGACACCTTTAGCGCATAATTTCCAAGTATGTTCGTTGTTTACTACCAAATGCAACGAGAAAATATAATGAAAACATGTTCCATCCCCCCTACTATATATTATGTCCAATACAAGTCTCTACTTACAGGTTTTTCAACAGTCATCACCAACAACTCAAAAGTGAAGCAAGTGAAGTAGCCTTCATGCAAACCGTGCCATAATGCAAGAAAGTATAAAGTTGAAAGGTGGGACACCAAGCGGATGCCGATGAATCGGAGACGCTTGAAAACGTATCTGTGGTTAACATGTTTATGTAAGTTGAGTGAATGTAACTTGTTTTATTCTTTCACGGTGGGACAGGTACATGCATTATAACAAGGACACACCCACAGTAGTGGCGAGCCTTGAACCCGTAACCTATGGGTTGGGGGCAGGCACCATATGAACGTTGAATTGGTTGCACCACTTTTCGTGAGTATTTATTAAAGTAATATTCAACCCACCTACCTTAACACCCATCCATTTGTATTAATATTAAAACAATTAATCACATCTTGAAAACTGGTTGCGGAAACGAACCCCCTCAACTTAACGTTACCAACAGCATCCCATGTTACACGCCCGCCATCATGTGTCTTGTAACCAAGCCCCGATATTATACAAGAACCTTCCTGGGAAATCAACAACGGTAATGATGAACAATGGCCATGGTGGGTAAAGAAGTTGTAACTTTATATCACTTTACTTGTTAAATAACAGTAAATGGTTTTGAACAAATTTTCGCTACAGTTGCAGAAATAACATTTTATAAAAACGGATGAAAGCTTCAACCATCTCATCCTCGTGTAGGATTCATCACATGGCTTTCGAACTAGTGGTTCAAACTTCAGGAATTGCCCAGAGTTAACTAATCGATCACAAATACCGCATATACTATTATTCTAAAAGTTGAGTTCTTGAAAGATTAAAAGTGATTGCGACACGCAGTCAAAAATGTAGAAAAACTGTGGTTTAGCTCATTAGATGATGGCAACATCCGGCACAGCCTATATCCCATGTTACACCATATACTCACATTAGCCACCCAGATGGCAACATATTGAAACAACGTAACATGACCAGTGATGGCAACGTAACCAACTTTGTATAAGAAGGGGGACGTCTGGAATATATCATTGTTGTTAGTATTGCATAATAATAATAAATATGTTTGTATCTATGTTTAGCAGCGAAGATTAAAGAATATTTAAAGTGAAAAGAAAGAATATATCGACAAAGTTGTTAAAACACGATACTGGTAAAAACATATTTACGTTTAATGATTTAATCAAAGAAAGAAGCGAGGGCGCGACACCCAAGTTAAACAATGAGTGGAGGTTTCAACAATGAAAAGATTTTTGTGATTCTTGAAAATAAAATACATTTCTTAAACCTTAGGCGTGTTTGTGTTTATAACTTATTTATTAAATAATTATCCGATTGTTTCCAACGAACCTGAAACTCGATTGTTGTGTAATAAAGTGGGTTAAACATTGAAGCGAGAGAAGCTTGGCAGGCGAGCATGAGGGTTCCCGATGCACATCGACGAAAACCAGGGAATAAACTGTAATCATGATGTCATAATGTAAGTGATGATGTCATAATGTAAGTGATGATGTCATAATGTAGGTGATGATGTCATAATGTAAGTAATGATGTCAAAACATAAGCGTTTATGTCATAATTTGAATAACAATCCCATGACTACCAACCAATATTTATTATTAATTTATAATGTGGGTGATGATGTCATAATGTGGGTGATGATGTCATAATGTGGGTGATGATGTCATAATGTGGGTGATGATGTCATATTCATTTTGTAACCTTTAAATATGAGTTTTATTTTTACCCAACCCACCTGTTAGGTTTACCACCGGGAGTGTCAGTGAGCTCCCCGTTCAATAACGATCGCAATCTTTGAAGCGGAAACTATGGAGGGTGAACATGGTGTTTAGATCAATTATCATGAACTAATTTATTGAAATAAATAATTAAACAACAAATTGATGGAAATTAGAGTTAAAAAAATTTAAAAGAATTCTTTTTGAATTATGTTATGTTTGACTTAATAAACGTTTTGCATAAAAACAATAAATAACTTTGTGTGGTTAATAGTAGAGAATTGGACACATATGAGCATTACACGAACTTGCTAAGCTGTTAACAGTGTTAACGGAAGCAAATTATACAGAAATAACCTACAAACCACCTCGTGCATAAAATATGCAGGTAAAGTTTCCTGTGCTACTTGGGTAAGGACCTTGAAATTTAGGCATGTCATTATAAAAGATAAAATCTTTAGATATTGGGTAAGTTTACACTCCAGTTTTACGTGAACATTCTTCATAAACAAGATGACAATGTCGTACCTGGGGGCCAACTATATAACCTCCATAAAAATAATTGAACCCAAATATTTCGATCAAACTTGGAATATCTTTGATTCCTCGTTCTTGCTGGTCTTTGTTTAAACTTTCCTGCGAAAAATATTAAATCAAATTAAAGTGAAAACATTAGTTATTCTAAGTTAAAGCAAAAAGAAGGACTTAATTTATAAATAAGAACAATATCATAAATATGGAAACTGTGTTGCAATAGTAGCCCTGGATATATAAAATACAAGAATAAAACACCATTAATAATTTAAACAATTAATAAGAATACAAAAGCATATTATTAAACCATTCTTACATACATGTTTCTGGTGTCCGTCATATACGTCCCATGCCAAACCTGGTAACAATAATGTTTGTAACTTATTTATCCTTGGGTGCCAGCCATACCCCTTATGTAACAGCGCATGTATACAGACTCTTAAATCAGAATATTAGATGTTAAATAATCAGCAATTGTTGTGTAGCAAATAAATATGGAGTACAATTGTTGTTTTACCAACAAACACAATTTTGTTTATATTTGCGTCTCCTTTAATCAATAACAAGCAATTAGTTAAAATTCTGAAGGGGTAAAAGCAGGAAGTAAACCTCCCCCCATGGTTGGTGTTATAATGAATATCATTATTAATACAGGCACCAAACTATTTAAAACCCAGGGTGGCAGGGATAGTTAGACACACAATCCTGTGAAACAAATCTAACTTATTGGTTGCAATGTTTACTGATTAAAACAGTGCAGAAAATTCCAGGGTTGGCCTGCCCACCCTGCCACCCCCAGTTTGGTGCCTATGTTGCAAACTATATTGTGTATATTGTGTATATGGTTTGTACATAGTTGCTCCCACAATACATTACATCAACACCACTCACCAATCATCCTTAGTGTCAATATACACTGCGGCATGCACCAGTTAATGTCGTATCCTGACGTGGAATATACCGAATATCCGTACACGAGGTACCCCTGTGTGGTTACATATGCATTAATATTACTGTTGCATTTATCATTCCTGTTAAATTGATTATTGTTTTCCTATTTTAATCACACCTAAATGACAAATTTATTGTTGTATTTAACTCAGCTTATGGCAATATAATTTGACTCTATTTAAATTTCAACTTAAAACATTTGTTGCACCTTGCAACAAAACCTAATATGACATAGTTATAGATAATATACACTTCACGGAACACCTACTAAAAGGCAAAACCAAAACATGTATTTTGGCCAGGGTTAAAAGTGATCAATTAGCCTGTAAGAAATTTAAAAACAGCCTTAACACTATGAATGGTTTTGAACACAGTTTTATATGAATAATTTTGTTACAACTTCGTTTAATATATTCTTGCAGCTTACCATTTGAAATAGGAATGATAATCCCACCATGACTGAGGTTGCAGCAAATACCTTGAATATTAACCATTGTACGGATAAAGACAACAAGGAATGATAAACGTCAAAACCTGGGGATGGAATGTATTATTTATACATCGGGTAAGGAACAAGGGGTCAGTCGGCATTGTAGCATTGGCAACTTTGGCGTTATTTTTATCTGTTTATATCCAGATTATGAGATTATGTCACTACGTTTATATAAGGTGTATTTCATGTTCACAACCAGCGGGTGTTCGTTTAAATACAGGACAATAGTAAATCACAGGTATCGAATGGAATTACCTAATTTATTCAATGAAGAAATGAACAATTTAATATACACTTGTGTTGCATCAAGCGTATCATAACACGGGAACACACGAAACCACAATAACATACAAACCAACGTACCATAGTTCCAATACAGCATACACAGACTTGATATAGTGAAGTAAACATATTGCAACCATATGTGTTTCTTGTAGGGAAACAACCGGTGTATCAACGCGAGGGGGTAACCTGTTGGGTTGAAGTAAAGTTAATGTAACTTATTTATGTAGTGAAGTAATTGCAATCGTTATAACGGTGTATTACCGTGTATATTAGTTTTACATTTAATAATTGTTACCTTAAACCTTGCAAAACAGGGTAATGGCAATCCTTACAAAATAGATGTTCTACAATCTTGATAAAAAATTCGGTGCTAGTGAAGAATCTTCCCCCCCCACCTTATTTGCTAACCACTAACCCATATAACCACTAACCCCTAACCATCAACACCTAACCCCCTAACCTAAGGGTTAGGGGTTAGCAAATAAGGTGGGGGGGGGATTCTTTACTAGCACCGAAAATTCAGTCATTAAACAAGATTAGGCACCAGTAGAAAATTATTGATACAGATCAGGCTGGTGGAAAGTGTTAGGGGAAGGTAAGTATGTGTTGTTAGTTATATTTGTTAAATTTAAGTTAAACAACCTACACAATAAAAATAAAAACAATATTTCTTTGTCTTTTTAACATAAAGCTTAATATTAATATATAATATACTTGACCGACCTGAATATACCGTTATAAGGAGTTTAACCGCTGGTTCGGAAACTCCCACAGTATTTGATATCGTTGTAACAAGCGACATGGTTTGTACTACAAAACACACGGTATAGTAAACCAAGAACCGCAAACTACACAAAACTTTTCAGCTGTCTCGGGTAAGGGTAATTCCCAACTAATGACGTGCCCGTTGATTCTTTGTGCTTCTAATTAAATATTTACTTTTAATAAACCTTTTAGGCTAAATATGACCAAACTAATCCGAAGTCATGTTCGCTTATGTACACATAGCAAAATACGCTTTAATTTCATTCCAAATTTACTATAAATCCTATTACTGTGTAATAGGGATTAAGCCATAATTAATATCCTCTTGGGGAGTTTGTACGGAAACGTCTGGTATAAATACTCAAACCAATCAAACGTTATGTTTGCTCCTTTACATGGGATTCTCAATCACGTTTAACCTGGTTCTATCACATTTCTCTACATGCAAGTTTAACTTACCTGGGTAAGTTTACACTGCGTTTCACACACCGAATAAAATCCACAATAATTGCTGCTTGTTAAAAATAACTACCACCTTAAACCATAGTATACTGAATCACTTCAGTATACTATGCTTAAACCCTGCATATCATATATATATAACGTGTATATGCTATGTAAAGCAAAGTCAACGGTGTAGCGTCATCGCGTATACAGGAACGACAAACAATCAAACCTTGTAATCCTGAGAAGTGCATAAGTTGGCAATCCCTCCCCTCATAAGACAGGATTGCACAATGTTATACATTACGACAAACCCTGATATACTGGGCGAATATATATCTCCCTTCACCGGTATTCGAACCCACGATCATAAGCTTTCCCTATAAACGACCGTCCTGCCAGGTTGTCATATTTACGAAGTCTTGTATTTGGGACGACTTTAATTTTAACTAAGTCATGTACGTTACGCGAACACCAGTGTTTGATATTTAAATAAAACAAAGATAAAATGTTTCCACGCTAAAAGAAGCCACGTCGAAGCGCTTTGTTCAAAAGTTACAAAAAAAACTTCATCTGTAAACACCAGCAGGCATTGATAAAAATAATAAAGGGGAGTATAACACACAAGATGTATCGGCAGTGGTTTTGTACCGCAATCTAAGGGAGGTTTATCGGCAAGTTGCTACTTTGATCGATATATGACGTCACTGCCTTCTTTATGATGTCATAATTTAAATAAATTTAATGACGTCATTAGTTTGTTGATGAAATAACGATTCACGCTATGCGTTTGTTGTCAATAAAGTTAGAAACAGTGACGTCAGTAAATTTTGTGACTTCAGGCACCATTATGACGTCATTCACTTTTGCGAGTTCGTTAACACTAGCGACGTCATTTTCTGCTGTGACGTCATTAGAACCAATGACCTCGTTCAAGCTAATGGCGTCATCGGAACTGGTGACGTCATCATCGTCACTAATATCCGCACCACAAACAGGTTGAACCAAGTTTGACCACGTGACCATATCTATCTTAGCTTTTATATTATCAAAGCTATCCACTCCATGGTAATCTATGAGACCCTTGGTCCACCGCATGTAATGCTCGTATGGTTGGTCTATCAGACTCACGATTGTGATCGAGTCTTCTTCTACTTCGTCTGCGGCTATGGTGGGTGTCTGGGGGAAAGTAGAGTTACTTATATTTATCCTCGCAACGACAACCGTTATATCACGGGTGTTCTGTTTCATACACCTCGTGCTCGCTTACAAGTTACCACGTATGTAACTTATTTATCCTCGCATGGCGGGCAACAACAGTCGTTATAACATGGGTGTTCTGTTTCATACACCTCGTGCCCGCTTACAAGTTACCACGTATGTAACTTATTTATCCTCGCATGGTGGGGCAACAACAGTCGTTATAACACGGGTGTTCTGTTTCATACACGTCGTGCCCGCTTACAAGTTACCACGTATGTAACTTATTTATCCTCGCATGGCGGGCAACAACAGTCGTTATAACACGGGTGTTCTGTTTCATACACCTCATGCCCGCTTACAAGTTACCACGTATGTGACTTATTTATCCTCGCATGGCGGGGCAACAACAGTCGTTATAACACGGGTGTTCTGTTTCATACACCTCGTGCTCGCTTACAAGTTACCACGTATGTGACTTATTTATCCTCGCATGGCGGGGCAACGACAGTCGTTATAACACGGGTGTTCTGTTTCATACACCTCGTGCCCGCTTACAAGTTACCACGTATGGAACTTTGTTGGTGATTGTGTTTATGTATGGCTGATAATGTGTACAACCCATTATAATCACTGCTGGGTTGGAGACCAAAGCCACATATACGCCCACAATCGCATCGAACATACGACATATAAACGCTTACATTCGTTGATTCGTCCAGCGTCGTTTCATTAGAACCAACGTCTGATGAATCCAGGTTCGAATCCGGGGGAGGCAAGTCGGCAGTTTCATTCACCTCGTCCTCCTATACATAAATAACTATACTGCATACTTGGTAAAACATACACTTTTTATTAGTTTAAAGCATAACAAAGTGATATCACATGCTTGGTGTGTAACGTAAGTCTGGTGAAAGTGTTTTGGTTTGAATCTGCTATATAGTACTGTGGGGTAAGATGGGACACCGTTAGCCCATAATATCCCATATTACCTAACCGTGTTTTAAATGATTAACAACGGGCTATGGGAGTCGTTAGAATACGGTTATATAATTCAAAAACATAGTTTGTTTACCACCAAATGGGACAATAAAAGCGAATAAAAAACATAAACCATCTTGCCCCATTATAATACATGGCTGTTACTGACTGATTTAGTTACTAAACAACAAACACAAATGTTAGGTTGCTACTCTAATTATAAACACAAATGTTCGAGGAAGCAATGCTTAACCTGGCCTTGCAAACGGAATTAATTCAAAATAAATTAGTGGTCTAATATGTTTCAAAAATAGTGTTTTATATTCATTTTTAATCTGGTTGTTTTAATTAAACATCAAATGTTTTGCGACAGTTCATTTTACAAAACTATATTCCAGCAACATAATTTTTTGAGATTAAAGTCCAACATTTCACCTGCTATAGCAGATCAGTTCAGTGTATAATATATATGGTCGCACTATTACCAAATTGAAACACTATTTTTGAAACTTCAGTTTAAAACCTCAAATCTCACAACTCATAACCTTAACAATAATTACAACAATAAGCCATTAGTGCAGTTGCTGTTGTGTTTCACGAGAGAACTACTCAATAATTGCACAAGCACAAAAAGCCATGCTGGTTACGAACCACAAATACATTGTGACGTAAACAAGCGCTGTCACGCAACAACAAACATGCAACAATAAATTAGTGAACTTCTTGTATGGATCCGATAACATACCATGATTGCAACTGATTAGGAACAACGTAATTGAACTGATTATAATGTGCAATATATATTATTTCATTGGTTGACAATATGTTAAGACTTCTTATTCACCGTGTCGTCCAGTTGTAACACTGTATCAAGCTTAGCTTGTATGTGATCGAAGCTATCGGCACCAGCGTAATCTACATTTGATGATTGCCATTGTTGAAGATGTTGTTTCTGTGATTCCAGTTTCAACTGCGCTTCTTTCTTTACCTCATGCACGCTGTCAGGCTGCCCGCCATAATTAGGGGGGTTCTCGGCACCTTTATATTCCTGCATTGCATGGGAGGTGACATGGTTGTTTTGTTATAATGTTGGTGGCCCTAATTCACCAGAGACACAAGGTGTATGCATAGCCTCATACTTCTATATGGGTGAGGGCCTACAGTGAGGCATGTCATGGGATCAGGGATTTAGACCAGAGTTGGCCCATTACCACAACATTGTGTATGCACATTCTATTCTATATGGGTGAGGTCCTACAGTGAGGCACACCATGGGACCTGGGATTTAGACCAGAGTTGGCCCATTACCCCAACATTGTGTATGCACATTCTATTCTATATGGGTAAGGGCCTACAGTGAGGCACGCCATGGGACCAGGGATTTAGACAAGAGTTGGCTTATTACCCAAACACCCATTGTGCTACAACTCATTAGTAACCACTGGGTTGGAACAATAGCAGTTAAGTGTCTTGCCCAAGGAGGCATACAGCATACAACTACCGGCATCGAACCAGGTATCATTTGGTTACGATGCAAGCACCAAACAATCGAGCTATAGTACCAGACATATTTTGGCAATTTCCGAACAAGTAATATAGTTTCTTCTACATAACCCTTAAACACACTTAAACAAGCCTCCGTATTTTAACTTAAATAAACAAAGTATTACAATTGTTGTTGTTTTCCTCATTCCCTCCAAACCCTGCACCTTGGCCCATACCTTCCACCATTGTTTCACCAATGTTTTTTCATGGATGCCTGGGTCGAAATATAAGGGTTATTTATGCAAAACAATATTATATTAACAAGAGTCGAAATACGTGTATATTCAAATGTATTCCAAATATATTGTAAGCAATACAACTTTATGATGTATCTTGCTTCAAAAAAGTAAAATAAATTGGGCAACCAATAAAACTCTCCGTGTTACTGGCACAAATACTGCTGTATATAAAATTTCTTAATCTAAACAAATTTAAAATATGTAAGTATTTTTAAACCAGAATTGTTGCAACTTATAACCAAACAACCACCTGGTCCGTCAACTTGCGTGACTTCCCCGGTTTTCTCATCATATTTGTGATTCCATGGTTTTACGAACCCAATGAAATGAACTATCTTTGTATCTTTGCCATACCTGGAAATAACTTTTTTAAATGTAGAAAAAATAATCAAACACTCATAAGTTTATATACGGCCTAAATCCTACGTTTTATTCCTTAACACCCATTTAGAATAAGTTAAAAATTTTACCATGTGAGCCAATTATTTTTCCTAGACCACAATTTTTATTTCCAATTCAAGCAACCTTTAACACAATAACATTTTTACTTTGGCCAGCGCAAGCAATAACCTGAGTAATATTTTATTCAAGACATAATAAACATCTTACTGGGCAAACGCAGGTGAATATGTATAAGTTGCCGTTGAATGCATGTTGTATAAGAAGGACAACCTTTTGCTTGTGTCAGATGTCGACCATTCCGAGAAATAGGAATTCAGTAACCCCTGGTCCCCGCCTGTATAATGAGGGGGGGGGGGTTCAATTAAATTAACATAAACATATAAACATGTTCTTAACAAAGTAGATGTGAAAGTAACAAAGGGGAGAATGGTAGGTACTTGTATATACGGCACGTGCATAACTATTTATGTTATAATTTAGTTCTTCAGAAAGATTAACAGTTTGGATATTATATCAACTTAATCAAGAGTTTATAAATGAAATAGTATGCAGATATTAGTTCAAAGAGTAACAAATAGTGTAAATTTAATATTTTGTGATGTTTTAGCCAGTGCCCCTGGTTGTTGGGGTAATAGACCTACATCCCAGGTGCCAGGTGTGCCTTACTGGAGACCTAACCCTTATAGAATAGAATCTCTATTATTGAGTGTCTATAAACTGCCTCAGTGGGGTCTAAATGGTAGCACCCTGGGTGTTGGGGTAATATATCTACATCCCAGGTCTCAGGTGTGCCTCACTCAAGACCTCACCCTTATAGAACACAACACAAACTCACCATCAAAGCTACCATCAGTATCGGCAAGTTTGATGAGATTATTATAAGTTTCCATGGAAGGTGTGAACACAAACACACCAGAGTTGAACATATCTGGCCACCCAGCGTCAGGGGAAGCCGATAGTTCGTTGCGCTCGAACAATTCGTCAACATTTGTCAACACCTGTTTCAGGGGGAGGGGTGGTTACATGCCTTTTCTTATAAATCAAATTTGATTGTAATGTTTACTGATTAATGCATTGTAGAAAGTTCCAGGTTCCAAAGCAGATCTTGGCAACCCAGGTTTGGAGGTTAATATGGATAATAGCAAAACAAAGGTTTCGTGGGAATTTTCAAAACTAGAAGTTCTTTAGAAAAACTCGACCAAAACAAAAACCACAACCATACCAAGGTGTCGGCATCCAAGAAGACACACTTTGTGTATTGAACCAATCGCCAGCAATGTAACTTAGTGAAAGTAACGCCAAGTTCAGGTCGATGTAGCAACGCAAGGTGAGCGTCGTCGTTGCTGTCTAATACGTCAACCACGATAACATGGTCGAACAAAACAGAAAGCCGAGACCTTGGAATAAAAGGAGAAAAGTGAATGATTTCGCTTAGCCGTTAACAAAATTATATACATTTTTATCTACAGCGTGTTTTAACCATGGCCGTTTCGCCGTTTATTCTTTTTTATGTTGTTTTAACTAATATGTAAATATGTGTATCGCTGACAATTTGCACAACCATGAGCGATCACTGAGATGCAATTGTGATGTCTTGCCTACAAGGGGTGACAGCCTTACGTCTGCAAATCGTAATTTAAACACCAGGCGTTATAGACCATTTAGTTAAAAAGTTCGCAAACACTTAATGAATAAATGATCATTTTGTGTAAGATGTTTCTAAGTTGCAATATTCAGGTAATTTACATTTAGAATTTTTTTTTATACTTTACATAAAATGTATAGCTTGTAAATAACACAAAGTCTTATAAATTGTGACCAAAATCCCACCTGCAAATTGTTGATACTTGCGGAGTGATTAAGACAACGATTTCCCTTCGTGTCTTGTGTCGTCTTAGAGATTGCGCAACAACTAGTGCACCGTCGCAATAACGATCGTTTGTAGCTAACGTGACGAAGGCCTCGCGTGCCATAATTAAACCAAATAAATAAAACTAACTGCTTAGAAATGAGATAATGTTATGTAATATAAAGGTAGTGTCAACAATAGCTTGCAAGAAATGCTGCTAAAGTAACGTCACACACGAACGTGGTTTAAAACCGCCGCTTAAATGGACGACGCTGTACTTTAAACATCTTCCAGTTTCGTAATTTATTCCTTACTAAAAAAACAACCCATGTAATAAACAAAAGCTGATAAAATAATTAAAACGTTGATTTCACGTTTTAAATTGTCATATCCTGTTATTGTAAGTCATTTTCACGACTTAATCGTCGTTTTCATTAATATACGATTACTAGGTCCACATAAACACATATATGCTGCTGGTATGCACTTACACGTACATTCCACAACACATGCCCACCTGCGAGCTATAATTTCAAAATCAAACCACCTGAACTTTACTTAACCTTGAACTCAATCATGCGTGTTAAGTTGGCGCCAAATCTTTTACTTGGCGCCTTTTTTCCTCCACAGTCACCCATCGGTGATTTCATAGACATGTTATACTGGCTTTCGTGGCAATATATTTACCTGAATATTTGCCACTTTTAAAGCAATATGTTTTTAATAATCTGCTTTCTAATGTAAGAGTGTCATGGTTTCATAGACACTGATCACTCGTGGCCCCTGCTTCATCAAAATTTATTTTACCTGTTATTTTATTACTACTGTAGAGTAAGTGATTCCCTGCACGACTATGCTTGTGGTAACCGCTTAAGAAACTATTGGGGAAAACTTGGCCGGAATGTCAGGTCCCCGACATGACCTCACTCATATAGAGTGTTTGAATACAATGTTGTGGTAATGGGCCAATTATGCAGTGTCCCGTCGTAGAACCTTACCCATATAGAATATTGCAATGGACTAGAAACAGTCTGCCTTTGACTGCATTGTAACTAAGCTATTGTCTGCCATGCAACAAATTCATTTTATTTAAAATTGATTAGATTTAATTTGTTAACATTGGGTTACTGCGTAAGTGCGCCAAGTTACTGCAGTTATGACGTAATAATGCGGTCATTATGCGACAACAAACATTGTGACCTGGACGAGACATGATTCCGTTTGTACAGTGAGGATAAAACACAATGAAAAACCTGCATTCGATGTTCAAACACCAAGCACTCTATTATTTACATTATTGAAGATGTAACTTTAGCATTTGGAAAATTTGCTTCTAAATTTCAATAATTAAATAGTGATGCTATGAATGCGAGTGTAAAACATGACGAACGCAGCAGGAACTAGACGTAAATAAAATCATAAAAACACAATAATAATATCCCATATGTGCCAGCTGTGTATATATGTCTAATGTTGCATCCCTTATTGTGATGTGGGCTTGGCACAATGTAACTTGATGCAGGGGATTATGTTTTGCTGATATGATGTAATGTTGAAATATAAACTACTGTTGGGAGATGAATGATAGAAAATTTGGTAAAATAAGATCCGTCTAAATTAACGATGAGCGCAATTAAAAAACAACAATTACAATAATTGCTTCATATTACACAAACTGTGCCTTGAAACGATAAAACGGGTAAACTTGTTCAGAAAATAACGCAGCCTTCAAAAACTTAGTCTTCATTTGAAGCCTTTAGAAGATTCTTATGGAGTGACACAACTTAGCGCAGTTGAAGCTCTATAGCATTGCTGTTATGTTCGTTATTGCTTTAATAGGCTTTATAGGCTGGTTAAACAGTTACATTTATAACAGCATTGCTATATTTCAGCTTTACTTAGTATGGTTTAAACCTCCAACCCTCAAGCATTTGAAGCATCCGACACTGAACCTGCTACACTACGACGTGGGGTCACGTTACCACTTATTGATGACATCACGTCCGCATCATAACCACCCGTTGTTACGCTGAACGAATCTTCGTCCTCGCCCAGTAACTGTGGGGGGAGGGGTTACTTGCAAGGTTTATACAACATATGCATGTGTCTTCCCAAGTGGATGTAACTAACTTATTTATCCTCGCGTGGTGAGGCAGTCGTTATAACATGGGTGTTCTGTTTCACACACTTCATGCCCGCTTACAGGTTGCAACGTATCTATGAATGTAATGAATGAATGTAACTTACTTTATCCTCGCGTGGCCGGAAAACGACAGTCGTTATCACACGGGTTTAACACCTCGTGCCAGCTTACGAGTTACCATGTATGTTACTTTGTGGGTGATTATTTTTTTGTATTTTTTCATTTTTTTTATGTATGGCTGATTATTTGGACAACTCATTAGTGACCACATTGCGTTAAGTATCCTGCCCAAGAAAACATACGCACACAATGGTAGCAGCGTCCAGCCTTGAACTTAGTGACCTATGAGATACTCTATGCTAACTCATTAAATATAGCCAATGCAACGTACACATAATGTTACATACTTGTTCATGGAGTATTTGTGACAATTCAGCAGCCGTCCTCAAGTAGCATTCCTGTAGCGACTCATGATATACTTGTTGGTTGCTCGTTATAAGTTGTTCGTTTATATAAAGCGCTCGTCCACAAAGATCAACGAATCGACTGTAATTCAATATATGGTTAACGTTAGGGAAGGAGAGAAGGAATAACAACAACCTTGGATAAGTAAAAAAAAACACACAAAGTCTTGAAAATGCTACTTTTGGTAAGTGTCTATAAATGGCCAGGTAACACTCAAATATTTAAACAGCAAATTTTACAATAAAATATTATATTTGGCAGAGCATGGGAACATACAGCAACCGTAATAAACTATGGCTTAGTAATTAAAGCTGTAAGTAATGCCACAATACCTCCATATACAAAAGCAAGATACCCTCGCAGTATAATTATATACTCACCGAAACACCCCACGTAGAAGTTCAATCGTGTTCGCCGCGTGGTTTTGAACCTTGCTGTCTTCCAAGAAAGCTTTGGCGTAAGCAAGTGGGCCGGCGTTTACCTGGTGGTGGATGGTGGGTAGTGTGGGACATATGGTGTCCACATATATTGGTGGTTGATACTTATTACTATTACTGATTGTGTGGGGGCATTGATGCTTATAACACAGTTTTCATAATGTGTAAACATATGCGTTGATCCCATATACATTGTTACCACGTATGTAACTGGGTAATTGGTGATACATTGTCACCAAAGCGCAATAGAACGATTTGGATTCGTTAAATAAGGGAGATGGCTGCGGACCAGTCTGTGTTTCAAATATTGCAACTGTTTCATGTACGGACAACATAAATGATACAAACAACATAAATGATACAAACAACATACCAATATAAACATAACTACGTTCTATCTGCGTTCCAACACCCCCTCACCTGCACGTTAACTGATCCTTGCAACCTTAGTTGCAATTTCTTCAAATCCACTCTTTCAGCCGTGATTAGTTGCTCAAGTTCGTTACATTTTGACGTCATCTCATCTAGGGCCACCTCGATTGGTTTAAGCTCGAAACTTCTCATTGACATTACAGGGATTCGTTTCTTCACGTAAGGGAAGCTATGGGAGGCTGGGGGGTGGAGGGGATTATATGGGGGCAGTGTACAGGTAATTAATGGAGAAAGTTAATACAACCTGACGTTTAGGCCAGTGTTAGTTCATTACATTAAATAAAGATGGTTTAATTTTTATGCTAGAACATTATTTTTAGGAGAGATAACCGTACTACTACAAACAACTTTTAAACTTGCTTTTATATATATATAGTATAACGCAGCCCTCACTTTTGTTGAAAGAGCAACGATACATATGACATAACAAATACATATGACGTAACACTTACTGGTAAGTATTGTCTTCCGCTTCCATTGTTCCTCAATATCCCCTCTTGCTCGCCCTCCAGGGGTGAAGGGAGTTTCGAACACAAAGTTACGAACATTATGTTGTTGTTCGAAGTATGTTGTACGTTGTTCACGTTCGTGTTCATCAAAGTAAGGTTGCACGTAGGTTACTTGTATGTAAGCTAACTTGCTGTCCAATTCCTTGGTGTTTACCTGGTATATGGGGTTGTGTTTGAAACTAATATTCGAATAACATTTGCTGCCGTGATAATAGTACATTGTGGGTGTATGTGTCCTTGGGCAAGACACAACAGTAATTGCTTAAACCCAGTGGTCACTAATGGGTCATCTAAATTGTCAGCCATACAGAAAACAATCACCCACAAAGTTACACACGTGACACGTGGTAACTTGTAAGCAGGCACAAGGTGTATGAAACAGAACACCCGAGTTATAGCGACTGTCGTTGCCCCGCCATGCGAGGATAATTAATTTGAAACAAAACAGCTGTGTTATAAACAAGTTACATTCATTCTCACCTTCCCAGATTCTTGTATAAGCCTCACATTTTCACTCCCGTACTTGCTTCCATAGGTTGCTTGTAGTCGTTGGGATATCTCCGATAGCTGGGTGAGCTTGGGTTCCTGGGGGTTTGGGGGGGGTTGGTATTAACAAGGTGCAGGCATGGATATGAACACGGCAGTACACAAATTTAAACTGGGAGTGTGGTAATGGGACAACTCTGGTCAAAATGTTAGTTACCCTGGCTTGCCATTTAACCTCACTCATGTAGAATAGAGTTACGAATTACGATCAAGAAGAAATACATTTATAGAGCTGTCCCTTACCTCAAACTGTGGGGTAATGAGCCAATTGTAGCTGAAACCCGATGCTTAATGCTGTTGGTTAAGCTTACACCTCATCCATGTAAAACACTCCCATATTACGCATAAGAATAACGAACCTTATAAATATATTGTTTCCCGTCTTCCTCTTCAAAGTGAGATTGTCCATACAACGCGACCCTGAAGAACTTGCCAAGCAATCTCTTTCCATTACGATTGACTTCGAGTACTTTCTCATAACCTCGCTTCATGGTGTCGTATACATTTACTAAACTCTGTTGGTGAGGGGGGTTAGATACAACCCTGGTACCTCATATATACATTACACTAATAATGTCACTAACATACTACGTCACCAACACGTTACGTCATACACGTAACGTCACAAACACGTTACGTCACAAACACGCTAAGTCACCAACACATTACGTCACAATACGCCAAGTTACAAACACATTACGTCAACCACACGTAACGTCACAACACGTTACGTCACACACACGCTATACGTCATAACACATAACGTCACAAAGACGTTACGTCACAACACATTACGTCACACAGACGTTACGTCACAACACATTACGTCACAACACGTTACGTCACAACACGTTACGTCACAACACGTTACGTCACAACACATTACGTCACAACACATTACGTCACAACACATTACGTCACAACACATTACGTCACAACACGATACGTCATAATTACCTCATAATCCCTCCGCTTCTCATAGTAAGGGGTAATCATGGCGAATATTGTGGCCAACAACTCGTAACGTTCGGCTTGTTGCAAAGTTTCAACGCATGTATGGAGCATCTCTATCAGCATGTCCTGTGTGTATTACACGTTATACTGTAATGCTGTGTGTATTAACTACACGTGTATATATTGCATTGTAAGCTGTATAGACGAGGACGACGGTCGTTAATGTGGAAAACTACTTGAGGAAAATAATTAAACAATAAGTGTGGCTGTTAAACCCACGCATGAACATATTAGTTCCACACCTCGTTATAAGGAACGTCCTGCATCCCACTATCTTCCTTCATCGCCAACTCTTCTTTCTCCACGTTGGGTGAGATCATGCGGAACAACGCGCATCCCTTGGCCAGCATACCTGGTGTATTGTGTGTTTGTATTTAAGTGGGGTGGTGTGGTTTACACGGGAATTTCACCCAACACCCTGCTTACTTTATAGATATATAATGTATTTAAAAGTCGCAAACAAATTATTGCAATTAAGTTTGAAGCTTATTTTTCGTGCAATCAATTTCAAATTACGTAAACAGCAACCAAAATATTGAAACTACTTGTTACAATATTTGCATGCTATACAAATGCTTGTTTTCATTAGATATGAAATATGGGAACCCGCAAATTACTGGCGGTCGAATCATCCGAAATTACGTTTAATTTCAAACTTTTCACCCAAACTTTAAATCAGCTCATTAGCGCCCACGTGCGATCAATTATTCCCACACAACTCACTTCCGGGTATGACGTCATTATCATGGTTCGAACCCCCGAATACTTTAGTTATAAACGCAGTTGACAACCCTGTCTGCATCGACGCGATGCTCTGATCGCGATCACGCTGTTCTATAGGTTTATGACGTCATAAAGCGACGATTAAATACCAGAATAACTTATCAGTGTTGACCAATGTCAATATAGCGCAGAAAATTAATTTTGTGATTTTTCCCCCCACACTCAGGTTGCACCGAGTCAGTTTAACGGTGGGGTTTAGTTTACCAAAGTTGACTAAATCTTGATTAAAACGATTTTAATTCCCGCAAATACATTCATCATGTAGTTAATATAACCGAACATAACTTCTATATTTAGAATAATTCCCGATAAACGTGATTAAATAACATGTTGTAAGCAGACGATGTTCCAGGAAAGCCATTGTGAATTGTTACGAATCGTGTCGTAACAATGTAGTTACAATGTATAATACGATGGACAATGCAGCAATAGTGACGCATAATGCTACATTGATGACGAATATGACGTAGTTTAAACAAAAATATTTAAAGTCGTGTATTTTTGCTGCTTCTGTGCGTGAAATTTAACATCGGTTTTGTGATTTACGCTACAGCTGGATTATTTAACGGAAGTTTAAGACAGCGATTGTCGTTTACTTAGCTTTGTATGACGACAATATACGTAACACATACCAAACGTATATAACACAAAACCAAAGCTCTCACCTTTCCGTTTCAAATACTCGGCGACCAACGCAGCGATATGAACGTAACACATGGCAACCTATATATGGGATATATGAATTAAAGTGGGTTCATAAACTGGTGTCATGAATATCATCGGGTACATAGTAAGCAGGCCACTATTAATAAAGGTATTGAACTTATAAACCAGTAATATTTATTGGTCAGCATCTTCTTATATTAATCATTAATAGTTACTGATGGCATGCCTCACTGCAAGCTCTCATCCAAACAGAACATACGGTATGTTCATACAAGTATAACTCTATACAATGTATATGTATATAGCTATATAATAAATACAATAAACACGCATGCTGCAGCATCTTATGCACACATACACCCCCCCCCCACCTCCGAGTAGTTCCCATTCTTCTTGTGCACGCGAGCCATGGACTCCAACCACGTTTTCCTCAACTCCGGATTCTCCGCATACGACTTTGCCAAACTACACTGAAGGTCAACCAACATCTCAGGGTCGTCCTTGTGCTCTTTCATGGCGGCTGTCGCCATCAACACGGTGCGGATCTTCTTTGTGAGTTCTTTAACCTCAACAGGGAAGGTGGAACTCTGCAAGTTAGATGGGGGTTTATGTGGATGATGGTATTTTGGTATATATGTAACATTGTGTGTTTAATATACAGGAATGGGGATGTAGATGTGAATGGTGGTAACATAGTAAATGAGTGACGCTTAAATATATTGTATAGCAGGGTGGGTAAAGATGGGACAACTTTTTTATTCTATTTTCTCGTCCCATTTGGTAAACAAAGAACATTCAAATATTTATAAAACTGTATCTTCACGACTTTCATACCGTTTTTAGTAGCTTAAAACACGATCAGGAAACACGGGATATTATGTGCTAAAGGTGTCCCATGTTACCCCACAGTACTATGAGGTAATAAACCAATAACATAAGGGTAGCATAATGACCCAATAAACGGAAAGCAATATAATAACCGTCAATACACAGTGTAGATAAAATAAATAAACCTCATACAAAGACAAGGCTGTAAAGTGGCAACAAAACACCTGTGTTTAAAATATAATGCCTCAATGTAGACTAAACATACGGGTTTCATTCCTTTTAAATTGATGTATAAAATAAGATAAATATTTATAAATGTGAAAACTTTCAAAATTCATATATAATTAAGACACAAATAGATTAAAAAGCCATTTGATCGCATACCAAAGCCGAGCCTCCATATGCGGTATTAAAACACCTGTTACAACTTAATGTTCAAACGGTTAATTTAAAATAAATGTATATTATATTCAATCTATGATATAATTACACACCGATACACAAGTGGAGACTTGGTAATTACGTTACAAACAACGTTGCGAACATTTTAAACAAAGTTTTGAATATAAATTGAATTCATACATAAAAATGTGTGTAGAAAGATTTTGTCCATTAGTTTCTGACATTGTATAACTGTTTTCATAAGATAAGCAAGAAATAATTGAACAAAGTTTCTATATTTATAAAGTTAAATTAAATGTCAGAATAATATTTTAGCATCACGTTATTCTCACGGGATGTTTCCACACAAACCGTATATGGAAAATAATGGTGACTTCTCCATCACGAAGTTTAGTAACGTGTGAGTTCCACACTCGTGGTAGTGGCGACGCAAATAAATAGAAAGTGAAATCGATTTGAGAAAAAAGATTGATTTATTGCTGTGGCGTATAATCTTGGTGTTTGGGAGAAATGATTGAAACTGTGCGCAAATAAAGTCGTTTCTTCGGTCATAATGGACGTTGACCTTATGGAGAATTACAGAGGTGTGAAATTACTAGGTAGCAATGAAGTGGATTGTGTGTTTCCTTGTCGGTTTGAAGCGAGCTACTCTGCGGTGTTAGTTGCGTTCAAACAGCCAACCAGGAAATCGAGGTTTTAAAGCGTAGGCTTTTGTGTTTGTTCTTTCACGCAGCCACATATATATAGGCGTGCATACGAGGCCGCGTAAACGCGTATTAATCACCAGTATTATCATCAGCGTTAAGATAATGTACATTCGGTAAACTGATACAAGGAAGAGAAGCTTCGTATGTACGTTGGTATTCAAATGTAGCTTGTGTGCTGCTGAGTTGTATGAATTATTCACATGGGGACGGAGGTTAGGTAACAGGTGGAAAGTATTGAGTGCAGCAAAGTTATAACAGTATATACTGTATAGTCAGTGTGATGCTGTGTGGACGGTGTAGTATATGTTATGTAGTGTTGTTTATAATATAGAAACTATAAGTGTATTGCAAGGTATCATTAGTGATGTCACTGTATTGATTGTTACGTCATATAATATATACAATAACGTCTTATATGGTATAACGCGTTACTGATTTAAAGGAAAGTGGATGAAATACAATATATAGTGGAGGCGTGGGTTATGAAATTGCTATGGTATAAGTATACGTTGTACTGCGTATTGTTACGCAAGTACATTCGGCTACGAACAATACAACGGATCCTTGTATTAAACGGTGAAGTATTATATACATGCATAGTTATAATGGACAAATATACAATATAAGCAAACACGATGGTAAATACACTGTATATACTTGTTTACTACGGTTGTTATAATTGGAACTTCAATGTGCATAGTGGTGGATTTAAGTGCTTGATTAAATTGTATGGTACTTATGTATTTTGTGTTGTTATGAGAACAGCATTAAATAAATTCGTTATTTGGAAATACCAGAAACACGGTGTGAAAGGTTACCATAGTTCATGAATAAGGATTACAATATACGTCATAAAGTGGATTGTTTTGTCACAAACTTAATCAGGTGAAGCACAGGTCATTGTTAAAAGTCAGCAGAAAAGTTCAAAGAGAAACCTTTGTACAGATATGTTAATTAATATTATGTATTTAGTTGTACAGGCATAATATGCATGTGTTACGTTATACCTGTTTTTGTATTGGTGACGTTTATTGTTTATTTTGTTTATGTTAAATTTTAAAGCGGTATGTGTGGTGTATGCGATATATATGTTATGTTTATAAAGTGTAGTATACATGTGATGTATATACTGCGTGTTGTGGACAGTTTAATGTGCATATTATATAAAAGTGCGGTTGTATAACAGAGTATCGTTCTACTATTGCTGTTAAAGCGGTTGATCTATATATGACGTAACAATTGAATAAACGTGACAAATACATATTGTGATAAAACAATGAGTCACTATGACGTCACAGTCAATGTCTTCGAGAACAGTTACATTAACAAACAAACTTAATTGTTTTTATGTTGTTACGTAACAATGTGAATGTGACGTAATAATTATTTAGGCTGTTACGTCACAGTTATCGTGTGTTACGTCACAATAATTTTCCAAACCAAAATTGGAGTTCGAAAATCGCGTGTATCGCGTTTTTATTGTTACGTGATATAGAACAATAGAATAGCGTCACGATATCGCGTATTTTTATACGTGGGTGATTTACTTATATGGAGTGTGATAACTGTGGTGTATGAGGTTAATTTATAAAAGTTGCCGTTTATTCGGTTTCACGCGTTCAGCCGAATGCAGCGCTTCTCTAAGAATCGCAAAAGTGATTTATGTTGTAGAAGTTCGAACGCTAGAAGAGATTACTCATCCTAGGCCGGTCTAGACTTATCCTGTGTTAGACTACACTAAGTTCCGAGTTTTGAGCAGAATTTGCAACGCACCGCCATTTAAGGTTTAAATGTTCGGTGGAACAAAGAATTATTCGCAACAGCGTTTGTTGTTCTGTTATTACGTGGCTTAATTGAGACGCTGTTGATGAAGTCATTCGGGTGTAAATGTTGTTTGGGATTAGTGATTCTGTATTGACGTATGTCATACATGTATGTAGGGTAGCGAATGTACAATGCGTGTTATGGGTTTATGGGGCATTTATTTTATACTTTTTAACGGCAACGTGTTTTAACTACTGTCGTTTTGCAGCTAATTCCCTTCTCGTGTGGTTGTTTTGATTAATTTGATCTTCGCTACGTATTCGAAGAAATAAATAAAACGTTATGTTATGCATTAATAGCTTGGTGTATACATAGTGTATAACGTTGTTGTTATAGATTCACATGATGTGTTACGGTATCGGCTAAGTTTTGAAACTAAATCATGGACAAAGTTGAGTCAAAGGAAACCAAAGCATGGAGAGGATCGTTGTTGTTAAACTTTGGGGACGGTGTTGGTGTCAGTTTGGATGAGTTAGGAAGGGAATATGATGAAATGATTACTACGTTTGAAGAACAGGTATGTAATGTATGGGTAGATGGATGTAATTTGTTTATTGTTTAGTAGCGGGGCAACGACAATCGTTATAACACGGGTGTTTCACACACCTCGTGCCCGCCTACAAGTAACCACGTACGCAACTTTTTGAGAATTGTTTTTAAGGCATATGCGCAACTCGCCACTGCGACGTTGTATAGAAAAGTAATCAATTATTAAAAGCTACATGAAAGTTGCAGCTGCTGTTGTACCTAAGTATAATCCCATGCATTAGGTGTGTGGGGTTGGGGGTATAAGGGAGATATAATGTATCTATAAAGGTGCTTGTTGTAACATATGGGTCTATGGTGGTTTATTGATTACATGACCTGCTGTTATTATACATGCATAGTAATATGTGATAAAGACAAGGGTTCTAACATACATAAAACCAAGCATTATGCAATTTAAATGAATATTAAACAACATGATAAATAGTCTGGTTTTATAAAAGCAAATCAACTTATGGTTCAATATATGTTTGGATACCATAACATATTATTGCAGAACACAAGAATGTTTATGGTCATATTTTTGCGCATGTTTATACATATTCACCATGTATAACATGCATGTTACGTCACAATGATAAAGAACAAAGGGCTTTGTTATAAACAATAGATTTTATCATTTTTCTTTATGAGGTCATAATATGAAAGCTTGGAACAATTGACTTCCGCGTGCCACATTATGAGCTAATAATAGATGCTATGACATCACAATCACGCACAATAATAGGGGAGAACACCTTTCGGAAAGTTTGTTGAAATATGATGACAAATTATGGGAGAATCTGGTAAAGTGGTGCAACCAATTCAACGTTATTGTTTTGTTGACACTTTGTGAAACTATTAAATATAGATTTTATTGAACCTCAAGCAACAAAAATCTTCACTTTATTTGACCTGGGTTTAGACTTTGATATATGTTTGTTATTTACCACGTTTAAATAGATGAACAAAGATTAATGTTATGACCTTTCACCCACAGAAACAACGACTGCGACAATTTATCCCGAACGGGGCAACAATATCCGAGGACCAAGTCACCCTCACCCCCCCAAGAAGCCACAGCCCCACCCTTAGTGCGTCTAGTACTTCCTCCAGGAAGATGAAGAGAGGAATCTCTGCATCGGGGATCAACACGCTAAGGAGCGCACAAGCAAGTCTGAAGAAGAAGTTTTCACGCTCCCATCTTCAAAAATCCCCCCTCGTTGAAAGGAAAGCAACAGGTTCTTGTTTGGAACTTTTTGGTTGTTAGGTTTAGTTAACATTGTAAGCCATGATCAGTGTCAAAGATATGGAGTGTTTTGTATAAAGTTTATGTGTTGTATTCTGTAAGGGTGAGGTCCTATAGTGCCAGGTATCTTGTTGTTCCTTTAAATATCATGGTAGTAACTTATTATATTCATTGTACATAACAAGGGTAATGTAGCATGTTTATATTCACTGCCAAACCCCCTGGCTCACCATTGGTACATTCCTATTGTTTTACCTTCATTTGTTTGTTAGCAATCATATCACTTAGTTTTACCTTCAAGGATATTTGTATACTGTGGTTGTTATAATGTGGTTATGCATGTCATGTATTTGTGTCCTTTTGTGTGCTTGGAAATAAAGATTCTTCATCAAGTTGTGTTGATGTGTGAACTTCATTTGTTGGGTGAATGATTGTGTTTGGGGTAACGGGTCATCTCTGGTTTAAATCTCTGGGTGGAATGGTGTAGTATAGAACCTCACTCTTATGGATTAGAGTTGGTGTCACCGTATGTAAAGATGCAAGGCAAGAGTTTTGTGATTATTTATTAAAAAATACTTGACAGTGAGCATAAGATGTGCCGAGGTTTTTGGGTATAGTTATAACTAGGGGGGAATAGAACGCGACTTTAGCTCTAGGTCAGGGTTGTCCCATTATCCAAACACATGGGTATTGCCGCATAGATAACAATGGTGGCACAGCTTTAGTGTGGACTTGCTTGAGGAAAAGTTGATGCAACAATTTTATTTAAATGCTAGCAATGTATATGAACATTTCATGTTCGTCCCTACTTTAAAAATATCTTTTGTTTAAGAAAGATAACATTTCATTATTAATAGATTATACCTAAAACATAAACAAACAAAGAAAATTTTAAACAACAATTTCTTCTCCCAGGTTCTAAAGACGGTAGATTTGATTCGGACACCGGGAGTTTGGACAGCGAGGTCTTTATGTCAAGCAAAGGATCAAGGAAAGCAAGCGAAGATTCCAATCATAATAACTCAACACACCAAAAGGATGAAAATGTAAAGACATTGGATGTAAATGACACCAAACCTCCGGTGTCTCCAACGAGGGAGAGGTGCGCTACAGTCAACACTTCACATAAAGTGATACTGACACCACCTGTGTTGGTGGATGGTGAAGTGAGGAAGGACTTCCAATATCTTTCCCCCTCCCATACATCAAGGTTTAACACAATGGACACTTCAGATAGAAGGAATAAGAAGGTTTTTCGGTCGGGTAGTTTCGCTCGTTTGATCGGAAAGTCAGATTGCGTGGGTGGTAAGAAACAACGAAGGGTGGAGGATGATTCCCCGCTTAAAGCTTTGTATAAAGCTACTGTGCAACATTCAGATGAGAATATCAACAATAATAACTACAGAACTGCAGACATTGTATTATCGCCTGGTTGATGTCGACGCTTATCTTCCATAAACACCCAGCATATGAAGACGAGATTTGATTTAAGAAATGAAACTTTTTTGGAGAAATTGGCATCATTTTGTATTCAGTATTGTGTTGTTGTAATTGGCCAACTGTGGTCTAAACCTGAGGTCCCATGGCATGCCTTGCTGTAGGCCCTCACCCAGTTAAACTACAAGTATTTAAAAGCAAGATTTTCCACCTCTTTAATTACTTTATCTTCCCAAAAGTTTCTTATATTTAAGTTTGTATTATATTTTACTACCAAAGGTATATATGTTGTCCTGTCTGCTTATGTACGCGGTACTTTAAAGATGTTTTAATGAAATATGAACAACAACAAGTATTTCTAGTGAATAATATCCAATGCTTACAACAGTCCATATAACTTAATATTGCTTTCATAAACGCCTTGCTTTATAATTAAAACAATCTTAAATATCGAAAGTTAATATTATTCCTTTATTGAATCCAAGGTTCCTAAACTTTACACCACAGAAATTTATTTGAAAATTATATTTTATATACTGTAACATCTCATGAATTTTCACTCCCTAATTTGCATTAAACTGCAATATAAAATGAAAAACAAATGAGATAAATCATTGACTTAATTATTTTAAAACTGAATATTATGGTTTATGTGTCTTATTTTTTGCATTTAAAAATGCACCATGTACACTAAACTACTTTGGGACCAACTTATGGGAATACAGCATAAAGTGACTGCATTGTTTAAACTGAATATTTTTCCACACTTTTATTGTTTTCGAATAAATTTGAAATTCTCTTGACATTATTGTGTTATGTAATAAAACAAAGGCAACGTTTGGTATCAGTAGTTTTAGCATGGTTGGTATTTCATGCTGTATTGGTAATTTTACAACCCAAATGAACATAATTGCATGGGGAATTATAAACGGCAGATGTCAATTGGGTTGATGAAGTATTTATGGGAAATAACTGCAATCAATAATAATATCAATACAATATAATGACCAACTGCTGTATATATGATGTATATACCACCATGAAACACTACATACCAGCATCTTGTTATGCATGGTTTGTACAAATACACAATAATGAGTATTCAATCACCTACAAAGTTACATACATGGTAGCTCATAAGCGGGCACAAGGTCTATGATATCTACAAGCTACAATATACTTATATCAACAGCTCATAATTCAACAACTGAAACTGAATGTAGAAATCTCTTTACAAAACTACATACTTAATACTTTAAGCAACACAACAACTGTGTACCTGAATACCACATGTAAATAACTTCCTGGCTATGAGAGGTGAAAGCCCAAACTACAACAAGGACATGAACAAGTTACCTCATTAAAACGTACACCTTACTATCAAACTATATTTCTTTGAGTATTGTATACAATTACATAAGAGTTGCATATAAATACACAGAACATGTATAACACACTACAGTGGTAGCCATATACATTCATATAATATATACCTTGATTTAAAGAACATGCAAACCCTGATCTTGGTATGCTATACAACCACATATACACCACACTATATATATATAGGTATACAACATCATATGCATTGAAATATATCTACCATTAACACTAAGTAATATGCTCTCATATTAATGTAGCAAGCCATCATATGTACATTAACACATAATCTATACAGATACTACTAAACAACATGCACAAACCACTGCAATATAAGTATTGGCTACTTATATTTTATAAGCAATACATAACAGTGTAATATGTTCCCTATTTAAATAATGCGACATTCAAACTCCTATATACAGTATACATGGTACACCTTGTTTTAACAGCCTATATCCACCATATAATATGCACATAAAAATATTGCAATTTACTCTTTGCAATTTATATTTTATAGACAATACATAATACCTTGTATAAACACAAGGATAATACACCCAACCCCATATAACCCAACCCACGTACTTGCATCCCTATATACAGTATATACACACCTGTTATTGGCAGTACATATACTACCTTATATATAACCCTTATATAAAGCCACACATATGCGCACCTGCATTCCTTTATCACTGATAGCATACGTGTTGATCACGGACAGCGAGTTTTGGAACCTTGAGCTCCCGATTCCAACTTCTTCACTTATTAACTGGGACACTGACTTGATCATCTGGGGGTTAATATGGGTGGTGTGTTAGGATTATGAGGTTATTCTATAAGGGTGAGGTTCTATGGTGAGACTTGCCAGGGTTCCAGATCCTAGGATTTAGGCCGAAACTTGTCTGGGATTGGAATTTTAGGCCGAAACTAGAATGTCATAACGAGGTGCTACTGTTGGGTTATTAGTAAATAAGGGAAATGTAATACAGATTGGTGGACACAGTTTAACAGAATCTCTATTATCTATAAACTGCCTCAGTGTGGTCTAGATGGTAACACCCTGGGTGTTGGGGTAATATACCTACATCCCAGGTCTAGGGTGTGCATCACTGAAGACCTCACCCTTACAGATTAGAATTTATATTATTGAGTTTCTATAAACTGCTTCAGTGGGGTCTAGATCTGGGTGTTGGGGTAATAGACCTACATCCCAGGTCTCAGGTGTGCCTCACTTAGGACCTCACTCTTATAGAACAGAATTTATATTCTAACACCACACCTGCAAATGCGATCGCACAAAGTTTTTCTTAGGTCTCCCCTCATCGTAATTCTTCCTCATAAGTAAATACAACAACGCACACGCCTCCGATCTCAGGGATGCAAGTTGGGAGTTACAACACTTCAACGAGTAATAAATAAGTGACGCACACAAGTCAGCTGAACCTCGGAATAATACGCTTGGGAACTGAAACCAACAACAAATATAATCAAACATAAATTTAAATTTTTTTTTTTAAATAATAGAAGGTATGTAAAAAGATAAAATAACTGTATATATTGTCCCATATAATATTAGAACACAGAAAAATTAATCCATGTATTTTGTCAATTTAACCCGGATACTAAACCCACAATCAAAAGGGCTTTTATGAACTTTAAACAGCAGAATTCAGGTTATACAATGTTCGATGTTAAGAAGGGCTTACACTCAAATATAGTTGGTCTGTTACGTACAAATACACAAACAAGATCAACTATATAGTGAAGTCACGTCATACACACCTTGCATAGCAATAATCTGAACGACGCAAACGCATTTTTAAGAACTGTCTCCGATTGACTGACTTGTAGGAACAGCAACATTACTGCGAATAATTTGTTCATCAACCGGTTGTCGCCTTCCTTGCTTGTAAGTTGTTTCTATTAATATTAACAACGTTAGTTACATGGGGGGCATGACAGGGTATCTGGTGTTCCAGATTAGGCTGACATTGGGGTAAAAAGAAACTAAAACTGCTATTTAGTGTCAATATAAGGATTATAATAACAGCAGTTAAATATCATGTTGTTTCTATCCTTACTATATAACGTTTATTTATGACTGTATGGGTTATAACTATAGGAGTCTAACATTGGTGCGTATGCTGTGGATTTATATCCTATGGGAATATTCTGGGTACACCTAAGGTTAATTAGTGAAAACGGATAAATCCGTTATTTTGCACCAAATATGAGTAATATAAAATGCCATATGGCACAAACAGCACCCTGGATCCCATAAGATGGCCGTTTATGTTTCACCTTAAACTGCCTTTGAAACTCAGCCAGCATATCAAGCACAATAAGCCCAACTTCAGTTGAAAGATTTGCTTCAAGTAATGTTAATCTTACAAGTTCCTTCTCATCAATCATGTGGGAGGCTTCTGTTGGAGGTGATATATATATTCACGTGTTGGGGTCAAATTAACGTTTTTTTAATGGAGGAGACAAAAAAGGTTTATAATACAATAAGTCAGGCAGCAAAGTAAGGGATCTCTTGGTATAGAAGACCACATTAAAGACTTGATTATTTTTTGGATGTTTTTTCTCTATTTATATATGGCTGACAATTTGGACAACCTATCAGTGACCACTGGGTTGGAGCAGTTTGCGTTACAGAACAAATATGCCCACAATAGTAACAGCGTCGAGTCTTGACCCGTGTATCCCTTACACAACTAACTTACGAGTGATCATCGGTTCAGCAAGATTCATAAGATAATGGTGGGCGGTTGATGAACGGATTCGAACCGGAAGGGTCTTGGACTTGCTGTTCAGTTTCGATAATGAACCAAATCTATGGGGGGTTAAGTTAAGTTGGTGGTATGCAAATATAACTGAGGTGTAATTGAGTATTTCTTGTTTAATATCATGCATAATTATACTGTAAGGCCATATCAAAGCATTGGGTAATTTAAAATGGGGCCAGCATGTTTGGGAAGCCTGTTAAAAACTTGACTTAAATTGTGTTGCTGCAAGTCCATTATATTTTGATATGAAAACTTTCAAAGCTCGGAATTATTCACCAGTGACACGTTTAACTTTATAGTAAGTTCAAACGTGTGTGTTGGTACAAAACATACATTAAACAGTCTAAACATCCGCAGGATAAAGTAAACGGAGATTAAACATGGTTTGGCATTGTAATTGTACACCACAGGTTAATTACTATATTGGGATGAAATGAAATTATTCATCGAAAATGATCAATCACCATTGTAAGCTTAATAAGTCTGATGAAGCTTTTCATTTTGGATGTTACAACCCTGTGTGGTGGGAAATAGGACGTGAAATGTCGGTTTGAAAAAAACAATTTGCCGGAAAAGCTTAATCAGATTTATACCATGCGTGGCAACAGCAGCTTAAGTAAGTACACACCCAGCAATTAGGGAGGTATATACTATTGCTTGTATATGCAGTTGTACACCCCATGCAACAATTAACATGTATCGATAATTTAAGCGACCTTACCATGTGAATGGTGAGTGGGTTGGAACAGAAACATATCAATAAAACAAGAATGCATTAAAATGAATCTTATACGAAAGCAATACATAAATGTTATCTGCTGGTCGCATACACCAAGTTCGGTGGCATTTCCACTACAATATTTTCACAACCTGCCATTGCCATTTGGTAGCATTTGCTATACGCCACCGTGAACTTCAAGATCCAATAAAGTTTTTAGCCAAAACACACACACCTAGCAGTATCGAGCAGTGAACCCGGTATCCTTCGGTCACAATGCAGGCGCCCAACCACTAAACCACAGTTGTGACATTGCCCATTATCCCATGCTAACATATTATCAACTCATAATATACACACATCTAATAACAATACCAACACATTACACCACAGCATCACAATTATATAAAGTAACAACACATAGCATCACAATTATGCTTGATAACACAACACATATTCACCTGATTCCCTGGAACTGATGTTTCTTCCCCGTGTACTTGAAGTGGTGAATGCACATTCTGTCGTAAATATGTTAGTTGTTACAAACTGTGTAATGTATGGTTGGGTAAGTTACTATCATGTCTGCTAAACCACAAACAACCCCTACACCCCGTACATAATACAATCCACACAACTTACTCCAAAACTTCAAAGAAATCAATTTGTTCGTCCGTTGTTGAATCCTTCCAGAAGCCATGCAGAGCATCGGATGGCAGGTTATTCAACAAATGCATGAAACATAAGAGTAAGTTCCGTATCTCTGGTGCCGTGAACTTCTCATTAGGACTGAACCTTGTAGCGCTTGCCATGCTCAAAGTAGCCTGTGTAAGGTGGAGGGTGTAAGGTGGAGGGTTGAGGTCTAAACATAACCTGCTAGCTATAACATATTTTGTTCTTTTAAAAAAATGTTGTTTTTCAAATATAGTGAAAGAAAGTTTTTATGTTCCGTTCAGCAAAAAGGGACTTTGGGCCGCTTAACATACATTGTTGTAACCCAGTGGTCACTAACGGGTTGTAGCATCCTGGGTACCGGGGTAATGAGCCAAATATAAGTGAAGAAAAATTATGAAGACTTACCTTTAATTCAAGTTTATCGGTCACTTTATCACTAGTGGGTTGGGGGGGCGTGTTTGTGTTGTTCTGGTTATCGGACACAGCTAGTGAGCCTCGAGAACCTCGGGTTAGTAAACTACTGCCTGGGTTTGCTATGGGGTGGGAATTAAATACATTGGTTATAATATATAGTAGTTATAAGTGTTATATTTTCCCCAACTCAGGAGAAGCAATTATTAAAATAGGAAGTGTGGCCACAATCAAAATGTTATCCTCGTCATCAGACTTGGTGTTAACATTATAATGAAACATATATTAAGCAAAACAAACCATTACACAAGATATTATTATGAACCCCACAGCCAACTTACATATAGCGCTCATCACTGAGTTATCCGGTAACCTCGCCCGTAGGCTCCCGGTTCGATCCCCGATGGGGGGGAGTGAGAACACGTTGTTGAGAGAGGGGGAACTCTCGCCAGCTCCGCGCATGGGTGACGATTCGGTGAGGTCGTCTCGGGAAGACTGCCGGGGAAGATGGGGGTAATAAATATGAAAATATAGTAAGGTTGGGTAAGATCATTGGTATGCATGGCCACCCTGAGTGTTGTGTAATGGGCCAACTCAGGCCTAAATCCCAAGTACCATGGTGTGCCTAACTGTACAACCATTAAGTTCCAGTTATACAAATAATAACAATGTCAATATAAACGCTGATAAAGCTTTTAAAAAAAAATTTGTGAAACATGAGCCTAGGTACTTCTATTGGACAAATTAACGGGCAAAATAATGGGATACAACTAAGATTTTTAAACGGGGGAATCTATATTACAAAGTCTATATTACATTATGCCTGGTAAGTAACAGAACGATGTTAATAAGAACCAATACACGAATAATAATGAAATACCAATCTACTTACATGGGCACTTAATTCACACATAGTAACTTACATGGGCACTTAATACACATAGTAACTTACATGGGCACTTAATACACACATAGTAACTTACATGGGCACTTAATACACACATAGTAACTTACATGGGCACTTAATACACACATAGTAACTTACATGGGCACTTAATACACACATAGTAACTTACATGGGCACTTAATACACATAGTAACTTACATGGGCACTTAATACACACATAGTAACTTACATGGGCACTTAATACACACATAGTAACTTACGTGGGCACTTAATACACATAGTAACTTACATGGGCACTTAATACACATAGTAACTTACATGGGCACTTAATACACATATAGTAACTTACATGGGCACTTAATACACATAGTAACTTACATGGGCACTTAATGCACACATAGTAACTTACATGGGCACTTAATACACATAGTAACTTACATGGGCACTTAATACACATAGTAACTTACATGGGCACTTAATACACATAGTAACTTACATGGGCACTTAATACACATAGTAACTTACATGGGCACTTAATACACACATAGTAACTTACATGGGCACTTAATACACATATAGTAACTTACATGGGCACTTAATACACATAGTAACTTACATGGGCACTTAATACACATAGTAACTTACATGGGCACTTAATACACATAGTAACTTACATGGGCACTTAATACACATAGTAACTTACATGGGCACTTAATACACATAGTAACTTACATGGGCACTTAATACACACATAGTAACTTACATGGGCACTTAATACACATATAGTAACTTACATGGGCACTTAATACACATAGTAACTTACATGGGCACTTAATACACATAGTAACTTACATGGGCACTTAATACACATAGTAACTTACATGGGCACTTAATGCACACATAGTAACTTACATGGGCACTTAATACACACATAGTAACTTACATGGGCACTTAATACACACATAGTAACTTACATGGGCACTTAATACACACATAGTAACTTACATGGGCACTTAATACACACATAGTAACTTACATGGGCACTTAATACACACATAGTAACTTACATGGGCACTTAATACACATATAGTAACTTACATGGGCACTTAATACACATAGTAACTTACATGGGCACTTAATACACATAGTAACTTACATGGGCACTTAATGCACACATAGTAACTTACATGGGCACTTAATACACACATAGTAACTTACGTGGGCACTTAATACACATATAGTAACTTACGTGGGCACTTAATACACATAGTAACTTACATGGGCACTTAATACACATATAGTAACTTACGTGGGCACTTAATACACATAGTAACTTACATGGGCACTTAATACACATAGTAACTTACATGGGCACTTAATACACACATAGTAACTTACATGGGCACTTAATACACACATAGTAACTTACATGGGCACTTAATACACACATAGTAACTTACATGGGCACTTAATACACACATAGTAACTTACATGGGCACTTAATACACATATAGTAACTTACGTGGGCACTTAATACACATAGTAACTTACATGGGCACTTAATACACACATAGTAACTTACATGGGCACTTAATACACATAGTAACTTACATGGGCACTTAATACACACATAGTAACTTACATGGGCACTTAATACACACATAGTAACTTACATGGGCACTTAATACACACATAGTAACTTACATGGGCACTTAATACACATAGTAACTTACATGGGCACTTAATGCACACATAGTAACTTACATGGGCACTTAATACACATAGCAACTTACATGGGCACTTAATACACATATAGTAACTTACATGGGCACTTAATACACATAGTAACTTACATGGGCACTTAATACACACATAGTAACTTACATGGGCACTTAATACACATAGTAACTTACATGGGCACTTAACACACATAGTAACTTACATGGGCACTTAATACACATAGTAACTTACATGGGCACTTAATACACACATAGTAACTTACATGGGCACTTAATACACATAGTAACTTACATGGGCACTTAACACACATAGTAACTTACATGGGCACTTAATACACACATAGTAACTTACGTGGGCACTTAATACACACATAGTAACTTACATGGGCACTTAATACACACATAGTAACTTACATGGGCACTTAATACACATAGTAACTTACATGGGCACTATTCTTCACAGGAATCTCGGCATCCACCACCAACCTCCCCACATTATCGAGCAATATACGCAGGTAGGGGAGGTAGAGAGTAGCGATGCGACTCTGGTGTTGACGACCTTTATACCTGGGGGGGCATATTGAAACTATTAGTATAGTTTTAACAGTAAAGAGGTGGATTTATATTTCATTGCAGGAGGTTAATAAAGTTTATATCGCAAAGAAGTTTCAAATGTTACATGGCGGCAACTGCAGCGATGTTATGTTCACGGACATTCAGCCCAACACAGTGGTCATTAAACAGTTTGAAGCAGCCAGGATGTCGGGGTAATGAGCCAACTCTGGCATAAACCCCAGGTCCCATGGCATGCCTTACTGTAGGACCTCACTCATATAGAATAGAATGTGCATATACATTGTTGGGGTAATGGGCCAACTTTGGCTTAAACCCCAGGTCCCATGGCATGCCTTACTGTAGGACCTCACCCATATAGAATAGAATGTGCATATACAATGTTGGGGTAATGGGCCAACTCTGCCCTAAATCCTAGGTCCCATGGCATGCCTTACTGTAGGACCTCACCCATATAGAATAGAATGTGCATATACAATGTTTAGGTAATGGGCCAACTCTGGCTAAAACCCCAGGTCCCATGGCATGCCTTACTGTAGGACCTCACCCATAAAAACCATAACATTACACCCACCTGTCATCAAACACATGCTTGGCGAGAATATTCCGGAACGTCTCGATCGCGAAAGATCGGATCTCGGGCGACTCGTATAACGCGGAACACAAATTCTTCATGAGAAGTCCAGTTAAAAAGTGAATGCGGCAATAATCCTCGCTGAGGCAGTAGCTGTAATCTGTAAGTGTACAGGGTGATGTTTTGTATTTGTTGGGTATTTATCAACGTGAATTATAAACACAATGTATGACATCGCATTCACCATGATAATGAGTTATGAAACAAACAAAAACTTGAATGCAAGAATGACATGACTTGGGGTACAAACATTTTGACTTTTATGTGATAAAACACATTTCCTTTACAGACATGTAATAGTGTAGTATATATGCTATAATGGCATGCTGTGTATAACAATGCATGGTTTGTATAACAATGCATGGTTTGTATAACAATGCATGGTTTGTATAACAATGCATGGTTTGTATAACAATGCATGGTTTGTATAACAATGCATGGTTTGTATAACAATGCATGGTTTGTATAATGGTTCATGGTTTGTATAATGGTTCATGGTTGCATCAAACCTCGTTTAGTTCGTAATCGAACTTTTTGACCACCTTTGTTTATCCGCACAGTATCGGCTAAAAGTTATATATCGATAAATATATAACAACTGGTAGTTCTTAAACAGGTAGCAATCAAAAGAGACAAAACAAGGAAACTTAGTCACAAATCATAGTTAAGAACCCAGTGGCTGCAAATAAAAGCTATGCAGGTATCAGTTAATCCCCATCATAGTTACTTTAGTATACACTTATAGTGATTGGTGACGTACCATTCCTTGCACTTTTAGAGCTACAAGCAAAAGGAAGGTTGAGTGGTATGAAATGTTCGTGCGAACAAACTATTTGGAGGAATTCAAACTTTAGCTCGAATAAAACCTGAGAAAGAATAATCGTAGTTAATAAAATTGTATTTAGAATGTTTGTGCTTAAATTCTAATGTAAAGGTAAATACAAAACCAAATAACCCCAATTTTTCTAGTTCAGGTATTTATTTTTTTATCAGCAAAAGCCCTTCGAGACTACTGGTGTTATAAAACATTGAAATAGCCTATAGTAGTTTTAGTCAACCATTTAAACCACACACAGTTACCTTGGCATCTCCAGGGTTGAAATTCTCCATGTAAAAGTTAACAAGTTTGAACACAAACCCGCGGTCCAGGTAAGTGAAACAAGTTTTGACAAAGTTTGCCAAACTTAAGTTTGCGTTGTGGACGTCACTATAGTTTGTCTGGTGGAGGGGTGTAATTAAAATGGTGGGATCATAGGGGTTACGATATATATATATGGATGCGTGATGTGTATTGTTAATACATTGGTAGAGTTATATTGAGATATATATAATGAAAATATGCGTATAGTAACCATAATATGTTGTTTTATATATTGTAGTATATAGCTACAACTAGACACAAAATCCCATATTTCCTAATTGTGTTTTATTAATTAACAACGATCTTTTAGAGTTGTGAGGCTACGGTTATATAGTTTTGTAAATATTCTTTGTTTACGACAAAATGGGACGATTTAAAAGAAAACATGGACCATCTTACCCCAACTAACTAGATATCATTATTTGGTTAATGCATAAACTTAAACTTGTAACAAACCAGCCACAGAAACATATACATATATATATATATACATATATACTACATATTATGCTTTAATTATACATATAATCTTTCACAAAAACATATACATACCTTCCATTTCTTAACAATATGTGTGGTTGTTGTTGTTAATAAACTTTGTACAGAATGTTGGAAGGAAAGTGGGAACCTCTCACTGCGACTTTGACTCAATCTGTGGAAAGGTTGGTTATAATGTATGGGGGTTGGGAGGGTTCGTATTCTATATACAAGCTGGTGTTGTTGTATTTGACACTTTTGCCAGGTGGTTTTACACATGTGAAAAGTGGTGCAACCAATTCAAGGTTTTTGTTTTGTTGACACTTTGTAAAACTAGCTGTCAAAAATACTGAAGTGTTAGTCAAACACAACTTTTTTGTATTTAAGGGCATTCTATGGCAAAATTTATCTTATTTTAACCCAAAAGCCAATTATTTAATAATTATGTTACAGCTGTCATCCTGTCAAACATGATGTCACAGTGGTCATTATCGTAATAAACGTCAACAATGGGAAATTGTTTCCACATAAAAAACCACATTAAACAAAATTTTAATTTTAATTTAAATCAACCAATCAAAATCACCCGTTGGGAAATTGAAAAAAGATCAAGGCCCATTATGACATCACATAAGGTATTGTTCATAATACTCCCATTGTGACTTCATATTAACAATTATGATATAAATGCTACTTCAAAGTGGACCAGATACTACCTTAGAATAGCAAGGCTGAGGTATATATAACTATGATGTGAGTGGTAAATAACATTTATAACAACTGTTTCAAAGATATAAATATTAGAAATGTAAATAATCATCAAAACACTGAAGAATACACCACATGTGTCTGGTGTGTAAGGAACATAAGTGTTTGGAAAACCAGGTGTTATTTTACATGCGCCATGTTATAACCTTTGATTGGTGAAATATAAATGGTGTGTCCATTACTATGTGTTTATGTATACAGACTGTTTGAACGTTGTTTCATAATCCACCACAGGACATACATGCATATCCTGCATACCCATGTTAGGCACTTATACCAATACACCATTGTTACAACTCAACAGCAAGCATGAGCAACATACTTGTTAGCCTGTATAAGATGCTGGGCCATACTCTTCCCAATAATTTGAAAGAAGAAAGATGAATGAAGGAGTAATTTGTTTGCGGAGAGGAAATCCGCAGTGGACGGTCGTAACAACGATTGCATTCCAGTTGCTAATTCCTCGTGGATGGTTTTGCATTTGTAGTTTGCCCACGGTGCGGTCACGAACATGTACTGTGGGTGGGAGATATTTATGAATGAAAAACTTAATTATACTTGTGTGGCGGGGCAACTACAGTTGTTATAACACGGGTGTTCTGTTTCATACACCTCGTGCTCGCTTACAATTCATCACGTGTGTGACTTTATGGGTGTTTGTTTTTATGTTTTGTTGATAATTTGGACAACTCATTAGTGACCACTAGGTTTAAGCAATTATGGTTAAGTGTCTTGCCCAAGGACACATACGCCCACAATGGTAGCAGCGACGAGCCTTGAACCTGCGCATTTTTGCATAGAAGGCAGTTGCACTAACCACTATGTTGGTGTATGAACACTCAATACTAAAATATCATATGTTTCACCTTAATATATTGCTGTAGTAACTTGTCATGTCCAGTATCATGGTATGTGGCTACTACATGTATAAGGGTCTTCATACAATTGGTGTGGCCATCCGCAGTAAAACCTTCATGTGTTAGGAGGTATAGCAACCTGTTGAGTATGGTGGGCAGGTATCGGACCATGGAGCTGTGTCCTGCTGCCAGCAATGTCTGTAATGGTAATGTATATGTAGGTGTTATAATGTATATGAGCATATGTGGGTTTAACTATGGTTGCCACTCCCATGCCCACAGTCGAGTTGCTGAAACTATTGCAGTGTGTGGATAACCAGGCATGACTATAAGCATTGGTAGCATATAAAAGCAATATAAATATGGGGTGGAATTTTAACCAAGTATAATGCTGTTGGCAACTATCCAGTCAAACAACATTGTGTTGAATTTCTGTTTAATACAAGCAGTTTTGAACAAATGCCCAGTAAGCCGCAAGTAAGCATATTTGCACCATTGCAAAGTGGTGAATATAATAACATACGTAAATAAGTTAAAACAAATGTAGGTTTTGTTTTCATGGGGCAGGGGGGCTTCAATGTTTCTGTTTCTGACCACTAACTATAAAATGTTGGGAACTTGCCAAACTTATTTTATATACACAATTTCCAAACACATAAAAACATCTATATAAGGTTTATTTATTAATACATCAGTGAGCTAACAGTTTCTGGCCATGAACCATAAGAGGTTGAGAAACGCATGGTGAAAGCAGTTACAAGCGGAAGTAATGACACTCAACTTACCTTCAAGTACTTAATCATATCCTGCTCACTGCTTGATGTGGAAAACCTTTGGGAAGCTTCAAAGAAGTTGTGAATATGCTGATCATCAGTGTATATGGTTGACACCAAGGATAGTTCAACACGATAAAGACTCTTTCCACCATCCACCCATTTCACTTCAGATCCATGCTGGGGTAATGGTTACAATGGAATTCAATTGGTGGAAAAATAGGTTTTCATTGATATAGTTTCTAGATCACAATGTGAAACAGGTTTCACGAAAAACGCATCACATAACTATATATTGAACAAATAATTCATTACCTTTCAAATGTTCTTACAGTGTTGCTATCTTTAAATTAGTTTCCACATTACAAAGCTAACATGGGTGTAATATGAAGTACATTTGAGTTTGTGCGAGATTAATTTGCAACTTACACGTTAAGAAACATAAATATGTTAAAGCAATCCTTTATTTGCAGAGTCAAGCTTCAATGCGGAAATGGCGCGAACGAGACTTTGCGTTTCGGAGGTTATTATGACGTGTAAATTAACTTTAATGACCATTGTTGCCGGACAAAGTAAGAACAACTATTCGAACTTCTGGTATATGACGTCATAATGAAACTGACCGTGCGTCGCCGTGCCAAGAATAACCGGTTACCAGTATAGCGGTGAGGAAGGTTGGCAACGGTGGCGAGTTGCACGATGGTGGTTCCCTTGCATTACCAACAACAGCTGTGGTAATATATTGAACGCAACCGTAAGGTTGGGAGGGCGGGTTAAAAACTTCCGGGAGAAAATGCTTCATGATCAAAAGCATGAGACTGCAATTGACCTGGTGGTGTGTTAACGTATATAAATATAAATTACTTCATTTATTATAAAATTATTCATTACATTTGACCATGATAGAGTATTTCTGTATGGCAGACAAAACGTTGGTGTCAGAAAAGTCGCGGTTTTATACCAGGGGGCAATTTAATGTTATATGTACATATTAAACGTTGTATTTATTGTGTATTAAGTTCGATTGGTTTTATGTCATTGTATTAAAGAACCAACTTATAAATATAACAATGCAAAGACAACGGAATATTTGACATTATTTCAAGAAATTCGGTCATTTTCGCTGTTAGGCAACGTTGGCTCAATCGCTTCGATTGTGAGGTATATAAATCAACGTTTCTCCTTAATTATGACGGAGTAACACAATCGTTTATGACGTCATCAATACACCAGTGGTTACGCGAAACGCACGCGATAAGTTTGTCCTTGCAGTAACTTTACGTATTGTAGCGCGTTTATGGTTACGTTAGGTTGGAATGTACGCGACAATGGATAAGAGACCTGCTTGTTACGTCACAGTAACCGCAAGTTAAATCACAATCCCCATTATCCGGTCAAATACGTCACAATACCGTAGTAAAGGAAGGAATGTGAAAATTACGGCCGTAAGAGTTTGGAGGATAAGTAGCGAACATGGAACATTTATAAGGAGCGGACAATACACCGAAAAATTGATTCATTTACAATTTATGCAAATTTTGAAAAAAAATTTCTTTACAATTTGAATGAATCCTAATTAGGTTTTCAAAGGTAAAATATCGTCCAGTACAAAAGAGAGAGAAATAGCCGTTATATATATAGTGTATAAATCATAGTTTCGACATTTTTTAATGGTTGCCTAATTATAGCATTGCAGAAATTGAATATAAACCTAAAAAGTAGAAATAACATAATGTGAATGGAGACGAAATCCCCGGTTTGGCGTCCAAGTTTCGAACCGAGAGAATCGGGAAGTCGGAAAAAAGTTTGTTGATCGCTATTTATATACTTGGCAGTGAGGGTTGCGAGCTGGGGACATGGCGTCGCTACGTTGTGTGTATGTGGTGTATTGGGGTTGTGTGTACGTTGTATAAGAAATATTTTAAAAGTATGGACGTTTTTTTTGTTAACAGATGTTGCAATCGGTGGTTGGGAATAATACCACAAGTTAAAACGGTATATGCTGCTTGCTACCTATAGTAGGAGCGGTGTTCGTATCGTAGTAATAGTATGAACATCTTATATAAAACAATATCATAAAAGTTAAACTTTTTTGATATTTAAAAAAAAATGCGTAAATGTGACTCAAGGAATGAAAGGGAATGTTAAGGAAAATGTTGTTTCGGTAAAAACGCAAGAGGTAGAAACTTCGATATGACGTGACGCTGTGTAGCGGTGTGGGTTCAAGGTGGTAAGGATAAAGTGGTTTGAATATAAAGTACTTAAAGTAACTACTTATGTATTACATGTGGGTCACACTTGAGTTAAGTTTGTGGTTCCCACGCAGTTGAGGAACAGATTAAACTGAAGCGAAAGGTTAAGGAAAAGTTGCTTCTGGGAGATTTTCGTGGCGATGTTATTTATAGAAGTTTCGGTTTAGGAAAAATGATGAAACAGTTTTTAATGCTTTTTATGTCGTTTTGCTGCTAAATTCCCTTCTCTTCGTTGTTTTAATTATAACAATCTTCGATATCGTGTCCAAAGAGATAAATAATTATGTTTTTGTCAAAGTAAATTTATGTTATTATGTTTAATTTACGAATAACTACAACGCTAGATATGGATAAGTGCGGTCACTGCGGTCTCGTTTATAGCGTTAAGTTTCGAGGGTGATGAATTATTGAAGCCGTGTTGGTAAAGGGAAGAAGGCGGTAAACAAATAACATTCGCCGCATTTGGAGCCTCCAAACGCCGTGTGCGGGATAGCTTGTGGTCGATGTATAAGTGGCGCTGAGGTAGCATTGTAGGAATATGGATGTATTATAAAAATAACAGCAATGATTGAATCTCAATGTACAGTTAGGAGCGTTTTAACTAAATGATGAAAGTGACATCAGATATAGCCGTTGAAATAGCCTTGGTATATATCTGGTTTAACCATACGTTTACTATGGTATGTACAGTGGATGTCTATAATACTAAAAGTGGGGTCGGTCGTTTCAAGTTTCAAGTTTGTTTATTAAAAGCTTTCCTGTATTTAGCGTTGGAATGTATTTACTAAGTTGAGTTGAAAACTATTTATTTTGGATTACCTGCAGAAACAACGCATTGCTTAATGTAGCTTACACTAAAAAAGTTTAACAAAAGTATTTACTGAAAATAGAATGAAAGTATTTGCATTTATCTAATATAATTAATGAAGTTATTTTTGCAACTATTTTTTAAAGTTTAATTTAATTATTCTCTTTCGTGCATCATAATTATATCTTTGTTTCGTCACCAATGCACATTCCTACGTCATAAAGCGCAATATTAGTTGCATACTAGAACTTAACCAGCATTTACAGTTGAAAGGTTGGCTGATTTGGGACGGATTTTGTTTGAGTAACGTTGAATATAAGAATCAAATATGGGCAGTGCAAACACGGGCACTACGTATGTTTGCACAACATGTGCGTATTACATTCTGGCTGTGTATAAGTCAAGTTGGCGTGCTTCACGTGCATTGCGTAAGTGTGCGGTGTGTGGTGTATAGTAGGGTGGGTAAGATGGTTTTATTTTTTGTCGTCCCATTTGGTAGCAAATAAACGAATTGTTATAAACACGATTGGGATATATGGGATATTATGTGCTAACGGTATTCCATCTTACCCCACAGTAATATAGCTATATGTCGTGGCACACAAATAAATACCATAATAACTGTTTTATAAAACAAGTAAATATTCCGGGCAACAGCAGTATATATAATATATGTATGTTACGAGTTGTGTTTACAGGACCATGTGTTGAAATATACGCAGGTTATTATAGTTTTAGTTTGAACAGGTGGTTGGTGGATAAGAACGCGGTTCAAGCAACGTCGTTTATGGAACATTATGGCATAAATATTAAGGTATTTTATTGGGCGAAATTTAATGCAAAAGAAACCGGCGTTTTACGTAAACGCTTGAAACGGTAATATTATTATTTCGGTTCATGTGGCTGGTACATCATATGTTTTAGTAGCTCGTGGTGTATAATACATGGGGTTTGGAATTTTTATGGTTAATGTATCCATGTAGCTAGGTATGTAATATGATATCAATGTATTTAAGATTGACCTAGATATAAATACGTTGTAAGTAAACACTGCGGTTGCCATTGAAAGCCAGCGTACAAAGTTAAGACCACAGTCACGTATAAAACAACAGTAAGTCAAGGAATTCGGATTTCTTTCAACATCGCCAACATAACATTTACTCGGCGCAACGTCATAACTCAACAGAGCACAATGACCTGATAAGACGGCTGGCTGTTTACATTGCAGGGGTGCTACAGCTGGGTTGATAAAAATGGCGATTTATTTGGATTTTAAATGTTCAATATGTGTGAAGTGACGTAGTCGATGACGTGGTTGATGACGTTGCCGACGCAACACAGTTTTGAATAAATTTTATTTATAAAAAGTCCAAATCTTTCGTGTCAAAAACCCCCATAGGTGTACATCGCTACATATCATATTGGTTCGTACCCGTATACGCTTTAGTCATTATAGTAAAGTGACCGTTAACACGTAGTATTTATTGTCGAATGGCAGAAGAACGTATAAACAGTGGTGTTTTTAATATGATTTGAATAAAATACTATGAATAGCTTTCATGGCCGATGATAAAATTATGCTGCGAATAACACTTGTACGCGTTTGTAGCTGCTGAAAATTGATATACGTCAGTTTAATAGAAATCACGTCAAATAACTCGCGTGCGCCCCGCGTAAAAATAAATCTTAAAATTCTTAAACGGCCACAATAATGGCTGGGAATTGTAAACATACATTCAACGTCATACTGGCGGAAAAACGACATTTCCAAGCGTGGGCAAACTACCAGGCAGTGTACCAGATAAGGGACCAGGGGAAAAACTAATTTTGTTCAGGGCGTGCTTCACTTTGGGTGTGTAACGTCATTCGGACAATGAATTCCCTGTCCCGTGATATTGCAAAGTTAACAATGATATCTTTATTAAAAGCGGAATATATCGTGACACTGGTAACTTATAAGGAGCGTATATGGTGCCCGTGTGTATTTGATGATCAGCAGATGTTTTGGACAGTAACTTGGTCCATCATCAGTGTAAAAAAGGTTACTATCCACCAAGTTACTGTCCGAAACATCCGCTGATCATGAGTTTAGTATCCAGACAGTAACTTGGTCCATCATCAGTGTAAAAGTGGTTACTATCCACCAAGTTACTGTCCGAAACATCTGCTGATCATGAGTTTAGTATCCAGACAGTAACTTGGTCCAGTGTAAAAACACCCTCAGCGACAGAGTAAACAAAATGAAATCACTTCAATATATCTCGGTTTAAAAGTCACATGACGTCACAAATGACGTAGAGGTTGATTTTCCCATAGATAACATTGGCAGATGATCAAACTACAGAACGACAATTGGGGATCGCCAATCTAATTACCAAGGTTTCAATCCAACGTCACAGGTTACCCTTACATCGCAACTAACAATACAGTTCAAAGTCAGCCATTGTTACAGAACAACAGACGTTTCGAAATATCGCGTCACAGTTTATTGCTTCTAAAATAGCGTTTATCGTTTATGACGTAATATATTATTAATCAAAACTTATTGTTTTGATTTTACAAAACACTTTTCGCATCGAAAGAGCATTTTACGCGAATATTTTGAACGATAATATTGAACAGGTAGTTTGTTTTACAAGGTTTACAATCTTTGTACTGCAACTTTCACTAATTAACTTTAATTAATAATTGACGAAAAGTTAGAGCAAGTGATGCGTGAAGTTGTAAAATATGAAGTTTCGTAACTTAGAGTAGAAACATGCCTGGAATCCAAGCGTGCTGTATCCACAAAAAGTTTAAGAACTGATGTCGTATTATCATTAACGTTGTTTCATAGACAGTATATAACATGGGAGCATATATACTTGTACGATGTTATAATTCGTGCCCAAGCCGACCTTTAAATATTATAATAAAGCTAAAGTGGCGGCTCATACGTGGTTGTTTGGTGGGATTGGCGAGTTGTGTAGATTGTACGGCGAGACAGAGTAACCTGTATGTCATGAAGGTGTTTTGCATGAAATACTTTGGAAATTTCCAAAGTAAATGAAAATAGATGGGAAATTCCGATCCCAAAATTCGCATTACATAATATAGTGTCGCAAATTACATCACAGTTAATATGCTGAGTGTTTTGGTGGTCGGTGTGTTAGTTGTGGTCGGTGGTATACTGTTTGTCGTTTATCCCTTAAAACGGTAACGTATTTGTATTATTTAAAGGGCGCATTATGTTTGTGGAGATAGTATATAGTGACCAAGGTAATGTATAAGCATATATAGGTGATGCTACAGTACATACATATATACAGTACATACATACAGGTATTTTACATTTAAATAGGTCTGCCATTAAACGTAGCCAGGGTTACTAAACGAAGGAAACCGCAACCGGTTTCCTTTATGTAATTAAAACTAATTTAATCATGTAGTTAGCTAGTCAGTGTAACAATAATTGAGGTTATAATTAACCCCCAGAACCTCATGCCCGCTGTCGATGCGCCAAGTTTCTTGCGAGGGTGGGGTACTGGGGTAAGAGGGGTAATTGGGGAATTAACCGCAAGCAATGGAAGGCTGCCCTGTGCGCGTCATATAAACCGCGTTCCATGAGTTGTTGCCGGATATGGCAAGGTACGTTGGGGGTTGGTGGGTGTTGTGGTAATGAAGGGGCAAGTTAAGCAAAGTTAAATGCTGCTTAGTTGGTGTGTGTGGCCACAAAGTGCGCACGGTTTTGCTAAGCACGCAGTTGCTTGTTCATGCGATAAGTGGCGAACAGTGTACCGGGTTGTGGGATAAACCACACACAGTGTATTTAACAACTAACATAGCAAAACGCGAAGGGCAAATTACAGCCATAGCGCAACCGTATTTAGTAATACTTCATAATGCGACGATTCCAACGAACCATGGTACCGGTATTTAAGTCCCAAACAACTGAGATTTGAACAAAGCACTGTTTTCGGGATAATTATAACCATGAATTTTCTTTATCACAAAGAAAACACGATGAAGAACATACTTGGTAAAAAAAAACCTGTAAACAGTTTTGGGTAAAGGCGGTTGGCGACAAACACTTAACTGTCTTTATAAATGGCAGAAGTATACAGCAGGCAGGACAGGAACGAAACGACCCCAATTTTAAGATGAATAAAACGCCATTTCTCCATAAACAACGAAAACACAGTACACACATTATGTGAATGCGACGTAAACAAGTCTAAGTATAAGATGACTAAGAACTTACTGTGAACAACATAGCGGGACATGGTGTATTTATCCCCCCGTATTTAAGTGACCATAGCAAATATAAGGGACGTATGGTTTGGCAGACAGCCGGTAATTTAATCCAAAATGTTTGCGTTAGTTGACGCCAAGCTTTAATAGCTTTGCTGTGTACATAGTGCGTTCATTTGATGACAGGGAACATATTGGAAACTTAAGACATTACGAACAGTAGGAGATAATGTAATATATATGGGTGGGGTAAGTTGGGACATTTTGCACTCTTATCCCATTTGGTAATAAAGAAAGAACAGTTAAAGAATTATAAAACGATATCGTTATTAATAGGATGAGGAAATATTTGATTTTATGTGACAGTGTCCCGTCTTACCCCATGTATACTATAGTTCTATAGTCCCTATATATATGGGTGTGTAATAACAGCAGATGCCGCAGTAAGGTCGGCAAGTGCAAGGTATATTAGTGGATGTCGCTTAAACGTGAGCAACGATGCGTAAATATATATTCGAAGCTTTGTTCAATAGAGCGATTCCGGAGAAATATTTAACTAATCTTTATCGTAACTCCGTTGAAACAGTTGAGTTATTGGAAGTGGAGGATTTATATTTATTAAAAAGTTATAAACGACCCCACGGTTTTATAAGGGTGTGCCAATATATAGGAAAAGTTTTACGCAAGTTAAAGGAATATAAATAACGTTTAAGTGAGAATTGTGGAACGGTCACTTTCCCGTTCAATACGCAGGTCATGTTTTGAACAAATGGTCAACTTGGTCGTGATTGGATTAATATGGCACGAACATTCCGGGTCGTTTTGACCGCACGGTAACACCATAGATATCAAACAAATAATAAAAACATCAATAAAAAACAAAACGTAATCGACTTGAAATAAACAATGACTATTGGGAGTAATTGACCTTGATAGCAATAATATTAAGGCGGTGTTTCAATTAATGAACAGTTCAATCGCCGTCTACTTGATACAATTGTATTACACACCACGTGTTAAATGTTTAAGCTACAGCGCCTGTACCACATGGTCGCATACGAAGCAATCAACCATACGTTTACGTCAGCGAACTTCCGCTGACCTCAAACCATGAAAGTCAAATCTCGTGATTGCGTTTGATGGCGTTGAGTAATGTAACGGTGGGACTTATTTATTAACGACAATCTTTATAACACAGGTGTTCTGTTTCATACACCTTGTGCCCACTTACAAGTTACCACGTACGAGTAACTTTGTGGGTGATTGTTTTTGGGATATTTTCATATTTTTGTAATGTATGGCCGATAATTTCGACAGCCTATAAATAAGTAACCCCTGCGTTGGCGTTGAGTGATGACGTTATGTATGATGAATGCGAACCACAAGCGAGTGTGGTCGGGTACAATATACTTACAAGGGTGGGTTGGTATCTGCTGTAACCGCGAAACGTAAATTGAAGCGGGCAGGTGTTTATCGTGAAGTTATAACGTAAACAAAGTAAGGCAACCCCGCTAAGAGGAAGCGTGTTAAGCTACCGGGGGTGGGTTTCAATAGAAAACCTAAGGATGTGGTTTTAAGATAGTTAACATACACTTTACATCAAAGCATTACATCTGTGTGTATTGTACCATTGTAGACCCTTAAAAGGTTGCGATCTCATCCATCATCATTGAGGTAACACTCTTGGTATGGGAGGCCGCACCACAAGCCGTGTGTGGCATCTGCCGCCTAAACTATTTCCGTGGTGAAGAATTTTGTAAGTCAGATTTTCTGCAGGGCCCCGTTTTGTAGTTGGTACTACAGTTAATGGGGAAGCTCTGTTAACAATCTATGTCTTCGATTGCAATAACAAAGCTACACAAGTGATATTAATTAACATAACGCAGAGATTTAGCAGCAAAACAAACCAAGCGTAAAATAATCACTGTTCGAATAGACATCCGACAACGTTATTATCCAAATACGTTTTGTCGACCGTATTAACTAAAACAATAAAGGAACAAAATATTTATCTGGAACGTCTAAGCGACTTATCTGGAGCAACAAACATATACGTCTGAATGCTAACGTTATTGTAACAAATGCGAGCCGTCTAGATAAGTGTTAATGAGGTGTCAACCGTATATATATTAAATGTGAACAACAGACGTTATTAGATGGGGAATAGCAAGGCAAATTTAGAGCTACGTCGGTGGTATGTCAGTCAACGCATGAGGTTCGCACGCGACGAAGTTTCGTTTAATGATTGTTCCAGTAGATTGGAACCCTGGATGATGGTTTATTGGATGCTGAGGTGTGGAGACGTTTAGTATTGTGGGGGGTCGGGTTGGAGAACGGTAATGAAATAAATAAGTTGTGTTTAGTGCAGGTCGAAGTGGATAGTTCCTTTGTTTAGCCTCGATGTAAAAGAACAAACAGGGAATATCTACATCAAACGTTTTTTTTTTCAATTTACTGAGGCGAGATACGCTTGAGTGTAAACGCCGCTTTAAAGAACAAACAAAGCAATATCACGCTAACGTGAAGATATTTCTTTGTTTGATAAGTTTTGAACCAATACCTGTTTATAAGGTTTGAGCAATTAAATGTAACCTGTTATTTTGTCAGCAGGTATATATGAGTAGGGCGATTAGAGATGTCGTTTTATTTAATATTAACCACGTTACTGGTTGTGCTTGCTTTGGATCTTATATCTGCACAAAGTGACCAAGCTTCCACACAAGTAAGATACGCTGAGAGTGAGACAGCGGATACAGCGGTTGTTGTGCCGAACCTGCAAGCGTTGGGTGAAAATACAAGTGAAGATACGTTTACTGTAACCGTGGAATCAGAGCAACAAAGCGGGGAAGCGAAAGGCTGCGCGTCGTCTGATTGTCAATCAACGACCAGTGAATGCGGGTCAAGTTATGAATATAAGAGGGATTGTGTGTCTTATGGTTGCTGTGGTTGTTGTGGATGTGGGGGTTGTGGTTCAAGTTCAACCGGGACGTCGGAGATTAGTTTATTACTAAGGACGATGGACAGGTTAACTCAAGGACCTCCCGGCCCACAAGGACCACCGGGTTTGCAAGGTCCCGCGGGCTTTCCTGGCATGCCAGGCCCGCCGGGGAAGGCAGGATTTCCCGGTATCCAAGGTCAGACCGGATTACAAGGCCCGCCTGGGATCGGCATCAAAGGAATGAAGGGAGATTGTGGACCTCGAGGTGAACGTGGTGAGAACGGAACACCCGGGATATGTAAGCCAGGACTACCGGGCAAACCTGGCCCACCTGGTCCACCAGGGGTGGTGTATACGACGGAAGAACTACAGAGTTCTCCATTGAAGATTGCAGGGCCGCCTGGACAGCCTGGTGAGAAGGGAACGCAAGGTGAACCTGGGATGCCAGGGATTGAAGGGGAGAGGGGGGAGACGGGAGTTGGAGTTAAAGGTGAACCTGGTATGAAGGGAATGACTGGTCCTCCGGGTCCTCCGGGTCCTCCTGGACTTTCATCAAGTGATGTAGAGACAGTTAAGGTTGTTCGGCAAACTGATGGGCCGCGGGGACCAAAGGGTGAAAAGGGGGAGTCGATAACAGGTACTCCTGGTGTTAAGGGCGATAAAGGGATGCCTGGTATGAAGGGGGAAGGTGTGGAAGGACCTGTTGGCGCTCCTGGGCCTAGAGGATCTACAGGGCCAAAGGGGGACATTGGTGTCGGTGTCGTTGGGCCAAGAGGGCTCCCTGGTCCACCGGGCACACCTGGGGTTGGGAGCAGGGGTAGAGATGGTGTCGACGGCGAAAAGGGGGAGATGGGACCACGTGGGTTGCAAGGACCACCCGGGGAACCTGGGAATCAAGGAAGTGGTAACCTTGCTAATGGTGGGTCTGTGAAAGGGGGCAAGGGAGATAAAGGTGAAGCTGGTAGAAAGGGTATGCGGGGCGATGATGGTGTTGACGGGCGTCCTGGTCGCAATGGGGCGGCTACTAAAGGTATGAAGGGAATGTCCGGTCTACCTGGACCTCCAGGAGCATCGGTGAAGGGAGAAGCAGGTCCGCCAGGTCCCCCAGGTCCTCCGGGAAGATCAGGAGGTAGGATGAGCATGGGAGGATCGAGTAGTTCCTCCTCATCTGCACAATGTTGTAGGAGGGAGCAGGTCGCTTTCATGGCGGCATTGTCGCATAACTTTCAAGGCAATAACCAAGGGGTGGCGTTTGATAATGTGCTTACTAACATTGGATCTGCGTATAGATCGGCTACTGGATGCTTCATTGTACCAGCGGGTGGGATATATGTCTTCCATCTACATATACTTAGATGTAGAAGCAGTGGGCCGTTGTACGTTCATATGATGCGAAACAACGAGATGGTTAGTTCAGGTACCAACCAAGACACAAGGTTTGAAACAACCTCAGCAAGTGCTGTATTAACATTACAACGTGGGGACGTGGTTTGGGTGCGGCTGCGACAAGGTATAATATACGGACACAGCCCTTCACATTACTCAACCTTTTCCGGCTACGCGATCCAACTAAACGAAGCCGTAAACGTCGCCGCTGCCATGGCGAACCAGAGATACAAGTCAGGTTCAAGTTACAACTTATACAGAGAATCGACATCGAACGTTTTAACCGAAGAAGCGGCGGCACGAGCAAGGTCTATGATGATGAGTGGTAACGACTGATACGGGGCGAGACATACACCAAGTGGTTGGCGAAGGGAAGCCCGTGATGGGAATATTTATTTTTGATTACATTGTTTTTATAGAGCGCCATACGCTACACACGCGTGTTTATCAAGGTGTATTTCAACGACGATATCTTAAACATACACCACTATACTGGAAGTCAAACTGAAAGAGTTTATTATCCGCGAAAATTTCACATTTGCTTCATTGCTTTTTTATATTCACTATTGTATGTTTAGTTGTTGCATCCGCGTATTAAGATTTATTCACATCAGTATTACTGACGTGTGGGGCACACAAGTATCATTGGTGTGGTGTACTTGATAATAATGGCACCTCACAGTAAATATGCGACCCCCACCCACACAATCACAATATGTTCCATTTACAATGAATATACGTGTGTTGCGATGTAAGCGAGAAATACAATATTGCCTCGTATATGTTGAGTTATATTATGAGACAAATTGTTCAGATTAAAGGCCAACAATCAAACTTTAATACACCGCAAATGAAACTAGTCTTTACAGCGTCGCTGTATGTTCGGGGAAATTATTGCGCAAACACCATATAGCAATGAACATGTGATATTGCCCGTCGTATAACGGTGCAAATAGAGCCAGTATTATATTTACGCAATAATTTTGAGACGTAGTTTTTGCGGATAAAAGTACCAGCAACCATAATATTACATGACAGAACACCCTTCAATACATAGATAGATTGGCGACACAACGGCTGTTATAATGTAAACGCGGTGTGAATGAAAGTCGATTGAAATTCAATAAAGATTGGGACGGATGAGATGAAAGGTGGGTTTAATTTGTGGTTGATTATGGAGGGCGGGGGAAGCTGCAGGTGGTGGTATGCTATATGCGTTCATATGTGTTGTGACGTCATACAAGAATGACGTCAGCATGTAGTCTAAATAATCCAGGTTTATAAATGTAGTGCGAAAACTAAGCCATACGAATGAAACGTGTATGGAAACTTAATGGGTTGTTCATATCCATCAATCAAATATATAGTGTCGATATACGTGGTGTGGTTTATGGGAAACTGTTGTTACGTCATAAAGTGATGTTACGTGTATGGTGTCTTATACGGGAGATATAGTTGGGCGAAATTGTAAAAATATAACTTTTCTTTGTTTACTTTTAAATGGGACGATTAAAGAGAATAAAAACATGTTCCATCTTACCCCAATATAAAGTTTTATCCAACATAGACAACCATTACACCACCGTATGAAAATAATAGTAGTAGCGGCGTTCCACGCAACTATAAGAAGAAGGTTATTTATCATTTTAACCACAAGCCCACAGTGAGCATACGTTTGTGGGGACATGACCTTAAAGGTTAATCCAGCATAGGCGGTTGTATGAGGGCTTACGCATGGCTACACTTTATATTAATGGAAGGCATTATCCAACTTTTAAGGTATAAGGGGGTTAGGGGTATTATGGGGCGTTTAAAACATTAAATGTTAATTTATCATTATTAGTGTACAAACATAATTATTTACATAATATCGTATTGTGACGTTGGTTAGGGTTTTATTAAATAAACAAACGTAATAGTTACGTCATTTTAGTGGAATTTAAAGAATTAATCTGGAAACACTGGATTGAAATATATCTGGCAGCACTGGGATATGACGTAAACCACAACTTCCACTCTAAGGTTTGGAATGTTGGGTTTGAAAATATTTATCATCCTCACACCGGTTGGAGAGGTGCTTCATATACCGGCCTACCTGGTGGTCACGTGGGCACTCGACGGCGGCCCTGGGTGTATTAAGTTTATATAGGGAGTTGGGGTAATATGGTACATTCTGGGGCAAGATGGGATACAATAAAACAATCAAACTTATGAAATGCAGCAACACCTTATAAATATATATACTCAGCAATTAGGAAGGAATCGACCAAACACAATGGTCTAGGAGATGATTTATAGCGTTTAGAAATTGAAAATATTGGACATTATATTACGCAATACATACATGGGATATAACAACCCATTTCATAACTGGCGACGCCAACATAAAACCCACATAATTCCCCGCTTATACTAAGCACTAATTTACGTTATCTGTCTTCAACATAAAGATAGTGTATGAAGTAGCACGTTAGTCATGGTATGTATTCAATGTATATTATACGGAAGTAATATTAAACCTTCGTTTCCGTAAGCAAGCAAACCATTCATTAACATCTTGGTAGCGACGTCTACACCGCATGTATGTTTGGAACGCATGTATGTCTGACTCTATATATATAACGGTAAACGAATATTGCGACATCAAAATAATTAAAACGCATGTACGTCTACACTATATAGTCTCCAATACAAATGTTTTCAATTATAAACAGATTAATTGGCCAACCGTGCGGGCAACATGGTACAACCCAGCTTCACTGGCATGACACACACTATAACATCGCCCATATACAATGCAACAGGCAGGTATTCCTAAGTCTTTGAACCGACGCAACACAAGGTGTTGCAATAATATAAAACTTAGCCTGGCAAACAGGTATGACATGGGTGACTGAAATATTATGATATATAACATAAACATATGTACCATAGCTACTATAAAAAGCTACTAAGCAACATTATGTATAAAGTGCTTGCGAAACGTTCAACATGTAATCAAGACCAAGTGTGGAAACTAATTGTTAAAAATTCATTCTAAACGGCCGTGGCGCGTAAATAGCATTGACTTGTAATACTCGCATAGATTATTTGGCAAATCACGGTGGCATTTATTTGCTAGACAGCTAGAGAATGTGAAAAACTGTGGGTTTCAGCAAAATGTCGGAATTAATTTTGACGTCTTGGCAAATAAGTTGAGGTCAAAATGGCCAATCCTAGTGTTTGCCAAGATATGTGGAAAGTACTTTAGCTTTGAGCCAAGAATGCCATAGTAAATTTCAAGGACAAGTAAGATGAAGTACTTACCACTCTGCCAAGTGCTAGTTGCTCATGAAGTGAAAGATATCCCGGTTGTAAAACACCCGCTACTGGTATAAGGTGCTCACCACAGCCTACTCTACCATCCTTTGTTAAAAGTGGCAACCACGCATATCCAACTGTGTAATAAGCAACCTTAAGTAGTTGAACAATACCATGGTATGTAGGGTGGTGGTAATTACCTTCAAGTTGGCTGGATTCCTTCTTCTTGGCGTTGGTATCGACAACTACGTGGTAGAATGAGAATAGAATATGATGGCCATGGTGTAGTTGGGTGGGGAGGGAGAGCTTCCACTGTAAGGTTTCATTATAAAGTAAGTATATGTTCAAATATATACGGGTTAAACATGACCTGAAATGGTTTCCGCTGAAGAAGGTATTTATAATGATAATGTGGATTAAAAATATCAAATACATGGTAAGGCAAGACATAGAACCTGAGACTTAGACTTGGTATAATATACATTATAGAACATAAATGTTTGGATATTTGTAAAAATCCACATTCCACTCTACATGGAAAGTTTATACAGCAAAGCGTGACATGGGACTTGTTTTAGGCCAGAGTTGGCCAGTTATACAATGTTATTTAACATAAATACATGTAAAGATTTAAAAAAAACTTATAAAGAAATAAACTAATGTCATTCAGTAGAAGACAAACAGCTCATTGAACCAGCACAACCGACAACCCTACCTCTTCATAAAACTCGGGTTTTTCATTATGGTGCAACACAGCTGCCGACACGTGGGTTGTGAAGGGGCCGACCCCTGCCATGCCTGGGGGTTTGTAGAAGGATTGGAGGGGCTTGGTGCCTTCAGCGTCGGAATCGCGGAACTCGGCTACAACTGCGATGTTTCGTGCCTGTGGTGGTATAAGGTAAGGGGTGTATGGTGGGTTAGGGGTGTATGGTGGGTTAGGGGTGTACGGTGGGTTAGGGGTGTATGGTGGGTTAGGGGTGTACGGTGGGTTAGGGGTGTATGGTGGGTTAGGGGTGTATGGTGGGTTAGGGGTGTATGGTGGGTTAGGGGTGTATGGTGGGTTAGGGGTGTACGGTGGGTTAGGGGTGTACGGTGGGTTAGGGGTGTACGGTGGGTTAGGGGTGTATGGTGGGTTAGGGGTGTATGGTGGGTTAGGGGTGTATGGTGGGTTAGGGGGGTATGGTGGGTTAGGGGTGTATGGTGGGTTAGAGGTGTACGGTGGGTGAGGGGTGTACGGTGGGTTAGGGGTGTATGGTGGGTTAGGGGTGTACGGTGGGTTAGGGGTGTATGGTGGGTTAGGGGTGTACGGTGGGTTAGGGGTGTACGGTGGGTTAGGGGTGTATGGTGGGTTAGGGGTGTATGGTGGGTTAGGGGTGTATGGTGGGTTAGGGGTGTATGGTGGGTTAGGGGTGTACGGTGGGTTAGGGGTGTATGGTGGGTTAGGGGTGTACGGTGGGTTAGGGGTGTATGGTGGGTTAGGGGTGTATGGTGGGTTAGGGGTGTATGGTGGGTTAGGGGGGTATGGTGGGTTAGGGGTGTATGGTGGGTTAGAGGTGTACGGTGGGTGAGGGGTGTACGGTGGGTTAGGGGTGTACGGTGGGTTAGGGGTGTACGGTGGGTTAGGGGTGTATGGTGGGTTAGGGGTGTACGGTGGGTTAGGGGTGTACGGTGGGTTAGGGGTGTATGGTGGGGTTAGGGGTGTATGGTGGGTTAGGGGTGTATGGTGGGTTAGGGGTGTACGGTGGGTTAGGGGTGTATGGTGGGTTAGGGGTGTATGGTGGGTTAGGGGTGTACGGTGGGTTAGGGGTGTATGGTGGGTTAGGGGTGTATGGTGGGTTAGGGGTGTATGGTGGGTTAGGGGTGTACGGTGGGTTAGGGGTGTATGGTGGGTTAGGGGTGTACGGTGGGTTAGGGGGTATGTTCGGTGGGCCAGGTGAATCGTTTACTTTGTAAGGATGAGATTTTATAGGAAGGAACACCATGGATCTGGAGTTTAAGCCATAGTTGGTCCATTACCCCAACACCCAGTGAGAGTGTATGCACATATATGTATAGACAGGTTACGCTGAAATTATTAACAGGATGTGTGTTAACTACCACTGACTTACCTGTATTTTAAAATGTTTGGCACCTATGCATGTTTGGTGTAGTACAAGGTATAATAGGCATGAGAAAACACTGCAACATATTTAATATACAAACCAGAATATAAACTTACTTTAGCAAATGTCTTTTGATTATCATAATTGAGAAACTTGGGATAAACATAACAATGGTTCGTATGTTCCATATTAATGTGTTGTTCGCTTGCAGATGTTGGTAAGAACTCATCAACCTCTAAAACTGGCTCTTGTGATGTCATAGATTGGTTTGATGATGTCATAGGTGCATATGGTTTCACAGGGATGTATGATGATGTAAGGATATCTGGGGGGGTGGGTGTAAGATATATATTTTGAATAACATGGCATGGTTGGTCTGTTGAACGCCTTACCCCAATGTTAGCAGCGTTCAATCTCATATCCCATGCTCAGGATATAAATATATATTATAAACTACTTGACTTATTATCTATATACTCGGTATGCAGTAAAACAATATAAACGTATACATATGTATATACATATATTACAAACTGAGCTATAATAACATCAACCACCACCAACCCAGTATATAGATAGCAATATACTGAATAAACAACAGCCCATATTAACAACAGTATTATATTGATGAATGGTTTACTTGGTAGATCTGTGGGAACGGAATCGATTCCAAGTTGTAATTCACATTCAATGTATTCCAACTTGCTTAACTTTTCCGGCCTGCAAGGAAACGGGATTTAAATGGCGGACATGGTTGTTTGTTTACCAGGGTTACTATAAACTTTACTTCCTGAAGGAAATGCATGAACATCACGTCGACATGATACTTAGTGTAATAGACATAACATAAACAAAAATGTAAAGACACAACACTGATATAGATTTATGGGTCGTCTACTACAGTGGTTTCACAAATCGGTTATGATTGTACAAAAGTTGTGTGAAATGTAGTTTTGAAAGCTTTGCTATTAAATTATGTTATATGTTTGGCCTTGGGGTCGAGAAGGTTTGAGAATCATTGGCAAGCAAGGACTAACTTTTTAAAGTCTGACAGAAACTTTAGTAAATCATCTTGCGCGAGTTTGTTTGATTCTTGTCGGTAAACGTATTCAAACGTCGTGTTGCTGATGTGGCCTTTGTCGTTGTCGAATAGCGGTCTGTGTGGAAATACATTAGGTTAGAACAGTTTAATTTTATAATTTTTCTCTTCCAAAATTTAATGAAACAAGGAAGAGAGAATTAGCAGCAAAATCACGTTTGTTAAAAACAGAACATAAGTGGAAGAGTTAAATAGAAGTGTGGCAAATTTATTATCGAGTATAGACTCATTATACTATAGCAGATGTTTCACCAAGTCTGCTCAGTCTTTTACAAGCACTGATGATGCCAACAGTTTTTGGTGTATGTTATACAAAAATCTTAATTATGAATATCAAGGTTTCAATTATTAAGTATAGACTCATTATACTAAAGCAGATGTTTCACCAAGTCTACTCAGTCTTCTACAAGCACTGATGATGCCAACAGTTTTTGGTGTATGTTATACAAAAATCTTAATTATGAATATCAAGGTTTCAATTATCGAGTATAGACTCATTATAATATAGCAGATGTTTCACCAAGTCTACTCAGTCTTCTACAAGCACTGATGATGCCAACAGTTTTTGGTGTATGTTATACAAAAATCTTAATTATGAATATCAAGGTTTCAATTATTAAGTATAGACTCATTATATTATAGCAGATGTTTCACCAAGTCTACTCAGCCTTTTACAAGTCTTGATGATGCCAACACAGCTTAAACAATATAAATAACTCACTTGGCTGTCCAAGCAAATGGCATGCGATATTGCCCCAACCTCTGACATGCAGACTTAGCATGTTTCAATACCTGCCAATATAATGCATTAGATTTACTGTAAATGTTAATACTGTGATTGTAATGTCAGTACAGTTACACTACAAAAAAACACTTTATATTTATAATTAAATCAAGGTATAACAAGTTAAAAAATTATGCACAAAACTCTGTATCCTATGAAATATGGACTTACTGCATACACTAAGAACATATTATACGTTGTAAGGTGTTTTAGCACTTGCCACCTATGGTACAATGAGTCAATTTTACCCTAAATCTTACGATCAATGACGTGCCTTGCCACAGAGGTGACAGAACCTCACCCATATAGATATTATACACAACAAACCTTAGCGGCCACTTTATGATTATCGCCATCGGACTTCATGTAAGGTTGTGTACAAGACTTGATGCTTCCTTGTAAAACTTTCTCTATCTTTGCTACTATGAAGATCTCATTGTGGGGGTTGGTGACCGAGAATATGCCCTGCAATGTATGAATATGGGTGGTTTATATCACAAACATGCTGGGAAAATATACACAAGGTGTTCTGTTTCATACACCTTGTGCCTGCTTACAAGTTACCACGTATGTAACTTATTTATCTTCGGATGGCAGGGCAACAACAGTCATTATAACACGGGTGTTCTGTTTCATACACCTTGTGCCTGCTTGCGAGTTACCACGTATGTAACTTTGTGGGTGATTGTTTTCTGTATGGCTGACAATTTAGACAACCCATTAGTGACCACTGGGTTGGGGCAATTGCCGTTAAGGATACGCGCCAACAACTATAGTCGAGTAAGAATTATCAATAACCCCAACTCAGGGCTTCTTAAACAGGGCGTCCCAAACTGGCAGTAACGAACTTAAGAGGAAGCCGAAAGTTCAGCAATTTTACACGAAGTACTTCATATATCATACTATTAACCGTTAAGGATTGTCGAAAATTGTATGAGATTAAAATATACGTTTTAAGATTCTATCATTTGTAGTTTTTTAAATACATATATTTAGTTTAAGTAAAGTTCTGTTCCAACCCACAACCCACCTTCTTAGGATGGGCCACCCATTCCTTATCCACCACCTGTAGGTTTGGTTCCCCTGTCCTGGTTTCAACACTAACTGTGGAACTTCTCTTAATATGGCTGGGTTGTCTATTAGGTACCATCCTTCTCACCTGGGATGGTTTATTTGAAATATTAGTGAAAGAGCTTTGTTTTTTTCACTTTGTCAAAGGTGTTACTTTACCCAAAACTCCTGTATTATAAGGTTGTATGTTTTATAATATAGGTTTTGTATCTGGTGTAAAAAACACAGATGGATGGTTTAAATCGATATGCATATCAACCTAACGGTCTACATTACTACACTTATCAACACATATATTCACCAAACTACATCTATCTAATACAACACTTACAAGTGGGTGGTTCAAATCAACATGTAGATCCGCAGATATCTTCTTCCCCGCTTGTGCATCGTATAATGCAAGGGTGACAAAGAAAGGTTCGACCTACAAGCCACGGGGTGAAATATAATGTGTGAGTACATGTTTATATCATTCAACCTCGAACGTATGGAATTGTTCAATAAAACATAATACAACACGTGGTGTAGGCATGCACAAGGAAACAGATACAATTGTTCTATATTTACTTATGTGTACGTATATATGTAATACAAGTAGTACCTCAGAGGTACTAACATACATTTGCACATAGCATTATTATGAGGTATAACAACACATATATAAGCACAAACATTACATTAGTAACTGGTTCATCAGCTCCATCAATTACAACCCCCCTTAAAGTGAAACTGATACTTTTACAATCGACCAACACACGATGTACGGATGACTTGAGTATGGCTGGTGGTTCAACATGGGTGGATGGTGCCTTGCCATGTTTCGGCTGGGTGGGAAGGTAGGGGTTAAGTTAATATATGATGTTAAGTGTTGTTGTATTCTATATAGGTGAGAACCTACAGAAGTGGTTCCTAAAGTTTTTTAGCGCGATTTAAACCAGAGTTTTATCTCACAACCCATGTACCCAGGCCTCAAACATCGAAAAATCTATTTTTAACACAAGCGTTTTATACTATTTTGAGAGCCGACCGATACTTTGGGAACCATTGTTTAGCAGCAAAGGAAGTCAGTACATCAGGGGATCTTATAGTTTGCGCCTTTTAACAATAATTGTGAACTTACCCACCATTGTAGATGTTACCTCATAAGTAAATAACAAGTATAAAGCATAGCGTTACGATAGAAGTACCTGGGTGACGTTTCACCCCAACATTTTAAACAGGGGTGACACATACGTTTATTCTAAAAACGTATATAGTATATATATAAAACTTTTTACATTATGCCTGGTAGCAGAAGTATCAGAATACAAATAGGGCATTTCTCAGAAATAAGGACCGTATGTCAGTCCTGCCCGTGCTATAAATACATCCCTACTTTATTGTATCTATCCTGGAAGTCGGGATACAGTTTGATGACATTCTGTCGTCCCTCCTTCCTCGCAAGTGAGTTCTTCTGGTCGGTTTCTCTGGCATATTTCACCAACTCCGGGTGCATGCTACTTTTCGGGTTTTCCAGCCCGCATTCATCTCCGTTCTTATCGTGCTCTGTGGGATGGTGGGGTTGTAATATTATATACATTAAGTGATGATAAAACTTACGTTCTTACACTAAAGGAACCAAATTGTATATCAAACCAGTGTTTTTGATGTTAATCATATACATAGGAAGATATTAATTGACAATGATAATGTTTTAGCTACTATTATTTAGTGTAGTTTTTCAAACTATTCCCAGTTAGAACACTTTATTGTTGCAACCCCTGGATTTTAAAGTGGTATGACTTAGTGTAGTGTCACACACTATTAGTATATGTGAGGATCTCATGGCAAACCACAACCGATAATATGCTTACCATTCTTCAATGTTTGACTAACATGAGCTTCTATACTGCTTTGCAGCGCCAGGTTGATGGTAGCGATCCAATCATTCGCCTCCGATTCAGTGTCTGCTGCCAACAAGTGGCTAGATTGGTCTTGCATACGGACCTCGAATGCGTGTTTACGAGCTTTGCTTGTCTGTAGGGGAATATGCTGGTTAAACATGGGCGGTCATATGGAAATTTGGCGGTGCTAACAGTGGTTACATGCTGTTACGAAACATCAGAGCTTATCTTTACCAGCCTAACTATTTCAAACGCTACTAAAAACATTCTTTTTGTTTTAGGTTGGACCAATACCAGCTTAATCTGTTGTTGGTCAAAGTATGGATGTGCCGCGTACTTTACCCAAGCTTTCCTACAAACAATGGGTGTAGTCCTGTGTTTTATCTCTGTGGTAACTTTCTACGGTGTTTCCCAATACATAATTCATGGAAGGCATGTGAACAGTAGAATATAACTTGCTGTGTGGTGAATAAATAACAAGCGTAAATATGTTAAAACAAATGTCAGTTATTTTATTGATGCCCCCACGGGTGTTGGGCGTCTCTGAAAGGAACCGGGTGTGTAATGTAATGAGAAACACAGGTGCCTGAGGTGTGTAATTTATCCTAAATGTTTATTATGATGTCATGTCAATCTAAAAGAGGGTTCTATTACATCATAATAAAGACAATGAACTGTTTGATACAAAACACATCAACTGTTATAAAAACAAACCCACACCCAGTAACATATGAACAACACACACAAAGTAAATTAGGAACAAATGTATGAATGCAATGAACTTAGTGACCAGGGTGTTTGTTTGTTGGTATATTGCTTTTATGGTAGGGTGGGGTAAGATGGAACACAATTAAAGTTGGGTTAAGATGGGACATGATTTCATTGTTTGACATTTTTCTATCTTTTTTATTGTCCCACTTGGTAACAAACAAAAAGTATTAACAGAAATATACAACCGTATCCTCAAGAGCGTTGTTAATTGTAAAAACACGATTAGGAAATATGGGATATTATGTGCTGAAGGTGTCCCATCTTACCCCATGATGCACCACAATGCTATATTTAAAGCAGAAACAACTTTTGTTAAGTTAGTGGAGATGATAAGTGTTTATGCGTTTGTTAGTGAGTTACAGAACATAAGGGGAACAGAAGTGAGGGAGGGTCAAGTAGAACTAACCATTTTAAACTACACCATTATTATTTACAACCGACATTATCATATATTTAAATACATTGTACGCCTACAGCTTACATCAACTTCTGCGAAAGGTTCAAAAGTTTGGTCTTCAAAGCTTTGGTACTAACTTAAATTTGGATCATCGCAAAAGGTTGAGAAGCACTGTTTTACCTTAGCCTTTTTCAAAGCTTTGGCAGTAAAGGCAGTGCTATAGGCTCTCAGTCTCACCAATACACAGAACAGAACACAAAGTATCTACAAATGAAACAACAAAGATAGAAAGCCATGCACTCACCAGACTCACCACATGGGCACCAATACATGAGTCGAGGTAGATCGCTCCTTTCGGATCTTTACTTATCTTCTCGTCCTTGTAGAAGTTAAGTATGTAGGAGTTGTCGGGAAGTTGTTTGAGGTGGAAGTATCTTCTCTTGAAGGACTGGGGGTTGGGGAAGATTGGTTGATATCATATTAGAGTTATACTGGTTACATGAATGCTATACATGAACGTTGAGGTGTTGGGGTAATGGGCAACTCTGGCCAAAACCCTCAAGGACTACACCCATATAGAATAAGGTTAATGTATAATAGAGATTGAGGTTGTAATATGGTTATATCTATAACACAGTGTGGTCTACATAGTAAACTGCAGCCTCTGCAAGGAATAAGAACCCCAGTTGTTGTCATGGATATCTTACTGGTTGGTATCTATTGCACACAGTATATACAAATATAATATACATATACACCATATACATACATACCCTTATAGACAACCCCGACACCCATATACACACATACCCTTATAAACAACCCCGACACCCATATACACACATACCCTTATAAACAACCCCGACACCCATATACACACATACCCTTATAAACAACCCCGACACCCATATACACACATACCCTTATAAACAACCCCGACACCCATATACATACATACCCTTATAGACAACCCCGACACCCATATACACACATACCCTTATAGACAACCCCGACACTCCATAAGCAGGTGCCTTATACAACCATCCAAGCTTGGTAACCCCTTCCTTATGCGACGAAGCGATGTCATCATCTATGTCGGGTTCCTCATCTAATTCAAATACCTTTGGAAACAAAATATTGATAACAACAAGTATACGCATAATGGTGTGTATGGGCCAACTAAGGTCAGTGCTGCAGCAAGCTACTACAAATGTTGAAAACCTTAATACCAATATAATGTGAAATATGTAGAAAAGATTAAATTTATTAAATTAAAACAATGAAGAGAAATATTTGGCAGAAAATGACAGTCGTTAAAACACAGGTAAAAACTACTCGACGTTTCAACACAGGTAAAAACTAAGTGTCAAATAGAAGTATGGCTGCTAAACCCATAATACAATAAACACACAGTGAGTTGTATTATTTATATGACCCAACATACTTGTTCTTGCAGGAGTGGTTCACTACCATCTCCTCTAGGCAGGTGTAAATAATCAGATGCATAAGCCTCGTATTTATGCTCGATGAGGCTCCAGTTGGATGTGTAGGTTTTAATGCACTGGAACAAAATGATGTTGAATATAAGTTTGAATATGAATGTTGTTTTCACAACTTTGAAGAGAATGGGTAAGGTTTAAGACTTTAAGAAATAGGAAGGTAAATAAACAATGGTCCAATATGTGAAACTGTTCAGTAGAAATAACTTAATCTCTGGTTTAATCCTTTATCCCAGTCCTGCATCGCTTGTATTAAACACATTACAAACCATAAGAATAAACAACCAAGGAAATATAATGGTTACATAATAATGTTTATTCACATCTTGCCTTGCTGTATAACGCCCACACTATGTTAGTTTGCAACAATACTTGGAAATATGAAACATAAACTACATAATTATAACGTTATCCCATTTTTACAATCATTCCATTTTCTAATGTTGTCGCATGATTTAGTGTTTGTAAAACAATACACAGTGACTGCATGATGAAAAATAACATATATAATATATCATCATACATAATTAGAAATCTGTTTTAAAGCCCACTGTGATTATTATATTCACAACAAGGCAGACAACCAAATGAATAGTCACAGCTTTATTTGGCCCCCAATCCCAAAGGACATTGAAATATAATGCATTGAAAGTATAAGTGTTAGCTTTCCGGTTGTAAGGCGTGATATTACGTCATCAAACTAATCTTTATATTACATAAGGGTTTATGGATCATGGCAATATAAGGCTTTGTACAGACTTATAATTGCTACTGTTGAACCTAGTGTTTAGATTCAACACACATCATAACTACTTTAAGCTAAGTTGAAACTATAGGAGTGGCCAAAACTAAAAGCAAATTCATAACAATTAAAGTTAAACTTTTAACATTAGGATATTGGTCCATTACCACTATTGGCAGGAATTGGCTCGCAGCAAAACGAAACATTAATTTGGAGGTTTTAGTAAACTTTAGAATTAGCTTGACTACACTTAAATATTAATTTAAAAAAGTGGTTTACATCTTTTTATTTGGTGTTGTTAAAAAATAAGTTTGGGACCTGGGATTTAGACCAGAGTTGGCCCATGACCCCAACATTGTATATGCACATTATATTCTATATGGGTGAGGTCCTACAGTGAGGCACACCATGGGACGTGGGATTTAGACCAGAGTTGGTCTATTACCCCAACATTGTATATGCACGTTTCTCCAGTTACATATCTAATGATTCAAGAAACAAACCTCTTTAACAAACAGACCGGATGCTTCCTTGGTAGCTTCGGGGGGAACAGTGTCGATGGTTGTTCTTCTTTCACGGGGTTTTACTGTGGACTAAACATACATTGGTTAACATTGGGTTTTACTGTGGACTAAACATACTGCATACATTGGGTAATAAAATGTATAATGTTGGTACCTTCTTTATATTAAAACTAGAACTAATTAATTCTGTACATTAGATACATTTTTCAGCCAAACAAAGTCTGTTTTTATATAACGTGTGAGTATATTATGGTTAGTAGGTTATGTATGGAAGCTACATTGTTCCAAGTACAAACATACTATGTGTAAAGCACAAGCATGGATTACTCTGTATAACATGGGCAGTGAAACGTAGACAATGATATGAAACCCAAACAAGCCATTAGTTCCTCATACAACATACAATAACTAACACAACAATACCATAGTTTCCCATAGTCGTGTTTGTTACTTGGCTTTACTAATATATAGATACACAGTAATGTTAGTTATATATATATATAGTGAGCTATGGTTTATTAGAAATAATATGATCTTCAATATCATAATACATATAAAGTTTCGTTAGCACCTTTACCGTCATATTTACTTTTTATTGGCAGTTGTAGTGACAGTGTATTGCACAGTGTATTCTGTATTGTGCTATGTTTAAATATTTATATATATTGTACTCTGCGTAAAACGTTACAACTGGAATGTATAATAGAAATAATATGTGTTTGGTTGGAACGTGAAACACTCACAAACATTTTCTTGTGTGTTTGAAATATAAGAATTGATGTCAAACTATTAACACTTAAAATAGCTTGGTGAATATTGTGATGTATCTACAACAATGTTTTGTCTAGTATTTAGCAAAGACATCATAAGGGAACAGGAATTTCAATTATTAGACTACACTTGCTGCCTCTAACAACCGTAAACTACAATCAGTGTAAATGTAACACATGGATGGTCATGACAACTTTCGGTCATGAACAAACAAAGGTCGTTAACATCAACATCAAGTCTTTGTAAAATCATTGAAAGACAAACCATTATCACACAACCCCAACAACTCATACAATGACGTAATACCAGTCATCTCACATACTTCGCCGACTACTCATCCAATGTGTGTCAAGTTACTTCCATTTGTAACAATTTATATAACTGGGGTGAAGTCTAAACGTGCTTTAATTTATAAACCAAAAAAATATAAAAATTAAACAACACACTGCAATTAAAAAAGACTAGAATAACATTTTTTACAAAATAGAATGCAAATACAAAAAGCTACTGTTTCCAAACAATACTTACTATGACATCATCAGCAGGAAAAGATAACAATGACCTCATTGTGTCATGTTGAATCTCTGATTGTCGTTTCACAATGTAAGATTCATAATCAACCGGCTCCGATGCCGCGGTTTTCATCTGGGGGGGAATAAAATATAAATTTGTTTCGTCTCTTTGATTACAGTATTGAAAGGTAATGAGAATGATGAAAATTAACTTTAATAAATATAAAATAGATCTACATAATTATGAAGTAAAAAAAATAAAAATTATACATTCTGTCTTTTTTGTTGCAAAGGTCAGAAAAAATGAAAATATGCAAAAAAGAGGGAAGTAACGGTAGAATGAAAGTCGTTTAGGCGCGTTAAGGCTGAAGTGTGAAATACTCACATGACTTGTTAAATACAAAGTGATAGCCAACAGATATTATATTGCAGCTAGTAAGTATAAAAGTAACAACAACTCATGATAATAAAACTACCCCTTAATCGTCAATGAATTAAAAACCTTGCAAAAGTTTTGTGCAAAGAAAGTCACTTTGTAAGGAAATTGCTCCATTTGTGTAAAACGCACAAGTTTGGCACAGGTGTTTGTGATTCACACATTCTTAGCTGCATGTGTTTCCTGGATTATTTGGTTAAATATGATATTGTAAAGGTTATTATAACTATGATATGTTCCACGAAAGGGGCCTGATCTAGAACATATTGTTGGACGATTTTCATTGCATTATATCAGAATGCACCAGGTATTACTAATATTGCAAACAATCGAGACCAATTAATGTTGTACCGAAGATATATTTGCCGATAACTAACACCAACAGTTTTTTATCTAACTAGATTCTATTATATATATAAATACATCTTCTGTACAAATTTCGATTTTTGTATGCTGCAGATACACCAGCATTATAGTGTTATTGTATATAATACAAGCTTAGGTGTGCATTAATCCAAGATTACAATTATTAAACCACATCATATTATTTATAATATTAAACCAACACCCATATACCTGGGATGGGGAATCCTGGTTTATCCTGATCGCAGGTGATTGTGGCATTTTAATTTAAATAACAATCGCAATCATCGAAATAATTTCTTAACAACTAATATTGGGAAAGACTCAAAACAACAAATTAGTTTTAGATTTATAAGAAACTTTATAGAATAGTAGGGACAAGGGGGTATAAACATAATCACAATGGCATAAACAAAAAACATGATGATAATATATAACAGTTTCATTCTAAAATAAGTTCAGAAAATTAATACTTTCAAACCAAAACGACTAAAACAAGCATTTTTTAAATGGCTTTAGCAAAAATAAGAAAAGGTTCACTACTTTGCACAGCATCTCAAGATACTGACTGCACAAGTCTTGGCTACAACATTACCGACCTATTGTGTACAAACCCTCACACAAACAAACATTCTATCTCATCATTGTTACTCGAGTAAATAATTTAAGTTGTAAAGATAAAGACGGCAAATAAAGTAGCAGAGCAACAAACACTAACTCTGAGCTAAAGATACCAAGATAACCAAGTCTGGGTGCGGACACGTCTCATTGGGCCCAGTCCTGCAACCGACGTACCGTAAAAAGTTTTTCAATATAATCAAAGACAGATAGCGGTGCTTGCCTCACTGTGTGTCTGGTATGCAACGTTGCTGCAATGTTTGGATAACTTATTTAGCCTATACTTGCTGTTTATGTAATATAGAAACAACAGCACAAAGCCAAAGAAGAGTTATAATAAATACATTTATATATATTTATATATAGGCTATATTTATATTTTGTTTAATAAAAACATTCTCTATTTATAGCTTCCAAAGTTGAAAGTTAATACATAGGTTTTTTGTAATTCAAAAGTACAAGTGTTTGTTAAATACCATAATATCATGTAAAATAATAAAGTACATCGTGTTGTGAAGCAATACTTCACTAAATGACTCACAAATACTTTATTATATACATACAGTATATAGGGACTTATATATAGCATAGGCATTAAGGCATATAGGGACTTTTAGATATTTAGAAAATATTAATCCTTGACTAGACAGCAAGAAATTATTCATTTACAAGAAATAATGGAATCCAAACTACTTTCAATTCCATACAACAACATACACAGAACATTCATGTCTATAACCTACCATAAACACGACTAAGCAAACTTTACCCATAGCTAGTTTAGCCTAATGTACTCAGTACACAACTGTTACAGAATCCTTTATTAACCAAACCCTCAACAACAAACTTGGGGTGGCAGGGTGGGCAGGCCAACCCTTCATTTTTCTGCACTACATTAATCAGTAAACATTACAACCAATAAGTTAGATTTGTTTACAGGATTTGGTGTCTAACTATCCCTGTCTCTCTTGTGTTTAAGCTCGGTGCCTATAAACCAGGCACAACAAGCCATATACAACAATATCCCTGGCATAAATTAACGCCTACAATCGTCCAAAATTCCGTAACTACAAAAGTGGACATGTTATAGCCAGAGGCACTTCACACAAAAATGATAACAATGTGCTCTATGACATCATAAGTGCATTAAACCAAACATGTGAAAGAATTGTTAAAACTATATTTATTTATAACACAACAAAACATGGATCTCCAATATTTGTTACATCAATAGTTATTTTCTGTGGCAGACAAACCAACAACAACATAACACAATACAAGGATAATGATCTTTACATTCAAATCATGTTCTACGACATAGACTACAAATTCTTATGAAATTTCTAACTGTGTTTAGAATTTTAATTTTATCTCTCAGTCCAACCATTACACTGTAGGCATTATAACATTACATCATATAAAACATTGTATTTGTTGGGTTAACAAGTTAACTTCATCACATAATTGACTAAGATGATTCATATTAGGGGTATATAACTAAATGTGGAAATTGTACAGCACTGGATGTATATCAAATATATGCCAACAAAAGGTTACCAAATGAAAAATAATAGCCTGTAAATTTAATTGCAAAAAAATTATAAAAGTTAAAGCACTTTAACCACAGTCATTTTACGGTTCGTTTGGAAAACATATTTTGATATATTTATAGAAACAGATTATAACAATTTTGTAACATGGAGCTATAAGAACATTTTGGAATGAATTTGTAACAACCAACTAAAACACATTTGCGCAGTACAAAAATCAAATTCCCATAAAATTTCCTGACATGCAATATGCTATTAAAGAACCCCCTACTTACAGGTTCATAACTTGAATAGACACTTCCTCTCATTGCTTGGGTTGCACTTTCCCTTCTCTTTGTGGCCGTTCCCTTCCTTTTCAAACCTGATACACAATAAACATAACTTTGTATACATTTGTCATTTACTATAAAGTTGGAAAAAGGTGCAAAAATAGGAAACTGGAAGTTTACTAATCTATGTGTGTACAGTGTGGCATGGCATACAGACCGGAGTTTTGAGCACATAAGTTTCCAATACCCAGGACGCTACAATTGATTAGTGACTACTTGGTTAAAGTAATGTCTGTTAAATCCTGGTCACATGAATGTAACTTATTCATTTTCGCGTGGCCAGAAACGAGTTGTTATACACCCGTGTTATAACAGTTGTTATAACACGGGTGTACACCTCATGCCAGGTTACAAGTTACCATGTATGTTACTGTGTAAGTGATTATTATTTGATTTTTTTTAACCCATTACGTCTGCCCTGTGCAGGGAAATCAAATCAGTATCTAGCATTGAACCCACATCCTTTGGTTAGGATGCCAGCTAACCATTGAGCTGAGGCACCAAAACGTGGCTAGTGAAGAATCCTCCCCCACCTTATTAGCTAACCACTAACCCCTCAACAACCAACCCCAACCTTTCCAACAGCCTGTTCTGCTATGTACGGGAGTATTCTGCCCTAGTGCCTATATTTGTATTTTAGAAACAACTATTTATAAATACAAACCTTGTGCAAACTTTCTTGTTTCAGGCATGGTTCTGTTATACAGTTGGTAGCCTTTAGCCTATTATATTCAATTGTATTTCCACAATATATAAGAAAAGTAGCGAAGTAGTAATCCAGTGATCCAACTTTACATTGTTGATATTTGTGAGCAAAACAATGATTCAGCTGGTGACAGTATGTTTAACTATATATGGTGCCTTCACTAACATAAACAAACAGTTGCTTGTTAGTTAATTCCCACATACACAATATAGATTACTTCCCTATCCTAGCAAACTGTTTCAAAGTTAGCTATGAAATAACCCTGTTCTGGTGCCAAATATATTTATAACAAATGTAAACACAAACGGTGCGACTTACTGTACATAACGTATAACTGTGGCCGGTCCAATTGTACAGCAGCGGGAAACAGACGTACGCTACAATTCCGCCACCGAGCATAAAGTGGCGAAGATACTGTTTCATGCAAACTGTAGGAACGGAAAGACCCAACGACGGCAATAACCAACATAATATTTGAAATAAAATATCCCACACTTATCTGCAGCAAAATTTTATCACGCATGACAAACTGCGGCAATTGCACGAAGATGTATTTGCAGTAAACACTCCGAACAAATCATTCGAGAAACACGACACATTAATTTGAAACAGGTTATTTTTAATACCAACAATTTTGAATTAATTAGGCAACAGTAATTACCTTAAGCAAATATTGCTCATATATAAATCCGCACACCAGCGACTGTCGTTATACTACAGGCGTTGTTTTTAAAATTCCCACACACACCCTACTAATTTGACAAAACATTGCTTGTCTGCAGTATTATGAAAACTTTGCGCCCCCCAAACACATGCTGTGATGCCAGCAGCAAGCCTGGATGTCATCATCTCTTCATCCAAACATGCTTAACAGCCAATACACCCTTACAGTTTCCATTCCAAATCTAGGTTTGTTTACACCTTTTATCATAAAATAAACTTACCTTGAACGACGCTTCAATCTTCTTCGTCATAAAGTTGATGTGATTGGCTCCTAATGTTAGATGTTTGGATCGCGAGTTTTTTTTTATTTTTTGCCGCGACCCCAACCTTACTAAACGCAGGTATACAACAGTAAACTATTGAAACCACGCTTATTCTGTGGCCGATAAGTCACAACAAATCAACTTTTACATCGACATCGCTTCATTCCTCAATGTTCAGCTGACAGTACTTACCTTGGAGTTCATGACGTCATATACTCGTCATCAGTACAAATGATTTCTAAAATTTAAATTAATAGTGATAGTGAAGATTCCTCATTTATGTTACAGATTATAGGTAAGTGGAAAATGTTAGAGGTTGGCAGTTAATAAATGATTATGGTTAAGTGTTTGACCTTAGCAGGCAATGTAGGGGAAGAATTCTACACTAGCACAAAATATTTCGATATTAAATCTGTTAAAACAGATATACAAAAGTTATTTCAGTATTCGTTATTATTATTTAACAGTCACCTATAACAAATCTACGTACAGACAACTAACAGTGTAGAATATATTGCAGTCTTTTATTTTTAGATGTTTTAAGAAAAAATACCGTAATATACGTGAAAGTACTCACCAAGTGCAAGAATTCCTGTTCCAGAAGTCGCTTTTAAGCTAAAATCGGAAGAAAACTCAATTTTTGCCGCAGGAAACAAAAACGCAGCTTCCCCTTCAAAGGTTTTGTTGAAAAGAAAGATTTTTGGAATATTCCGCAACAAATTTCCAACCTCGTCACTGATTGGTCGGTTAGATTATTAAAGAATATAATGATTGTTACGTCATAATGCATAAATATAAAACGTAGATCTTTGGCGGATTAATATGGTATTAGATTTTATCTGTTATTTTATCGATTTTGCTAAAATAAAACAATAAAATGTTAAAATTAATTATATTTTACGCAAATAATGTATCAAACATATTGTACGAGAGTAAAATTAAGATTTAAAACAACTTATAAGACGACCGCCTGGCCGGCTTATATATGACGTCATTGTACATATGTTTTGTTTGTGTAAAAAACGTTACATATACGAATATTGTTATTAAATGTAACTTTGCAGGTGATTTTAAACATTTTTTAAATGCTTACTATACTTATAATGCGCCAGAAATATATCGAAAAGTTTAATGCTGACTTCTGGTCCACAAAACTTAAGGAACGAACACCCCAACTGCTGATAAAGCTGCTAGCGCACAGAATAGATACTACTCGTTGTCACATGCTCTCGGTAGCTTTATAAGGTAACCATCTAATAGTGATACTGCATTTATACCAAAGCCAGGCAACATACATAAACCCGTTTATCTGCACGGAAAGTTATGAGATTAGAAACCAATGGACAAAACTGGGGGCTAAAAACTCGGGATAAAAATACGTTAATCCCGTGTTGCTACCAGAATAACGGTAATACTGGAACATGGACCACGGACGAGACGTGGGTTTATATTGAAAAACACTACAAAGTACAAATGCACATTGTCAACCATAGAATTGCTACAAAACATTTGTAATGCAACTTTAGCCAACCATTTATAACTTACATGCTGGAAAGCTTCTCTCCCGAACATGTCTGCAGTAATCATTGCTTCTGTAGGAGTAACTGGCCCTGCATAATAATCAACGAACATGTTTATGCTAATTATTAATGTTAGAACACTTAACCAATGGAGTTATAAGACAGCGGGAAAGATGGGACACATTTTCATTATATTTGCTCGTCCCATTTGGTAGCAAACAAAAATCATTTAAAATAATTAGTGCCTAATAAATTACTTGCGATATGATACGTAACATCAGGTATAGTAATCGACATAAATGCACTCTGCTTGTACACGTCGTAAGTATCTTCAATGTACGTAAAGGAGATACTCATCAGTAGCACTGGACCAAATAACACCAAAAATAAATCCAAGTGTGGTTAGAGAGATCTTGCCCTGAGTTTAACTCATAGAAAACATCTTGTGACTGAAACATAAATTACTCACTTTGTTTTGTAAGAATAACAACTTCTATCCCTTGCAGCATGGACGCAACTAGTACAACATAATACTTTTTACTATCTCAATTCCAACTGAATTATATTCGTGTGTTTCGTGAAAGTCTCACTTGATTAATTGGAATCTTCGCGCCTCGGAAACGCAATGACGGTTGCTTCGGTTTGCAGCAAAACAAACATGTTGCTGCTCATGCACTTCATCCCGCATATACTGTAACGACGATTAGCTGATAACTGTCGTAGACTTATGTGCCTTCTTTATTTACAACAAAATATAACACAATAATATATAGTGAGATATAATATCCAAGTATATTAGCATCACAACCGAATAAACTATTGAACTGAAACAAAAACTACAGGCTTTGTGAACACGAAGTGTAGAAAAAATAAGCGTTGATTTCAACGGCGGATACAGTGGGTTTAGGGCGCTAACGTCGTCGAGACGAAACTGCCCGAAGATGAACATTAGAATGCGGTTGGCCTATAATGTTGCCGAACATTGGATTGCCTTTATATAAATTGTGGATTGGTAACGGAGTGAGTGTCATTAATCAGCACGAGTTTTTCTAACTAAGCAAACAGCAATACATTACCACATTACTTAACGCACACGAATGATATCATATATACAGAATATAGTATAGCATCTTGTTTACATGGCGATGCGTATAACAATTATGTGACTTTGCGTCCTATAACTTGAGTACACATACCAGCGGTTACAAGGCACATTATAACCAAATAAGACAATAAACAGTGCAAACTGTAACACGAGTTTTTTATCTATAGATAATAGGGACCCATCCTCGCAAAAAAATCTTCTTTCATACGTCATTCCTCTCTTTTTTTAGATATCTCTCGTTGTCAACGTCGATTGAAATCTCAAGTTGCTGAAGTTAAATTAAGAGTTATTCCAATAACATAAAGTAAAGGCATAAGTAATTGCTGCCCCGCCATGCGAGGATAAATAAGTTACATTAAAATGAATAGTGACGTTTATTAATTTCTAAACACAACCCACCGATCCAGGAATATTATTCAAAGCTTCCTGAATCCTCCTTTCCTCTTCTTCATTAGCGAACCTCCACATTAATATTGTTGGATCTTCGTTCCGGAAGCAAAGAGCAAGTTGTAGCATCAGATCAATCTTAGGGAGGATCTCACACAAGATTCCAACATCTTCTGACTCCAGGAAGTTTCCAGCAATTCGGAGTTCAGCAATCTGCATCGGGATAAACGGTGATTGGAATAAGTTTTTGGGAGACGTTCATATATGTGAGTTGCATATAACACGCAGCAATGAATAAAAGAAGCCAACTTATCCTAAAACGACAGTCAACACGGGTCCCCACCTCGTGCATGTTCACTTTACATTTATTCATTCTTCGGCCAGCACAGGAATACAGCCAAACACTCACCGTTCCCTTCATGTTTTTGATCCCGCGTGCGATCACTCTAAACGATTGTGACGTAATCCCACTATGACGTAGATCAAGTTGTTTGACGCATTTCTTTACTTTGCTTAGAACACGTGACATAGCGTCGACTTCATACATAGAAATAACAGAATAACTGAGATCGACCAGATCCGGGAAGTGATCTGCTGCACTTTGGATAACTACATCGTTATCGCATTCCCTCAGGTCCAATAGCAGGTTCAGAAACAAACGTTTTCCTGTGAACACAGATACCGGGTATAGTCCACAACTCACCCAAAACCGCTGTTGCTTATAATTAAGCCTAGTTATTAACTTATTGCAACTCCCGATAAAAAGGACTAGAACCTATTTTACACACGTATATTATATAAGATTAAATTGTGCACAGCCTTACCATCTTTAGTGTAAGGAATGTCGACTGCTTTGAAACGACGAAACATTTCTTGCAGAATCAAATCTCGTTTAAGGGACATTGTATCTGTAAGTACATTGGATAGGCTTTGAAATGTGAAATATGTACGAAGTCATTCAGGAGGTATCAACGAAACCGTGGAGGTATGGACGCTACTCAGGTGGGTGTTGACTGCTGTATATATAGAGTACTGTGGGGTAACATGGGACATCTTTAGCACATAATGTCCAAATATTCTGCTCGTGTTTTAAACAATTAATAACGGTCAATGGGAGTCATACGGTTTTATATTTCTTTGAATGTTCTTTGTTTACCACCAAATGGGACGATAAACTAGAATAAAGGGTGTCCCATGTTCCCCCACCCTACTGTTTAGCTAAATGTTATTGCTGGGTGTCATCATACCTCGGTGGTGCACATCACCAATATTACCTGAAACGTGTAAGCAGCTAATACACAGACGCAGTAACTGTTCGATAACTACTGATACAGATACCACATAATGAAAATTCAAAGTTACCAACCTCTAGGGGATGATTGCGGTCGAAAGAAAGCCAAGATTCTGCTCCATAGTGCTGAAATGAAACATATCATATCATTAGTAAGGTGTTGCTGGTATTTTATCTGTCGAAGTCACGAGATGTATAATGAACAAGCACTACTAAATATACGCATTAAACAGAAACCAAGTCCAGCTGACAGTACGAATCAGTGGCTTTTTGGCACACCATTCGATTTTGGACTTAGTAGCATTTAATGTATTTTCCATGATATATCAAACAGTGCCAGGTTATCGGGAAATATATCGCGGTTATTTCGAAAAGTAGAGGGTGGGGAATCACATAAAACAGCATGTCATATGTATTCGCTATGATGATAAACAGTTTAAGTTACCTTCACACTTTCGTTTAACTCCTTCGTTTACGCAACAAGCAGAAGACACGTCATCGTCTTTTTTCACCAACAACCCGCACAGAAACCACGTGACCATGCTCCAGTGGTTATCAAAAAGTTTGTTTCCAAGAAATCTTTTAAACTCCGCAACTGACATCTCGTTCTTGATGTAACTTGCCGAGAAATACTCTTGAAACAGTTGATGGGAGAAGTAATGGTTTATATCTCCCTCGAAAACTCTCTGGGATATCATGGTATTAGCAACGCTTATAATAAGATCTTGTACCTCTTCTGCGGTGATTTGTTCTTTTGCTAATGCGTGGTCACTTATCAGAACTGTTCCTTCTTCCGTTGCTGCGAAGGCGACCCTGGATAGTTGACGAGTTAGTTGTGGTATATCAGTAACTGTGTTGCCGACCCTCTTGAGGTGTTCAAGTACGCAGGTAAATACTTGCGTCATCGTCGATACGTTTTCAATGCCAGAACTGTTAGGGTAGCGCATTGAAATAACGATAAGTTGCATCATTAGTGGGTTAGATATGAAGGTCACTAGTTGTGGGGATTCTGCGTGAACTTTATCCCACAGTTGGTTGGCTGTTTCTCCAGCAAAGAAGTTGAAGAGCGTCCTTGTATCTTCGGGAGTGAAGTCCTGCAAATAGATCGTCCGCTCTGGACGTAGATGTGCTTGCAGGCCGTTCATTGCGTGCGGTCTGGACATCACGTACAGACATACACCAGGGAGATACGTAGCTGAGAAAATATTTGCCACAATTTCAGCGACATGTAGTTTTGCATCCGTCCCCAGATTGGATGTTTTCATATCTTTGTACCAAGTCGCTTGGTCCAACCCGTCAAGTATAAGAACACACTTATTTTGGTTTTCCATTATGTATTTGAACACGCCTTTGCGATGTTTCTCTTCTGTTAACTTGTGGAAGTTATTATCGACAAGAAATTCTTTCAAATTGAGCTTGTGGTTTGGACTGTAGTTAAGGTCCATCACTTTAATGAGAAGAACTATTTTCCCGGCATCCTCGTGCAGTCGTCGCATCCGCTTTGATAATGTTGTTTTACCGGATCCAGCATTTCCAATAAAACCAGTGGACCTGGTTTGACTTTTTGATTTGGACTTTGGTTGACTTTCTGCAAAGCTGTCAAATGAGATATTTTCACCTTTCTTTAGCTTTGGTTCAGTGTTTGACGGAGCGTAAGCTTCATTCTCCATCACTGCCCCACCGCCGTAGAATGATATCTCTGTAAGAAGCGGATGTATAACCGGGATAGCAGATGGGTTGCAGTCAGGAATATGAACCTGCACGTCTTTTTCTTTTTCACCCCTTAACAACTCTCTCACATATTCAAAGGTGTAATGCAGCTGTGGATCTGAATGCGAAATAAAGCGGAGTCACAAACAACGTTACTTGATTTAAACCCGAGTATTTAACATAACTTTAATTAAAGCAAAACAGGCCACGTATAAAATATAGTAGGGTGGGGAGCACGGGACTCGGGGCAAAGACGGGAATTGGGAGCACGGGACTCGGGGCAAAGACGGGAACTTTTTAAATCTCCTTTATGTATCCATTTATTGATAGACAACAACAAATGTTACAATATTTTTACGGTCCAACAAAGTGCGCGGCATAAACGATTACTGTTGTAAAGTATTAAAATTTGGATTTAAACGACTACAATATTTGTTCAATGGCTGAAAGAAGCCTAATAACAAGATGTTCATTTTGAATGCTCGCTGAATCATATTTAAACGGCCGAATTTTAAAGGTTGCGAGTTTGAATCAACAATCCAGTATTGTAGTTTAATAAAATAGGCTGAAACATTTGGTACAGTTTGATTTTGTTTCAGAAAATTAGTTTTAATTTTGTCAGAAAAACTGAGATATGTACATGCGAAAAATAGGCAGGGGTCAATATGTCTTAAATTAGGGATAAAATCAGCAAAAAATACCGTTTTTAAATTATATATATAAAGGTTATACGTGGCGAAAAACTAGCACAGGTTTTTTAATTTTTTTTTATTGATTATCCGCCAGATAATATCTGGAATTGTTACATTGACCAACATATAAATACTCTAATATTTATACTTCAACTTTGGTCACCGACACTAAAAATAATATGACAAAAGTCCTTACGTTTAGTTGGTTGGTGATTATTGAAATGAACTTCACCGACAGGTCCCATAATGTTTATAGTTGAACTTGTTGACGGTCTGGCCTCATCCATGCTGTTCTTCCGTGTCTTTGTTTACCACTATATACACTCCCTTATATAGCCTGAAACAACAAACACATTTAACATTCTATTGTCATTCAGCCACGACAACGTCAAAATATATGACGTCAAGGGAACACGATCGAGGTGGGGTGAGTTGGGCGTATTATTTTAAATCCGTCTATTTCTTGCAGCAAAAAATGTGCAAAACACCTATTTTCGTTCTAGTGCATTATCATTGCTAGCATAAAATATAAGCTATGTGCTTAAAGCAACCGAGCAACTGCCTATGTCAAGCTAGTTTATCATTATAACATTTAACGGTAAACAGAGGCATCCCATCGAATTGGAGGAAGTACTAAGGAAATTCTTTGAGCCATAAACCTCATTCGGTAAATCAATTAACGCCAACCTTGTACTAAACAGTGACATCATCCGATGACTGTTGGAAAGAAAACCAACATATTGTTTTGGTTGTTGCAGGTTTTGATATTTGTATAGTATGTTAGGTTTAATGATAAACGTAATTGTATAGGTTAAGCATAAATACCCTCTGAGCTGCATACACATAACCAAATTTACACTTTAATTTCTTAAACGTATATTTCCAACTTATACATCCAGTGTTTCATCGTTCAAATACAAATTCTCCTATACCTCGGTTACCAGTCTTCCTGCCGTGATGTCCTTTAAGGCAGCGTTTAGTCTTAATCAGGAAATATCAATATCGTCTACGCTTCTTCATTATGCCACAGTAGTAGTAAAATATGGCCACCGAGTAACCGAGGGGTCTCGGGTTTGAAGCCCGATGCTACTGCCATGGCGGATAAGAGAGAACTCATCGTGTTAATGTCTGAATAAATTTACTAAAACGCACACAACTGTTATCATGTACATACAAAATATTGTTAACGTTCTATACTGAATAAAAGGAATAACCTTTACGTTTTAACGTAAGTCCGCATACCAGCGGTTACAAAGCACATCAGCCACGGGCAGGGGTTTCCCAGCTTTGATGCGATTGGTTACTTTAAATGTTATCTCAACGCTTCGTAAACCATGGTATAACATGAGCTCAAATATTTGTAGTTGATGCACCGACCAATGGTATGTTTTCGCACAGTCGATTCGAGAGTAAAATGTAAATTAAACGCACATAGGAAGCGGTTTTGTAAAATATTAACCAAACATGCATTGGGGGCGTGTTCATACTGCGACACAAATATATGTGGACGGTTTACGAGAATTTGGAATTGAACGACAATGGATAAAAAGTATATAAAGAATAAAATACAAGTCATTGTGTGTAAAACACTAAATGTAGAAGTAAAAGGCTGAAATGATTTTTATAGCGATCTTCATTCTACCATAACGTAAACTGAAGGACACTTTTAACACAATAGACACGAAGCACAATGGTAAGGGGCTATGGGGTAAATAAGAAAACAAAACGTTGTTTAACCGAAGCGGCTTTTATATGCCAAGGACTCGTGTATATAAGCATTGACAAAATCAGATCCGTGTACAGCTTAAGTTATACAGGAGCTATTTAGTTGCCGGGCTACAGCTGTGGAACGTTGTGTTTATTGCGGGGGTGTGCTTATTCAAGGCTGAACGGACGAAATCAGAACCAAGCTAACATCAAATAAAATCATGGTTACGAACCGTGAACCCACTGCATTACTCTGCTTAATCAGCGATTGCGGTCATACAGAATACATAGACCCAAGTATTTATATACAGCGATGGTGTCGGTATAACACGCCTCGTCCATGCAGTGTATAATACTACAGCAATAAAACTATGCTGGATTTCATTCCTTATATATAGTTATCAGATGTTACACGGCATATTAGTATAAATGTTAAAATGGTGTAGGTTTGTGTAACGAGGTTCCTTTGGTTTAAATAATCGTTTTCTCAATAGCCCTTTTACAATTTGAGAAGCCTGTTTACCGTTAAAAGAGGAACTATAAAGATAGGCGAGTGCTTTGGCTTGGTAGTTCAAGACAGGTAGTAAGAGCAAGACTTTTGTTACTGTGTTCAAAGGGATAAATAAAAATGATGTCTGTATATTAATGCACGGGAATGTTTTAATAATGACGTTGTCGTGGCTAAAGGACAATTTATTGATAAGGTTAAAATATGTTTGGTAATTCGAACATGAGGGGTGTGTGGGGGTTTGGGTAGTAAAATTGAATAAGAAGACATAATATACCGGTGAAACAATATGGATATCGCTACCCCGCCAACAAGTACAACTGTAAACATAGATGGAAGCGGCAACGAAGTTCATTTTCATCAACCGCACGTATATGAGGGTAAGAACTTTATAAGATGGCAGCTGAAGTTGTATAAATTTATTTTTGCCTTTAGACCCACAGTATACGTTTGAAATGGTGAGAGATTTATTGAAGAAGCAAACAGTAGACAACGACGTGCAGGTTCATATTCTTAACTGTAACCAATCTGACATCCCGGTTATACATCCGCTTCTTACAAAGATATCATTCTACAACCGTGGGGCAGTGATGGCGAATGAAGCTTACGCTCCGTCAAACACTGAACCAAAGCTAAAGAAAGGTGAAAATATCTCATTTGACAGCTTTGCACTAGAAAGTCAACCAAAGTCCACTGGTTTTATTGGAAATGCTGGATCCGGTAAAACAACATTATCAAAGCGGATGCGACGACTGCACGAGGATGCCGGAAAAATAGTTCTTCTCATTAAAGTGATGGACCTTAACTACAGTCCAAACCACAAGCTCAATTTGAAAGAATTTCTTGTCGATAACAACTTCCACAAGTTAACAGAAGAGAAACATCGTAAAGGCGTGTTCAAATACATAATGGAAAACCAAAATAAGTGTGTTCTTATACTTGACGGGTTGGACCAAGCGACTTGGTACAAAGATATGAAAACATCCAATCTGGGGACGGATGCAAAACTACATGTCGCTGAAATTGTGGCAAATATTTTCTCAACTACGTATCTCCTTGATGTACGTCTGTACGTGATGTCCAGACCGCACGCAATGAACGGCCTGCACCCACATCTACGTCCAGAGCGGACGATCTATTTGCAGGACTTCACTCCTGAAGATACAAGGACGCTCTTCAACTTCTTTGCTGGAGAAACAGCCAACCAACTGTGGGATAAACTTCACGCAGAATCCCCACAACTAGTGACCTTCATATCTAACCCACTAATGATGCAACTTATCGTTATTTCAATGCGCTACCCCAACATTTCTGGCATTGAAAACGTATCGACGATGACGCAAGTATTTACCTGCGTACTTGAACACCTCAGGAGGGTCGGAAACACAGTTACTGATATACCACAACTAACTCGTCAACTATCCAGGGTCGCCTTCGCAGCAACGGAAGAAGGAACAGTTCTGATAAGTGACCACGCATTAGCAAAAGAACAAATCACCGCGGATGAGGTACAAGACCTTATTATAAGCGTTGCTAATACCATGATATCCCAGAGAGTTTTCGAGGGAGATATAAACCATTACTTCTCCCATCAACTGTTTCAAGAGTATTTCTCGGCAAGTTACATCAAGAACGAGATGTCAGTTGCGGAGTTTAAAAGATTTCTTGGAAACAAACTTTTTGATAACCACTGGAGCATGGTCACGTGGTTTCTGTGCGGGTTGTTGGTAAAAAAAGACGATGACTTGTCTTCTGTTTGTTGCGTAAACAGAGAAGTTAAACGAAAGCGTGAAGGTAATTTGAACTGTTTTTCATTATAATGTTTTACTGAATGCTACTTTGGATGATTCCAAACTCTCTACCTTTTGAAATACCCCGCGATATGTCTCGATAACCTGGTCCTGGTCTATATAGGCTGGATAAAGACATTAAGAGCCACCAATCCGAAAATGGAATAATGTACCAAAGAGAAACAAATTGTACAAGGACTTGCATCCCGGTTTCTGTTTGATGCGTATATTTAGTAGCGCTTGTACTATAAACATCTTGTGATTTTCTAATATGTCATACGTTTTCTTCAGCACCATGGAGCAGAATCTTGGCTTTTTTTCGACCGCAACCGCCCCCTAGAGGTTGGTAAATATGAATATCAAATATGTGCTATCTTTCTCAGTGTAGTTATCGATAAGTTACTGAATCTGTGTATTGGCTGCTTACGCGTTTAAGGTACTATTGGTGACATGTGCCATCCAGTTACTATGATACCCTTATATCTTTAGCTATATAGTAGGGCGGGGAAAGATGAGATATCTTTTTATTCCATTTTCTCGTCCAATTCGGTAGTATAAAAAAATCAAAAAATATAAAATATCTTCATGGTTCCTATAGACCGTTGTTAATTGTTTATTTGGATATTATATGCTAAGGTGTCCAATCTTCGTACTTTATATATATAAACACCACGCAGTCAACATATATAACTGAGTATAGCGTTCATACCTCCTCGGTTTCATTGATACTGAACTGAATGGCTACGTACATATTTCACATTTCAAAGCCTATCCAATGCACTTACAGATACAATGTCACTCAAACGAGATTTGATTCTGCAAGAAATGTTTCGTCGTTTCAAAGCAGTCGACATTCCTTACACTAAAGATGGTAAGGCTGTGTCTAATTTAATCTTATATAATATACGTGTGTAAAATAGGTTCTAGTCTTTTTTATCAGGAGTTGCAATAAGTTAATAACAGCTTAATTATAAGCAACAGCGGTTTTAGATGAGTTGTGGACTATACCCGGTATCTTCTTATAGTGTGTGGGCCAATGTCGATGGTTCAATGGTTGAATAAATCATGTATGAATGAATCTAACCCATTTATATGCGACGGGCAATATAACAGACGTTATAACAAGGGTGTTCACAGGAAAACGTTTGTTTCTGAACCTGCTATTGGACCTGAGGGAATGCGATAACGATGTAGTTATCCAAACTGCAGCAGATCACTTCCCGGATCTGGTCGATCTCAGTTATTCTGTTATTTCGATGTGTGAAGCCGACGCTTTGTCACGTGTTCTAAGCAAAGTAAAGAAATGCGTCAAACAACTTGATCTACGTCATAGTGGGATTACGTCACAATCGTTTAGAGTGATCGCACGCGGGATCAAAAACATGAAGGGAACGGTGAGTGTTTGGCTGTATTCCTGTGCTGGCCGAAGAATGAATAAATGTAAAGTGAACGTGCACGAAGTAGATGAACCCGTGTTGACTGTCGTTTTAGGATAAGTTGACTTCTTTTATTCATTGCATGTCGATGCAACTTACATAATTATGAACGTATCGTAAAGAGTTACTCCAATTACCAACGTTTACCCCGCTTTATCCCGATGCAGATTGCTGAACTCCGAATTGCTGGAAACTTCCTGGAGTCAGAAGATGTTGGAATCTTGTGTGAGATCCTCCCTAAGATTGATCTGATGCTACAACTTGCTCTTTGCTTCCGGAACGAAGATCCATCAATATTAATGTGGAGGTTCGCTAATGAAGAAGAGGAAAGGAGGATTCAGGAAGCTTTGAATAATATTCCTGGATCGGTGGGTTGTGTTTAGAAATTAATAAACGTCACTAGCCCATTTGTGAAATTAACTTGGGTTGCAGCAATTACTTATGCCTTTACTTTATGTTATTGGAATAACTCTTAATTTAACTTCAGCAACTGGAGATTTCAATCGACGTTGACAACGAGAGGTATCTGAAGAGAGAGGAAACGTCGTAGACATCTATTACCTACACATGCAAAACTTTTTTTTATTAACACAATTTAGCAGCATTTCAAATGCTATGTTTATTGCCGTATCGTAGTTATTAAACCTGTGCATGCTTGCTGTCATTCTAAATACAATTCACTTTTTACTTTAAATTTATGTTACAATATGTCCGCTTGCACGTTTGGTTCAGATTCACGTATGACACAAAAGGCACATGCATATGCTACGTATATAGCGTGATTTCGCTTTAGTTATCGGAAAGTTGTGCATAAAAAATAAGCGTACCCATTTAAAATATATCAGCAATTAAGTGTGTACGTTACTTACACTTTTTGAGTCATTAAACGACATTAAACTTTTAACGACATTAAACTGGCTAATTTGTTTCTGTGATTCTTTAAACTCTATGCTTAAAAAGACTGCCCCGACCCGGGATTGAACCAGGGACCTTTAGATCTTCAGTCTAACGCTCTCCCAACTGAGCTATCGAGGCAGAAGTGGCCAGTACGGGGATCGAACCCGCGACATTCGCGTTATTAGCACGACGCTCTAACCAACTGAGCTAACCGGCCGACGAGAACATGGGTGGCAAACAATCACCAGACAGCTAGGGGTTGGCATTGCAATTTATATGTTGGTCAATAGACTGCATGCATTATTGTTATGTAACTCAACATTAGGAAAATTACAGTTACAATTGACTGTACATACAACATGTTTTTACTATTTAATAAATAAGTCCTTGTTTCACAATGAAAAAAGTCTGATTTTGTTGGCTTCGTTCTCTTACCACTAATACAACTATAGGTCCGTCCAGTAAGCCGACTTTTAGAAATGATGACGTCACACCCTAACTTCATGGTATATATTGGTGGAGCAGACGTTTTTTGGTTTGTGCAAGTGAATGTGCAACGAGGGCAGCGTATAAAAGCGGCGCGGTGGTCTTAAACGTTTGCCACTGTTTACTGGCCTTTGCTGGGTAGTTCTTTCATGTAAAGTTTTTTTAAGTTGCAGTTCTGTTGATGGTTTAGCATTTAGCGTTGAAATGTCTTCGCTATTCTTAAGAATTCTACAATTCTGACTTTCAAAATAAAAAAAGTGTGTTTGCTCTCCTATCCTTTTCTTTGTTGGAAGGGTTTCAAAATCACCACAGCACGGTGGTCCACTTATAAGTATAAGCATACAATTCTGGTACATTCAATATTGAACCCTTATTGGTTGTAATGGTCACAGTGGTTTAAGCATCCCATACCTACGAACTGTTCGTTTTCAAAGCCGGACCAGCATCTAATAATTTCCACAAGCCTTTGCTTAGCGATAAGCAACCATTGCACGAGGACAAGTGTTACTGGTTCCGCTGGAGTAATTTACGTGTGTGGTCTAAAACCTTTTTATCATAACTATCAATGAGCAAAACTACACAAGGACCCATCGTGTGTTAACATCTACCAGATGCTGTCAATTTATTTGCGTTGATTCTCAAGTAAATGCCATTAGGTCACTCAAGCCTCTACTAATAGCTTCCCCTTTAAATCCGTATAGAATGTACAGATCGTAATCTTATATGATGGAATTACAGGGGCCTAGACTTTCAACTAATTCGGTCGCAGTCGTGTTTTTGGTCGTGGGGTTGGCGCCACTGATTTTTGCGGAACATCGTAAATTGGTTTGCGGCGGATCAACCGAAGCTATGTTAATAACCTTGCCGGAGAATTACAACTTTGATTTGTCTCTTTGGTTACAGTAGCAAAGATTTGGGAAATGTGAATAATGAAAAGGCGGGGTATATAACGACAAAACGACATCGTTGAAAATACATTTAAACGGGAATTCAGTCAAGTTTACTATGTAAGTACCACCTGGCACCTACGTCATCAGCGTATGACGTAACTAACTATGACATGGTGTTACCTGATACCTGGTTCTTGGTGTTTTTAAAACCTCTTTATTATCACTCGCCTGCCGAGATAAGATGTCATTATGATGTCATAGTCCTTTATTACAGAAGACACAAAACAACACTGACCGCGAAAATGTTTGCACGACGCCAGTTGTGACGTCGTAGGAGGTTATGTAAACAATGACGTTTCCTCTGATTCACAAATCATATTTTTATTTCTTCGAATATGGTAGCGAACATCAGAATAATTAAAACAACGAAGATAAGGGAATTAGCAGCAAAATGACAGTCGTTAAACAAGCTACGGGTAAAAACTACTTAGTAAAGTGTCAGATAAAAGTGTGGCTGCTAAATAAATGTTTGTAAAGTAGGAATCTTTTATTGGATTATGTGTAGCCCAATTACGCTTCTTAAATGACAATAAAGTGCCTTGAACGATAAAGGCATGGCAATGGCTTAAACACAGAGCGTAGTTGAACCAATGCAAATAGTGGAATACGAGGCATTGACAGACGTCGACTCTCACTTATAGTTAAGTTGACGAATGATTGGCTTTTACTTTGAAGATTATGTGCTTGGTTTGAACGGTAAGTTAGACGACTTGATTACATCTGTGTAAGTAGCTGAAAAACGAGGAGAAACGAGAGTAGACTATCATTATACCTCGTGTTAATAACCGGGAGATAATAATTGTGATAAATGAAAGTTAGATAAGACTGGTATGCGTGGTTGCTTGTAGTAGTTTAAGTGGTTGTGGGGAAGATGTATGTATGTGACCGTGTAAGGAAAGTAATAGCTTCACATGGTAGGAGCTGTTGTTGATTCACATCTGTATTGCTGTGGTTTAACTGATAAATAAATAGGCATAGATAGAGGTATAGATTAGGTACAATAGGGTGGGGGAAGATGGGTCACTTTTTCATTCCATTTTCTATTCCAATTTGGTAGTAAATATTAAAACATTCAAACCGTATCCCCACCACTCCCACAGACCGTTGTTAATTGTTTAAAACACGATCAGCTTATTTGGATGGCCTAAAGGTGTACCATCTTCCCCCACCCTGCCATGATTTTTTAAGTAGTTTTAAACGATAATGACGCTTAGATAGTGGCATTTATTTATGTATTGTACTGTTTATGCCACCGTGACGAGTGCTCATCCAAAGATAATCAACATATAAATCACATGGTGGCTTCTGTCGATTTTCATAAGTAAAACACCCGCCTACCAATTGTTGTTTTGCTTGTATACAGAGAAAGCAAGACGTGTGCAAATCTCAGGTGCAATTAGACGCAGAAGCTTCCATTCCTTGAGGTTGAAAGTTTGCCCGCCAGGTGGGCTGTGGTCATGCAAGCCATAAATCAATGTTTAATATTCGATAGCAAAGACAAATAGGTTTAAAGTTACCTCAATGTGGGCTCAAGATGGCATAATTAGGCCAGTGATGAATGGTTTGCAAACATAGCCGGAAAGTGCGAGGTTACGATATTAATCCACTAACGATCGGCGGCCAGCTGCGTAATGCTCACCAAGTGTTTGTATAGCACTTAAAATAGCAAGGATACTATGTAGAAGGGTTAAGCTGTGTTGAACCTTGGCTGACCAGTTGCATTATAACGGGCGTTTTATATAACTGTCGTATCGCTGTAAGTTTCCCATCAATTTGAAATACGAGAATTAGAAGCAAAGATACAGAAACTACTCTAGGATAAATTTGATTTAAAGGTGATGTTTTCTAGTTTAATATCTCCCAATGGGTTGATTGTTAATTAGACCTGTTTATGCATGATGATTGACGTATGCGTCATTTTGTTTGGCTTCTCAAGCGGCATTTCCGTTTGTTTCGCTTGAGTTGTTATGCGGGTGGGAGGTGATGCACTTGCACGTAGAGAGTGAGAGAGAAAGGCTGCGTGTTGCAGCTGTTGTGTTGGGTGGGCGACATCGTTGGTTCAGTGTAATCGCTATGTGGATTGGTGGAGGGAAAGATTGAAGCTTCGTGTATTAAGGAGGTAAAGCGGGCGAAGTTGGTTCTGGGAAATATGCGTTTCAACATACCAGGCCATATTAGTGGAAGGATAAGGTTGTGTACCAAGTGTATATTATACTCAGTCGATGTCGTTTGTTTACTTTTAGTGGTCGAGAGTTCGCGGCACTGTAGAAGTCGTTATTTACTAAAATGTAACGTTATATCAAACGCCGCGGTAGCTTTAGAAGCGAAATAGAACACGTGGCAATAATAGAAACGGTTATGGCGTCACAGATCATAGGAATTTCGCGAAAATCGTTAGAATGGAAGTTTCATTGTGACGATGTTATACACAAGTGTTTATATTAACGCATGTTGTCAATATACTAGCGAGGCTTACCACGTGACAGCCTTATATCCTTAGTAAGCTAAAGGTGTGAAAGGATCCGTCATACGTATCCGGTGTGTACGGTGCTCGGTAAATATTATGCGTAGGTGATAACGCGTATATCTAATATTGGTCACCTATATATGGGTCCTTGTGTGTAAGGTATACGTTGATGTGTTGTTGCGTATTGGGTGGCCATTTCGGCACCCGTGTTGATATATATAGAAGCAGGGTGTGCGGAGGTGTATATTGTAAACTGCGAAAAATCCGCTGGTACAAAAGGCAGGGCAGCTATTTTTCTCAGCGTATAGCAAATGACTTTCCTGCTACACATCGGTTACTGTTATTCTACTCGTGTAAACATCCAGCCTATAATCATTACACAAGTAGATTATATCTTGGCGGGTTCTCAACGATTTTCTGGATAAATGAGACGTTATCGAATATTGTTGCATGGAAGTTTATAACTTATTCCTCTGTAACGGAAACTGCAGTAATATGCAAAAATGACATGAAGTAACGGAAAACGGCATTTGCTGGGCTAGTTTTAATATAGTTGCAGCGTTTATTGGATAAACGCAAATATAACTTGCCGTGTATTTATTTCTAAATAACGCGGAAGTTTTTAAGACCTGGGTTTCCGGTTTCGATTGAATACGAGCCGAATAAACGATGAAACGTCCTTTCATTGCCGATGTACCGGCACACTTTGAATGGGGGTCCCTTATGAAGGCAGAGGTATGCAAGCGCATCGTGATGGCTCACTTCACATGAAAGAAACATTCGTTGAATGCGGAGAAACGATTAACACAGGGGGATCAATCAAACCATTGAAGTGACGCATCTCCGGTTTAAATGAATAGTCGGCGCTTGTTTCGCAATTATCGCGATACGACGTATGAACCCATACTTTCGTGACTCATAGGCTATTAGGCGCTCTATATTTGCTCTTTTAAATAAACCACGTTATTTAACACATCGCTTCCAGTATTGCTGAAAAAGTTTTGCCAAATTTCGCCGTAACCACTTAATGACGTCATCAAGGAGTTGTATCTTACCGTGGCATGCTCGTAAAGTTATACCACATAAAAGTTACAACTCAATATTCTTACGTCAATCATCGTGGAATGCTGGCTTTGTCTACAAGTGTACGCGTCTCCCGCTATTTCTTGGGCGATGTCGTTTGTTTACTTTAGCGGTTGAGTGTTCGCATCACAGTAGGCAATGTGACGTCACAATAGGGTTGTTATTTACTAGAATGCAACTTTATATCGAACGCCAGAAGCTTTAAAAGCGAAATATAAGATACGACAATAATCGAAAAAGTTTCGCAAGATGTATAGATTTTAAGCGAATGGTCAGTGAGGAAGCTGCGTAGGTAATGATATACTGGGTCTTTGGACAATACGGGAAATAAGCGGGCGTCTTGGATCCCTGGAAACTTGGTTATGAATCGAAACGCCATGAAACTTGAGGCTTATGTTATAAGCGGTTGAGTGATATTGCGCGGGCCCTGCTGGTGGTACGTTTGTATGTAATCGCACTGTGGGACGAAAAGTTAAACTGAAGATGTATGCGAGTTAGTATATAACAACAGACAGTTCAATGTCACCATTTGCTTGAATAGGTTGCTGTTTATTCTAAGACCGTTTCTAAATATGAAACACCAGAAAAGGCTTAGGTTAAACACGTCTAATACGTTAAGTTGGCTAAGTGGGTTTGCATAGTTTAAGTTTTTGGGGTTTATGTAATTGTTTTGCTGAGCAGCTGCTTAGTTAAGTTATAGGATGTGGCAATAATCAGCGAATGCTGGTTGAAATTGCCTTACGTGCTGTCTAAGACTATTAGTCCTGGGTGTCGCGAATATTTTGCTAATGTGGTAATTCTTTATGAAAAAGTTTGTTGCGTTTCATTGTAAAAATAATAATAAGTTTAAAACTTGAATGTGACTTTGTAACCTTAATTGGTTCTTCGCTAAGCAATTAAACGTAAAGAACGGGGGCTTTTACGGAAAGTTTCTTGATTGAATTAAATCATTGTTTTTTTCTGCAGCATACACGTGTCGTATTAACGTCAAATCCAATTGATTCAATTTAAGACGCCTCGGTTCAATTAAGCTTTAATGAGATATATTAACCTTGGGAGCCAAAGCCCTTGTTACAGACACGGTCTTGCTGTCTCTTTAATTACATGTTTGCCGCTCGGCGCACCGCTCTGCTTGTCCGGCCTTTCAAAATTTCAAACTAAATCAATTACTTGAAATATTTTATCGATCACGGATTTGTAAAATCGACCTAGCAGACCAGTAGTCTTCGGCGCGCTGTCGAGCAACCATTTGGGATCAATTACAGCTTCACCGATATTGAAGATATAGTTAATCTACACACATAATCGACTCGCGTAGTATATTTAGTTAATCTATAGCAATCATATTACACAGCGATTTAATTTTTTTAAACTAGTAAAACAACTAAGAGAACGAAATTAACGTATAAACGACAACCATGTTTATACTATTCATATATATACAAAGTTGGGGGAAGATGGGACACCTTTTCATTCTATTTTCCTGTCTCACTTGGTGGTAAACAAAGAACATTCAAAGAATTATAAAACCGTATCCTCACGACTCCCATAGACCGTTGTGAGTTGTTTAAAACACGACCGTGTTAAAAGGTCTCGTCTCATCCCACGCTACTCTGTATCAAATAATTGGTTCAAAATTCATGACTATATTAGAAGCTTTTTAAGCCAAAACAACTCAACAAACAGACAATGGATATAACGTTAAACGTCATTCATTCCGATACGAATCGAATAAAGTTTATAAAACCAACGGTTATTATTTAACGTCTGCTTTATAATTGAGAAGATAAATAGGTGAAGGTTAAACCTTGATGTTAGGTCGTTGGTAACAATGTTATCCATATTAAATCTCAAGTCTTCAACTTTCCCTCTAGTTATATTACTCACCGTATTTACTGTGTAAATAAAACGATATTGGAAAAGCACTTGTACATCGTCATTGGCAAACGTGGCTACAGTCAGCTATGTACATGAGCCATCGGTTTGATCGCTTCCTTTCACAATTAGTTCGCTCGATTGAAGCAGTAAGCGTTGCTTTTGCTATGTGTTGTGTACAATACAGATTATGGCTGGTAGTTACGCTTATTCAGTTACTACATATGTGGTTTACTATAGCTAGTGTTGCTGTGTTGCTACTACAGTTATTATGCGTAAGAGAATATACAGTACAGTGTATGTAGTGTCCCTACTATGAGGATACTGTTTCATAGTAGACCACCATATGCTGCAGTTCATATACAGCATATTAATGATTTATTAAAGCTTTGATACACAGCATAATGTAAGTTTAGTGCATGTATACGATGCTGTTTAACGGACTGGACTGTTTCATGTTGTACAAGCAGCGACGTTGGTACCAGCATATGCAGTGTTTAACTAATATTAGTACATGACGTATAAACCTACCAGCCAACTATATCCGTTTAAAATTTCCTTGTAACCGCTCCCATGATCGAGTTACGATGATCCCACTCCTACATACTAATCTACTACTATGGGACGCCAATGAATATCCACGTTGTACAGAAATAGCCACATATGGTTACCTGTTATATATTGTACACGGTTAATGTTTACCATCTATTAGTTAACACGGATAAGTCAGACGCTTTATTTTATAACCAGAAGATACGTTATGCCTAGTGGCAACAGCAGCAACATTTCTAGTATGATTTTTAAACCCAGCGATTTATTTTACAAGTTACAAACAGGTTCCCTCACATATAAATAGGCAAATACAGTCTCAATTTATAGTTACTGCATGGCGGATGAAATGTTTTCAAAACAATAAAACATTTATGAATAAAGTAATTTGTATTCCAAAACTTTTCCCCATCAATACAAGCATAACGGTATATACTTACAGGTTTAACAATGTTGTTGTACAAGTTAGTTAGGAACATGCTGCTATCATCACTTCGTTAAAACACCATTAAAAGATGGCGGGCAATTATCATGTCATGTTGGCCGTGGTGAGTGATCGTTTATACAAGTTATGTCAACTTGACGCTATTATTGGGCACGTATGTTGTAGTATGTACTAACTGGACACGTATGTACCTAATGGGGGTACGTATGTACCTGTCAATCATTGTCAAACGGTTTGTGTCCTTTTTTGTCAAATGAACCTTTCTCTGAATAGTAATTCCCTGAACGTTAACCACAAGATTAAACTAGAATGTTGGACTCGACCACTGTAACACAACATCTAAAAACCACCGCTGTATATTTATCGTAACCTTTATACAAGAACAGCTTCATTTGTTACAATTTCGAACAAAGATATTAAAAGTTTATTATCTGCTTATAACGCTCGTTAACGCGTGGTGATAGACACCTATTGATATAAAGCCTTGATATGTATACATACTGTACAATACATGCCGCATCAAGTTTAATATGTGTACAATACATGTCAAATCCCCGTTTCAAAGCTTCGCGGTCTTGGCAATCAATCCATAAAACATCGCCCGCCAAGTTGAAAGCATTACAATGATTGACAGCTATACTCAAATTGCTCAGATTTTCTCCCAATGCACTTACCTCAATACAACGACGCCAACATTCTACTTTCTCCCTGTCTATGTGGACCACCCTACTATATACTTGTGTACAGCACACTCGTTTATAGAAGGGTTGGTAAGCAATGGGGTCATGGGGTTACTTAGGTCCTCTGTCTGGAGGTCATATTACACAAGGTCAACGGTCAAAGGGTTAATGGGTTTTTGTTTATCATGTTTCGTGACTTTCGTATAAACAACAAATACAAATACGTTGATTATTTTTATTTTGTGCGCAAATATAAATGAGGCATAAACCTATTGTCATAAATCAGTAACTTAGCATTAACGTATGGACACTGGGGTTGTATATCCTTTACATCAGCTTGTGTCATGTCGGGAAGTTCCAAGCCACAAATACGTAGTGATGAAAGTGGTATTGTATTAAGATTATACGGGCGTATGATTTTTGTAAGGAAATCAAATGATTTATTATTCCATGTGTTGGGGGTAATGAACCAGCTCGGGTTAAAGCTACTTATATCGTGATTCACTCGTATATATACTTATACGTTTACTACGTTATAACAGTTGTTCATCATACACACCACCAAGCTAACATGGGCTGGTTACAATTGCATCAGTCGTTGTAGTTGTTCGTTGTTAGAAGGGGAGATCGTAGCTGATTGCACCACACTTAATTTCACCAACATACCAGTACCGGAGGCTTACCAGGTAAACTATATATTGTATAACAAGTGAAATTAGCTGGAGAGAGACAGGACTTACCAACTGAACGACATGCGTGAAAACACGCATTGTATAAAATACGGAAGTGTTTTATTTTAATCCGACACCTGACATTCACATCAAGGCTATGAATAACCACATATCTATCCAATGTTACGAACATAATCCGCTTAAAAGATTTGATTCAATCAATTTCTTTAGTTTGACCACCAACGTGTTCAATCCGCTACTATAACTAAATAAATAAAAACTACATAACTTGTAAGTTGGCACAAGGTGGATTAAACGCAACACCCGTGTTATAACGACTGTCGTTGCCCTGTCATGCGAGGGTAACTAAACGGCGTTCTTTTATACAAAAGCTTGCACTGTTGACGATTCCACTTCATGTCCCACATTTTATACAGGTTAACGAACTCGTGATGGATTTTAATCATATCTCCGTCCTCAAGGCTCATGCTTTTATCATGTTCACGAAACTCACGATTATATCATTAAGGGGGAATCGAATGCGAGTAATTGAGACTGGAGCCTTCATGGGACTTGACAGGTAATTAGCGGTTTATATTGAAGATACCACGCGTGGCATGGTTTCCCTTAAACCAGTGTTTCTCAAATTTTGTTCGTGACCTTTTCAGAAACACTCAACACCCGTGGCTCCTCCTGCTCCACCAATAACATATCCCACATTTTTCAAACATATTAATATCTGTTATTTTATTCACCACTTTGTAGCAATCAGCCTCTAAAATAAACAGGGCCATGAGCAACTGGTTAGGAAATACCTCCAACTGTTCTTATTTTATCGTCTACAACATATATTGACTTCAAGTTACGGATTTAAACTGTCAGAATATCAAATTTCCAACGTCAACAACACATATTTCGGACAGGAACTTAAGATTATGAACCAGTGTAATGTTTTTGAACTGAGTTATGTGTAATTCCGGGTGTAAGTTATGTGATGGTTGCTAAAGGCATAAGCTCATGGAAAACATACGATCCTGTTTTAACTCTATACCTCAACAACGTATTGTAGTGATCCATACAATCCTTTAAACGTGCCCAATATCTCCGTAATGCGGCCATTATTTACTGAGACGTGTATTACAGTGATTATTGGATTGTAAAGGAATTTTGCCCAACGTAATATTAACATACATGTCTACATATGTGCTACTTATAGCTAAGTGAAGCAAATATCTTACATAAGTATGTGTTGCGTTGGAATGGCATTTACATTATGCCACCGATTTGTCAAAGTTATTACTTACGCTTAACGTAACCTAGCAATTCTGTATGTACAAGACTATACGATATGAGACGTAATGGAATCTGAGATTTTAAGCTAGAGTTGGTCCATTACCCCAACATTCTATATGTACATTCTATACGGGTGAGGTTCTACACTTAGGCACGCCGTGCTGGGACCAGGGATTTAGGTCAGAGTTGTCCATTACCCCAACATTGTATATGCACATTCTACTCTATATGGGTGAGGTCCTACAGTGAGGCACGCCGTGCTGGGACCAGGGATTTAGACCAGAGTTGGCCATTACCTCAAACGTAACCTTGCTAGACTATACTTAACTATAGCAGTAGATTTGTTTAAATCCCAAAACCGACAAGTGTAAAATTGCAGATCAAAGTTGCAGAGGTTGGATTTGTCACTCAACCAACTGAACATGATTCCCACGCCCGACCTTCAACTCCTATCCCCAACCCTCGCCTCGCTATCACTATCCTACAACGCACTTCGTAGATTACCATCACAGCTAGCAGGGATGAAGAACTTGGTTGAACTTGACGTTTCTCACAACTCGCGCGTTTCTGTTTTGCCGGAAGGTGAAATTTTGCTTCATAACATATTCTTGTAATTTGATCTCTTTGGTTAATTTAACCAAGCGAAGAGAAAATGTATTATAGTGTGGGCCGTATACACGTTGGATTAATGTACCGTATGCCCCCGATTGCTAGTTATCACGTTTACAGATATGCCGGTTAATATAAGTATAATAAAGTTAAAGTTTTCAACGAAGCATGGCGGCTAACGCGGCTTATGCACTTTTACCGACTCAGGGTTAAACGCTGTAGCAACGTTGACATAATGTCTATTTTTAGATTGTTTATTTCTCAAACAGCATTGTGAGGTAAACAATGCCCTATTGTAAACGTCATTTCCGTTCACAGGTATTTTCCCGCCATCCCTCCACATACTAAACATCTCACACACCTCAATCAGCAACTTCAGGCGGAACGACTTTGATAAATTAACCGAACTAAACGTCCTTATCATGAGCGACAACATGGCGTCGTGGTCGGTCAACTTTGAAACCGGTATTTTCGACAAATTGATCGCGCTTCGATATCTTGATCTTTCCCATTGCAATTGTAAACGACTACCTGCTGACAGTTTTACAAAGTTGTCGAAATTAACGACGTTACTCCTCCGTGCGAATCGCATTAACAAGTTACCGATCTTTAAAGAAACTTTAGAAGTCTCCACATCGGGACCAACCACCACATTGGAACCAACTACTGCCGAGTCGAACTACTGGGACAATATAACTACTGTGGTTTCTTCTATAAACTCAACGGTTCCTTCTACAAAGTCTACCCCAACCACATTTGCCCCGGTTATGGAGAAATGGTTCAACCCGATGCTGCAAACACTGGATATGTCAAACAACCGACGACTCACAATAACCGACAACGGCCACATGTTCGCACCCACCATGAACATGCTGGAATTATCAAACACTAAAATCAACGTCATCGGGAGTGATTTGTTCTCCAACCTAAAGAACCTTCGATACCTTGGCTTGTGTAGGAGTCGTATCATTGAAGTGTCAACCAATGCTTTGACCAACTTGTCAAACCTCACTCGGGTGTGTTTATCAGGGAATCCCCTAAACCGCATCCCGGTACTTCCCCCTTCGGTGGAAACCGTAAATTTGGATAAAACCCGCATCGTGAACCTGACATCATACAGCATGGGTAGCCTCAACAAACTTATTGAGTTAAACTTGACTGCAGGTAGCCTACATGACGTCACCGATGACGTATTTATAAACATGGAGCATCTGGTTAGTGTTAATCTTTCCTCGAATGCCATGACGAAGATAAATCAACGTACATTCTATATAAGGTAAGTTACTTGGTGGGAAGTCGAAGTCGACATTTTGCGGGGTAGTCGTTACAACACAGGTGCTCTGCTTTTACCTCGTGCGCGCTTACAAGTTACCGTGTATTGCGGGTGGTTATTTTAGTATACCTGAAAATTTGAACAACCCATTGGTGACCACTTGGTTGAAACAATTGGTGTTAAGTGTCTTGCCTAAAGACAAATATGCTCCCATTGTTAGTATTTCTGCTGGATAAAACCTGAACAGTGTTCCTGAGTAAAATATGAACAGTGTTCCCGAGTAAACTCCCATCTCCACAGATCTTCGTCACTACAAATTCTCGATCTTTCCAACAATGACGTCAGCACGATCCAAGATGACGCGTTCTCCTCCCACTCCGGGCTTCGAACCCTCAACCTTCGGGCCAACCAACTTGACGAATTAACCGAACAAACCTTAAAAGGCTTGCATGGCCTTGTTGAATTGGACCTGGCTGATAATGGGTTGATTGAGATTGCGCCGTTCGCTCTCAAGGAACTCACCAATTTAGAGGTAGAGTCTTACTAGGTTGGGATTTGAACCTATTACCACTACTGGAATTAATTTTTTCAAGTTACACTTTACAATTGTTTGGTTTTGTTGATCAGTAAAAATACACGGCACACCTAAGCCATGTTTCAGCACATCAGTGTTTAATGTAGTCTACAGCTTTATCGACACCAACCGTGTCGCAAGATAAGCCAACAATACAAGACACTATACTTTATACAACGCCACACTAAACGTACATTCAACGCTGATAATGGGTTGATTGAGATTGCGCCGTTCGCTCTCAAGGAACTCACCAATTTAGAGGTAGAGTCTTACTAGGTTGGGATTTGAACCTATTACCACTACTGGAATTAATTTTTTCAAGTTACACTTTACAATTGTTTGGTTTTGTTGATCAGTAAAAATACACGGCACACCTAAGCCATGTTTCAGCACATCAGTGTTTAATGTAGTCTACAGCTTTATCGACACCAACCGTGTCGCAAGATAAGCCAACAATACAAGACACTATACTTTATACAACGCCACAACGCCGCCATTTTAATTCAACTTCCCCACAGATTCTGTCCTTGGAAAACAACGAGCTTGAGGTGATTTTCGAATCTCAATTATCGCAATGCAGCAAACTATCAAGGCTCACCCTACATAACAACCAACTGCTAATTATTCACCCACAACGTTTACCATCTCTAACCATGCTACACATCGGCCACAATAACCTTACAGAGTTTCCCCGCATACGAGCGCCGTTGCTCGAGTCGATTGACGCTTCGTATAATAATATACAGGTAATGGTTGACCCGATGGCCTACTAAAGATATCTTTAGTTGACCCCGACTATTTATGCTTTATTTGGTAATGCGTATATAGGCAATTATAGGCGCTGATATAGTATATGTTGCTTAAAATGCGTACTACTGTATTTGGTCAAATTTACCCTATAGTATACATTTTAGTTCCCATATCGTGACTGTACGACAGAACCTTATAGAATTAAAAGTCGAAATACCGCCGGCAAAAATAGGTTACGCATTCATACAAATACTTGAAGCCTTATAAGTTTTCCACAGTAAACATGTTGACCATAAGTTATTCCCGCGCAAATGTCGTCACCTCCTTTGCTTATGTACAGGTTATTGTTTTGCAGGAAATGACGTATGGGATGTTGGAAGGCTACCATGGACTGTTGAAACTCGATTTAAAAAGCAACCCCATGCTTGATGTCGACTACGCTGCCTTTCGCGACGCTACTAACCTAACTGAGCTTAACTTAGCGAAATGTATGGTTGGGTCCTTTGTTGACCAGCCCATGCCTTCACTTAAGACTCTTTTCCTTGGCGAGAACAGCATTACTGAGATGAATGACGAGTTCTCTTTCGTGTTGCCCTCCTTGATCAGACTTGATATCTCGTTCAACAACCTGACCACCATTAACTCAAGTATCTTGGACTCTACCACCTTGGCGTCAGTTGATTTCACTGGCAATAACTTTATATGCGACTGCGAGCTGGTGCCGTTCGTGGCTTGGGTGAACAACATGAACGAAAACCTTCACGTTATAGTCCTTGGATCGCCCGAGTACATGTGTGCTGGTCCTGCATCGGCAATGAGCCAGGCAGTACTGCATGCTGTGGGCGAGTTGGATTGCACACCACCCAAACCGTCGCCACAGAAGGGGACAATAGCCATGGAAGTTGTACTTGCTGTGGTGGCAACAGTCGTCCTCCTGCTGTCAGTGACAATCGCCTGCTACTGCCGCAGAAGAGTTGCAACCTCTAACGCGTCATCCGCATCATCAATGGATGACACGTCATCAAACCAAGGCGTCTCGCTTCACTGCTGCGAGTGGATCGCTGTTAACCTTAGGTCACGCGCAATCATGCGTGGTAGGTCACGTGAGAGAGTGACGTCAGATGACGAAACCAGGGACCTTATGAACGCAACACCACTCGCTTCGCCATTAGGGGAAGACGCCCCAGAACTCCTGTGATAAAATCTCCTCACTCCTGGTTTCGAACCTAGTACCACTCGTTGTGGGGTGTGGTATATTAAGCAGAGAAGGCCTGCGTTATGAGTTCCAGCCGTCGAAACACAAACACTGTAACTTCCAGCGCTGGTGTCCGAACCCAGTAAGTCTGGTTCACACCCCAAACTTTTCCAAGGTAACGACGTTGGCCTGTAAGCAATATCCATGAAGTGTCTTTATATGTGTTCTTGTAATTCATTCACGACCATGCCGGCCATAACTGGGTCTTTGCAAACGTTAAAGCCCCAATTTCCCAAATCCATAAAGAAGTTTGCTACCTCTGTGTTCGGATAACAAGAACATTACAGCGTTGACAGTGTTACCCAAATAACTACCAGTTTTAACTTTTATACAAGTAAAATTTACTCAATACTCCGTGTGTGTAGTATGAGTGTCCCGTCAACTCAAACCCCGTCAGCTTGAAGCCTTGAAGCTGTGGTTTTTAATCGTGGGGTCGTTTATAGTACGTACCAGTTTTTACAACTCCCACAAAAGCCACTTAATACGTTGTGTATGTTTTCCTTGCCCTCTTTTTCTTCACTGTGTTTCTACGCATGCCAAGGTGTTATCATGACGTCACCGACTCCCTTTTTCTTCAGTTTCCAAATCTCCGCTGTTGCATTTTATTCGTTCCTGCCACGATGTATACGGATTTTAAAATATACATTTCTTTGTTAAACATGGTTGGGCAAGAAAGTTGTGTGCATGAGAGATAAGGCTGTATCTGTTTCAACACAGCTTTGCAAAGGCAGGGTTGTATGCAGTATTAAGCTACGGGGGGTTAGATTGGGCGATGCTGTGGCACAGTTAGGTATACAGCGTTCGTCTCTCAACCAAAGCGTAATGTGTGATGCTCTAATGTATTGAGCAGACTTCAGCTTATGCGCCACTTTGGTGAAGACAATCTAGGGTCGGGACTTGGGATGACATTCATTCATTCTTTCTTTAGACATTTTCATTGGAATTTAAAAACAAAATACGCGCCATTTAATCGGAGGGGATTTCCCTTTTGCGTCATGTTACGACGTCACGTGCGCAAATATTTCTGGTGGGGACGAATCAATTAATTGTAGCCACAATTGCTATTTGTAGAATTCTTTGCTATTAAAGTATCTATCTTTGAAAAGTAATGTTATACATTTATTCACACTTAAAACCGCAAATATCAAATACAGTTCAGGAAAACTTGGTAGGTAAAGTTTCATTACCCAATTTGGTAAAGTACAACTTGTATATTACTTCAGTTATTCATAATTTTACAGCAGCCAAAATGCATTAAACTTCAGCACAAGGTATATGTTGTGTGTACAATATATTTATTGTGTGAACAAAAGTTTGCCTGTCTGCCGTGTATATGAATAAAGCTCACGAAAAAAGTGTTTACATTGCAACTATACTGTTTACCCTAGGAAGCTTCGAAGCTACTTAGAAGTTTTGTCGTCTCTGTTGTTACAGCTAAGTCATAACAAGAGTATTATATAGAGATTTAGGCTACAATATTCAGGTGTTCCAGTACATGTGTTTTAACTATGGTGGATTATAACGAAGTTCTTTCATACAAAGTTCATAAATGTTCAAGTTATTCAGCAAACTATGTACCAGAGTAAGTATATCTTTGTTGTTGATTATATTACACATTCAATTTGTGTGATTTTACCCGTTTTTACTCATTAAATGGAGCAGTAGCAGTTGTTTCATTCTTTTTGTTGTTTGGTGCAGTTTCGTTGAGTGTTTCTAGTAGATCTTTTCCTTGGGCGCGATATTCAAATGTTATTCAAATGTTTAATATGTGGTAGGGTGAGGCAAGATGGGTAACAGCTTCAACCCAGTGGTCAGTAAAGGGTTAACAAAAACAAAGAACCTATAGTGCCACAAAGTTACATACGTGGTAACTCGTAAATGGCCACGAGCTGTCAAAAACAGAACATCCGTCTTATAACGACTGTCATTGCCCCACCATGCAAGGATAAATAAGTTACGTACGTGGTAACTTGTAAGCAGGCACAAGGTGTATGAAACAGACCACCCGTGTTATAACAACTGTCGTTTATTTTTTTCGTTTATTTGTTGTTCATCATTAATCTTGTTGTTCCAGTAACGTTCTAGTGAACAAACCAAACCGTCAATCATCTCGTTGGTCGTCAGGAACCAACTACCCCCCACAATTCCTTGTTCTTAAACTCACCGAACCAGCCGTTGTATCTTCGATCACGTTCGGGAAGTACGAGAAGACACATGTCTGTAATCTCAAGAAGTTTGAGGTGAAATACTGGTGTTTCATGTGTTAAGGAGTTTATGTATTGTAAGCTATTGTATTGAAAAACTGGTGTAGAGTACAGGAGTATGGGAGTGAACTCTTTCTATTGACAAATATGTTAAAAATCAATACCGGTTTTCAAAATTAAAGACATTTAATTGTGTAACATATATGAAACCAAACATTCCCTCAATATTAGCAAAATAGGTCCGTTTACTCTTCTGAAGTTTCTTAAGAGGAAAACCAAATAAATAGAAAACAAAATGTCTGTACCAGATGAAGTATATATATGAAGAAACAACACGTGTTAAAAAAATGCATAACAGTGATAACACTGACTTTGTTTTCAGTTTGTTACTTGTAGTGTGCATACTTCTATTAAAACAACATTGGAGGCAATGTTTAATATTTGTTGACAGTTTAATATCTTTGTCAGCATGAATGTCATTGACAAAAAAGCAATGCAAACTAACTTACTAGCTTTAATGCCTGTATAATGTTGAAGACATATATGTTGCAACAAATTCATTGTTTGCACCCAAGGTTAAATAAATACAGCAATATTTCTGCAATGTTGTATTTTACTTGTGATGTCAGCATTCATATTGTGATGTTATATTCCACCCAGATACATGGGGGAATGGAGGAAAACAATCTTATTCTTCTTTTACAAGGGGGGCTGAAGAATGATAATATACCAGAAACATTTTCACTTAAACATAAAATTGATGGCAAAGAATTCCCGTGCACATTTATTAAGATTGGTGAGTTTGTTTAAGAATGGTTGCAGCGTACAGGGCAACGATAGTTGTTATAACACATCTACTCATGTGTTCTGTTTCATACACCTCATGCTCGTTTATGAGTTATTTCAGCACTTGACTAATGCTGCAGAGTAACTTCACTTATGTATTTCACGGAGCCATACAAACATATACTGATATACACTTTATCATTTATCAACAGTTCCCATATTATCATGGGGTGCTAGCTTCAACTTCAGCATTTGGTTTATTGAGGTCCAGGGAAGCAACAACGCGGAACTTGTTCAATCGTGTTTGCAATGGTACTTTAAGGTGAGGGTTTACCATGGTGGATTGTATTGTTGGGGGTGGGAACTTGAGTGACCTTGTTTTCTATCCATATTGTCGATTTTTTAGTTGATATAGTGCTGTTATTTGTGGTGGCTACATGAGTGTTAGTTAATGAAACTAACCACAGCAATTTCCACAAAGTTATACTGTGGCAGGAAAAGTGACGTGGTATGCTTTACCTGTATTCAAGTTTAAAATGCATATTTATTACTTTTGAGTATAACATTGCATCCTCAATATCGACCACTACAGTGGTAGGATAAGCTTCCATGGCAATTATGTTGCCATGTGAGATCAATTTCATAGACTGAGCTTTATTATAAAACTTTGAACCAACATTTATGTTTTTGTTCCACAGTATCGTGAGCGTGAGGTTGTGAGGTTATGTTTGAAACACTTCCGTCAACATAATTACATGGGAGCTTTTGAAAGTTTGCAAAAGAAAACGAAGATCTTACTTGAAGACCCCTTGCTATCCAACCTACACCAAGTGTTGGTGTGTGGGAGTGACTTTGAATCTACAGAATCTGTCATTGAAAATGCAATCAAAGGTTTGTTTTGGATGAGTATTAAACTGATATGTAAGAAATCCATTGAATGACCGATCTTCTGCCAAACAAATTAAAAGAGTTTTCTCGCGTTCAAAATACACAAAACCAATAGAATAAAGGATCTAGATGTTAGCTTTAAATTTATGTTAGAAATTAGGTTGGGGTTTTTAAGAAACTTTCAGAGCCGCAACACCCTTGTATCTTCTGGATCTGTTTGTAACATTCTAACCGACATTATATTAATCTACATTTGTTTGCGATACAACATATGAATATCATCTTGTTTTATAGACGGTATGTTCAGTTCCTACATTGGAAGGCAAGTCTACAAACCCAAGTGGACGTCGATTGTTACGAAGCGAAGGGATGGCTGTGGTGAACACCCGGGTATGAGGGGTGGACACCAGATGTGTGCCGATCATATTAATAGTAAGTTGGCTGGGGTTTCTAAACTACACAATATTTCCCTCGTTGTACCCAGTATTTATTTAAAATACAGTTTACCAAAAAAATTGTAATTTTTTTGTTATAGTTTTAATTTTTTTGATATTTCGGCTTTTGTACTGCCTGGTAGACTCTTTTTTAAGGGATATGTCAACATAGGGACTACTGCTTGAATAGAATATTAAACCCTCGTTCCACACAGATATATTATACTTGCTTGGTGGTTGGAATGGTGTTGAAGACCTTGCAGACTTCTGGCAGTACTGTGTACGTAGTGGTGTATGGACATGTATATCACGTAACACAGCAAGTGATGGGGGGCCATCTGCAAGGTCGTGTCATAAGATGTGTATCGACTCAAAGAATGGAAAGATATATACATTGGGAAGGTAAGAGTTATATATGGGCTTTTATATATGCAACCCATGATCATATATGCGCAGTCTTAGGTGTGCCTATGGACTTTTTCACTTATAGTGATATGTCCTTGTCAAACCAGCTTTTGAAAACTTATAAAACAGAATCCTCCTCTTAAAAATAGTAAAGCAGTCGCATTATTGTAATTTAAAACCAATGTAACACAATTCCTGTGCAATATTATTTAGGTTATTCAGGTTTTTATCGAGCACTGTTTGTTTTATACTTGGCCATTTGCTAATAAAACTCATCCGAACCCCCTCCTTTTTAAATTCCTGGATACGCCCCTGAAAACAAGGGTGCTATTATATGTTTTAACTCCCCAGTTTTATGCCTAAAACAGCTTTTACCTCTAAACTCATTGGACTATGAAACTGCCGGAGATATTTAAACGTGAATTTTAGTATTTTACGTGCTTGTGTAACCTCAGGTATCTGGATTCAATCAAGCGGAACCATCAATCGGTTGAAAACGACTTCCATGTTTATGACATCACACAGGGTGCATGGAGCTTGATATCGAAAAATGTTTCAGCGGCTGGTGGTCCCAAACTTATATTTGATCATCAGGTGGGTGACCCACTGACCCTACTTTCAATTGAAATTACTTTGATAAAAAGCCACCATGTATGGTACTGTGTATTAAACATCTTTTGCTTTCCAACCCAAGTCTAAAGATAAAAGTAACTTGACAGTAAGCATGAGGTAAAGTCATCTTGCAAGAGATGCAATATGTCATCTGTTTAGCAAAAGCCTCTAAACATTTTATCATATAAATATACACCAATATATAACTGTTTTATAATTTCCCACAGATGTGTTATGATGAGCGTACGCACACAATATTTGTGTTCGGTGGTCGCATACTAACATGCGCCACCACCCTGCATGGTGCTGGGTTGGGTCCCACCCATGATGAGAGACCCATACCTGAGTTCAGTGGTTTATATTCATATAATGTCGACACCAATACATGGAGGTTGCTAAGGGAAGATTCTGGAAACGCCGGACCACAAGACATAAGATCAAGGATAGGGCATTCAATGCTACTCGATTCGGTTGGTATTATTTATTTAAAACTGTGCAAAAAGATTTTTTTACTTGCCTTGGTTTATTGTATATTTGTAATCTGTCGTTTGTGTTTGGCCCAAATTGCTACCACATGCTACGATGTTGTTACAAGTATTCCAACTTGTAATTTGTGTAAAACTCTGGATTTTGGTGGCTTATTGCCCTTAATTGTAATTTTATAATATATATCAATCATAGAACTGTATATAATCTTATAGAAATCATCTGTGTTTTTCACTCTTTGTTTGTTTCTGTGTTTTACTTTTAATCCTTGTATAACCTTACAGAAGAACCACCGGCTTTACATCTTTGGTGGCCAGCGGTCCAAGGAATACGTGAACGACTTCTTTTACTACGACATCGATCGTGACCAGGTTACCGTGCTTAACGATGGAACTCGTAAAGAACCCGGACTTCCACCATCGGGGTTCACACAGAGAGCAACCATCAACTCAGATCTTGGGGAGATTCATATGCTCTCTGTGAGTTGTGGGTTTTGTATGATTTCTATTGTGTTGTGGTATTGTTTGTTAGTATTGCCTTTTGTATGCTGTCTATACATTATGTGGTAGTTTATTCATATGCTGTCTGTGAGTTTGTGTGTTCCCTAGTGTTTTGGTGTTTTACTAGTTCATATGTGTGGTGTATATGTCTGTTTTTGTGGCTTTGTATCGTAACAATATTAATGCTGTTACTCCCATCCATGATAATAAGTATGTGAGAATAAATTGCATTTTTCCCAAATTCACAATTAATTCCTTTGCTGACCAACATTATAATAATCTCTCCATTTCCAGGGTTTGAGCAAGGACCGTGAAAAGCGAGAGGAAAACATGCACAACTCTTTCTGGGTTTACCTCATCCAGGAGAACAGGTGGTCTTGTATTTATAAGAATAATGTTCCATCTAATAATGGATCAAGCCAAGATATAAGAACTCACTTCACGATAAGCAAACCAACCCAGTTGTGCGACTACGAACACACCAAACAGGAGCCTTGCCCAAGATATGCTCACCAACTTGTGTATGATAATGTTCGACAGGTAAAAAAAGTGATTGTTATGAATACAGCATGCAGCTTGTTTCTATTATATCGTTTGTTAGTGTTTATCGTTGGTTAGCTGGCTGAAGTTTGCAGGTTGTCTACCCAAAAAACGCACTAGGTGAACAAGTTTCTATCAATTTTACCATTGAGCAAGGCTATCAATTTTACCATTTAAAATGAATTGGTAAATAACCTTATGTGTCGATTGGAAAATACTAGTTTCTACTTCATATACAGATAATACCTTAGTTATAACTTATACATTACATGCAGGTCCACTATATGTTTGGTGGCAACCCTGGTAAAACTAACCAACCCAAACTAAGATTGGATGACTTCTGGTCACTTAAACTAACCAGGCCTACAGAGGATGATATATTAAGGAAATGCAGGTTTGTGTTTATTCTACCTTCGGTGGGGCTTGAACCTAGAGTCTCTGTGTGTGGTTTATATTCATTGGAAATATTTATCCTTGCCTGGCTAGTTTGTACACAATACATTGTGGTTGTTTACACAGTTTGTGTATGTGAGTAACCAAGTGTGGTTGCTTTGTTTATTACTGTAAATATCATCACTTCTTTAAATGGTAAGGGAACTCGCATTATTATCACCCACATAGGCAACCAATTCTGTTGAAGTTGTTTCTCCCATGCTCAGGTACGCCATCCGCCGGCAGCACTTCCGCGAGTTGGCCGTCCGCAACCCGGTGTCTGCGCTCGGCTTCCTACAGACGAGAGTCTCTGACGTAGTTGACCACAATGACGTCAAAGAAGAAACAGAATTTCGGTTTCTGACGTCATCATTGTTTGGCGACGGTGACGGTTTAGACAGTGACGATTGTGACGAAACAGACGACACTAATTCTACTTATCTTTACACCGATTCAGACGAAGCGCGCGCGGGTAGAACAGCGGTAAGCGCGTGTTGTTTTATAATCAATATAACTTACTTATCCTCGCATGGTGGGGCAACGACAATCGTTACAACACGAATGTTCTGTTTCATACACCTCATGCCGGCTTACGAGTTACCACGTATGTAACTTACTTATCCTCGCATGGCGGGGCAACGACAATCGTTATAACATGGGTGTTCTGTTTCATACACCTCGTGTCCGCTTACAAGTTACCACGTATATAACTTTGTGGGTGATTGTTTTCTGTATTTTGCACAAGCAATAAGTGACTACTGGGTTTGAGCAATTGCTATTAAGTGTTTACCCAATGACACGGCCACATTGGTAGCAACGACGAGCCTCGAACTTATATCTACTTTAGGCTACAATGCGCCTTAACCACTGTACCTCGGTGCTAGAATGTAACTTACCCTTACGTTCCAGTTGTTCGACTCCCTTGTCAAATACTTTCCGGACAGGATGACGCAACCACGAGGAAATCTAATCGATCTCATCTCGTTTTAATTCAACACAGAAATCATATATACAGGAATCATGGAGATATTTTTTCAATACAAACTTGCGATCGTGATACTTGGGTTTTAGATTGGATATGTCTTTAGGATCCAATGTAGGGTAGTCGGATATAGAGTATCGGTACGAGTCAGTACTATTTAATGGAAGTTATGCTATTAAAGTCAAAAGTACGTCTGGTTTACCAATTTATAGGAGACATACCCCCGCAATGGTAGTTGCGTTAGGCTTCTGCTATCTTCGTGTGAAGAAAGCGCTCTAACTAACCACTGTGACATTCATCCACTCCCATAAGCCGAATAATTCTGAAGTATATTATTTAGGCAGAATATTTCACAAGATTTGGAAGATACAGCGCACTGTAATATTCAATTAAACGTAAGCGGTAATGCTATGTAAGACTCTTCAAAATATTATGCTCCCCTAATACCTCGCTCCAAAATAATGACTTCTTTAAATACAACCACCAGTAGTTGGGGGTAAAGAGTGAGATTGTTTTATTTATAAAAGACGGTAAACGTTGTATTTGTGTATGTTGCTTTGTACGAGTATAAGTATGTAATGGTATAATTGGAAAGTTAAATCACGATTGTCATATTTTGATAACGTACCAGCGTATATACTGCGGTAATGTTTGGCAAACGAGAAGTACTGACATCGTAGTAATTGTAACTTAACTTAAAACAAAATGTTTCAGTAATTTTCATAGCGAATGCATTGAACAAAAATTGGTTTTAGATTCGACAGTTGAAATATGAATAAACAGGTGTAAATATGATATTTAGTAAGCACATTTTACTTTCTGAGTTAAAAGTAATAAATTAAATAAATAACCAGGCTTAGTCTTATGCACAGAAATTAAACTGTAACCATATTTTTATTTTGTTACAGATTTTCTTATAAGATAACAATCACCTGACATAATGTTGTGGGAAAAACATCGGATTTACCTGGAATCTTGTTCCTAAACAATGTTTGACACAAAAACTTGTAAAAAACTTTCGATATTCAAACAAAACGAAGAAATAATGGAACGAAAAATGCCGCTGGATCGCAGAAAGTCAAGCTGCATTAACCTGAGACTAAACTTGTCGCTTTTGTGTTTCATGATTTTATTTTCGACTTCATATTCAAGTTCTACCCCGTCTACTATTGTATCGTGTCCATCTCCATGCACTTGCTCGTATAAGGAACGACTCGTTAATTGCAGCAACAGAAGTTTAAGGAAGATACCATTAATACCACCGTGGGTGTCTATATTGTAAGTTCACATTTATCTTGCTTTCATTTATAATCAATTTCTCATGTTATATTTATATATAATATGAATTTTGGGTAATGGGTTAACTTCGGCCTTTTATTCTATAGTTATAATTTATAAATACCCAGGTCTCATGGTATGACTGTGAAACTCCTACACTGTAGAGTGATAATGACAATAAAACAGTTACTTAACGATTTATAGTTTCCTGTATTGCTTCCTTATCTACATCCCTGTTAGAACAATTTATTTGAAACATTGTGATTATTATTCTAACTTTAAATTTAAATTCCTTTCAGATCTTTAAGAAACAACAAGATAGAGGCAACTGCAGTGAAACAACACACGTTCATGAATTTACCAAACCTACTAGAACTGTAAGTACTAAGTAATTTCCTTATCCAGACACATTGTGTTGCACAACATCAGCATGTAGTGAATATGTTTTTCTTAAACCTTTGAAACTCCCAAATCACTAAAAGCTACCACATATTTAAACTGATGCAAAACATAAAAGTTATATAATATATTTAGGTTAATTATTCTCTGTATGTAAGTTGATAAATATGACGCACTTACAGTCTCTAGTTTTGTTATAAACCCTTAAGCTGGGCTGTGTATGAATTAGACCCTGTAGTGGCCGATATTCTTGCTGTGTATTGTAATGTGTGAAAAGTAAAATTTTCATGAATAATTTATCACATGCTGAGGCATTACCAACCTTGTTGTTTTCAAACTTGCTTGGAAAACGTTATATAGTTATATACATGTATAACTGACATTTTTCTTATTTGACTACAGTCTGTTTCATTTTAACTTAAAAACGTGGATTGTGTGGTTTTGTACCAATAGCAAAGTGTGTATACTTGGTATGTCTACAATATGCGGGTACGATCTTTTTTTCTTTGTTTTTCTTTATTGCACATGCATTTTGGAAATTTTAGGCTACAAATTGTTTGCTATTTAGTTTTTATTTAAAATAAGCTTATTTAATTTGTAGTCCTGAGTAAGTTTCCATAAATTGTAAGTTCTTGGTTCTTTTGGGCAAAATTTTAATGAATCGCTTCATAAAAGCCTCCAGCTGTGCCTACTGATGCTTCACAAATTCAACCAAATATTTTTCACCAACATAGCGGGGTGCTTCTTATAAACCCAAGTAAATCTACTAAAATATTCCTTTGACAGCGCAGTGTGATATATTAGGGAAGAATCTATATTCTGACTCATTAGTTATGTTCGGTTTAACAGCCATGCTTTTGAAAAGATGCTCTTTTTTCCTACATTTTGTACATAGTACCTTCTAACCACTGTTTTACTGTTAATTCCCATCTCATCTCTTTAATATTATTTTTAATTGAGGGAAAGCATTGTTGTTTATGTGATTTGACTTGTTGAGTTTTAAAGGATTTTAACTTCATAATAACTGTGGGTTCCCTTTATGATTTTTAACATTCATTGACTCATATCCATAACACCACGTAGGTGTCTACACAAACACAAGTGTGAAGTGTGAACATGTATTATTGTTAACACAACCAGTGTAAACCTAAGGTGTGAAAACCTTCTACATAAACCCAAGGTGTGAAATCATGTTAACTTTGCCTGTGGCACAGTCACATTAACTTGATAAATCACCTCATGTTTTACACCAGGTGCGCTTGTGGCCTCATATGTCATGAATATACCAAGTTTACCAACCATTGAAATCTTCTATATTGCCATATGTGGCTAACTATTTAAATATAAGTTACTTTCAGAACACTGTACAAATATATAAACTAAAGATATATTTTATGCAGAAGTTTAAAATCCCTGATTATAACAACTTGACTAATTTAAATAATAACCCAGCCATTTCTAATATTAATATTACCTTGAATATTACCTTGAATATCCACAATAGCAATATAGGGCGCCGCACAGCTGTGTAAGCATCCAGTGTTTACACTTTAAAGTAATAATAATCTTTACCTGGGCAGACTTGGTATTAGCTTATCGTGGTTGCGTTTATATTCCAATACACACACAAGTCTGGTATAATTTAAGACTTAACTATCTTCCACACACCTGTACACTTAAAACTCTGAAGCATTTTCCAGCCGTGTATTTTGTTTACAGGACCCAACTTTAGTTTAATACTATTAATAATAATATTAATACATTGTCAAATTTCTTAACAATCTTTGTTGTTACAATCTTATTTTATTTTAACGTAAAAATACCAATTGCAACTTTGATATCCAAGTAATGTTTCTTACTTTAAACTCAAAATGCAGGAAAATTATTTAAAGTTGATTTGTATAGCAGCAACAATACTGTATGTTGTACATCTGTCTAAACCCCTCAACCCCCAGTATTTAAAGTACAGGTCCATATTTAGTAAATATAAAATGTTTTTAATATAAACCACACACATGTAATACCACCCACCCCTTTACATTCAACCAAACTTCCTGTAGTTCTACCAGGATGTCGCCAATATCCGTTTAATTTAATTTGTTATCCTAGCCCCAATATGTTACTATGTAATTTGCCCATTATTCAGTATATTCTGTGAGGGTGAGGTCCTACGTGCATGATTGCCCCTTTGACACAATATTAAAGGTCTACTATGGCCTAGTCTGCATATAGTAGATACATGTTATAATAATACATTGAATGAAGTTCCCTAACACCTATGTAGGTTCGTTATTCTCCTATGCCCCCTCTTAACTAAACCACTCCTAAAGTCTAAAGTTGTCGCTGAGTGCAGATGCTCGTCACATCTCGAGTGTTGCGTTCCCACTTTAAAATCAAAAACTAACACAAACACAAACCTAATATAAAAAACAGGTTTCAATTTGTTTTTTCTATTTTTCTTGAATGTTTTTCTTTTAAAAGTAAAAACGTTCCCGCTATAATCAATGTAACATAATTTTATGGAATAAAAACGTTTTGCTAGAAGTAAAAACTACTCACAATACAACTTTCAACTTTTCAACAGAGATTCTACTTGTATTATCATATACTTAGATTGGAATTTGTAATGTATATATTTAGTATATAATATACCACATGTATATAATAAATTGTTTAAAAATCCAATTTTATCCAAATTAAATAATTTTTGCGAAAATTTTTAAATATTTGTGTTTGTGGTTTGAATGCATAGCAGCTGCTTCTTTATTACGTCACACATAGCAATGTTAACAACCAGTGAACCGTTTCTTACTTCACGGGTTTTGTTTGACAAGATATCGGGTTCGGTTTCGCACCTTAAGTCGAGCAATTAACGCCTTTTCTTTGTCCGCACCTGCGGGTATTGTTACGTCACAAGAACACAGATTCCAGTTTTTCACATGATCCAACAAAACGCGGGCGATCGTAAATGGTTATAACACACACGCTCGATAATAACTTTGAGTTTATTAGGTACTTAAACGGGCATTGCTCGCAGTAATGTTTGCGCCTAACCACCTAACTACCTACAATTTAATTTTCCGTTTAACGGTTACGCGCGCGCCAATATATCACCATACATATATTTCACTGTGCAAGGTATAATGTGAAAAAACTTAAAGGTGTAATGTGAAAAAACTTTAATAAAATCAAATATCCAAAACGAGGAAAATTTGTTTTGTAAAATAGATCATTTTTTTGCGTGCCGACGTTTCGACGTAATATATATAAATCGTCCAAGCAACGTCACAATTCCCCTTTATTACGCAACTATAACTTAATTGTTTCACGATTAGGTGTTAAGTTATTGACGTCATTATAACAGCTGCTGTATAACCCTGGTGCCCTTGACTAACCACAATGTTTATATTAAGAGGTGTTTATGTCAATGTGATATATGGTGTGTTTATACCAACGTCCCATCCAGTGTTACGTCACATTAACACTTTCTTATTATTTTTGTTACGTCACATTTACACCAATGTTTCTTGGGTTAAATTTTAAATATATTATCGACTGTGAAATGCTCCATTATATCTGTTTAATTTTATGGCACACACTGTATGGGGTAAGATGGGTATACCGTTACTCCGGTGGCTACCCCATGTTTTCTAATCGTTTTTTTACCATTTTGGCTTTTTTCCCGCTCAACTACAAAACAGAAAACTTGTACCATTTTACCCCACCCGAATATATATATATAAATATAACATAAGACAGTAGACACCATTGTTACGTCATAACACCATTGTTACGTCATAACACCTCTTTCTCACAGGGATCTGAGCGACAACGAGCTTCGAACGCTAAGCGTATCTTTCAGCGGAAGTCCTTTGTTACGTACCTTGTAAGTGCTTTATTACGTGTAGCAGCCACGGGAACACCTGTGTCGTAATTCTACTTTATAAGGCTCGTATACAATAGATAGGGGTTAACACATGAATATTTAATACCATCGCTACTTATGTGGTTGTGGCAGCGACAATCACCATTGTGTTTGAATTGCTTGTAAACCGATGGATTAACGATTGGTGTAACTATTGTGTGGGTGATAAAATAAAGGTTGGGTTGCTGGTAGCTATCCCAGTAGGTGGGGTGAACATGCATTTTTTATATAACTTTAAAACAAACCAAACTTAAGCACGTATGGGTTAGGGAAACCTGGGGGGGGGCTCTCCCAGTAACTTTACGCATATTTTTTACATTTACAGACGTTTAGACACTTGTTCATTGGTTGCCATCCCTACGATAGAAGCGACGGGCCGGCCTAACATAACTACACTGGCATTGTAAGTTTGTTATGTAGTTTCCTGTGTGGGGTAGTGTTATGTACATGGTGGTTACTGGTTCATATAGATAAGGTATTGCATTCACGTCACCTTAGCCCGTTACCGCTACGTTACATTCTATATGGGTCCTACAACGAAGCCATAGGACCTGGGATTTAGGCCAGGGTTCCCCATTACCGCAACATTTGTTTAGACTTATACAAATATAGTGTAGTAAAAAAAACGTGTAATGGGTAAACTATAACTGCCCAAGTTGCCCTATATACTGTATATTATCAATGTTTGAAATAGCTAGAGACAGTAAACGGTGTACGTTTAATATAAATCCATATAATTGCCACCAGACAGTACGTGATCCTACTCTCTGTTAGCTTTTATTACGTCACACTGTTCATTTATTTGATAACAATGGCAATACATCGTCACAATCAAATAAGTAAATAGAAGAAAACCGCGCACGAAAGTTAAATGAACTATCCGTTCGTTCCCGGGCATTGGGACATGCGGGTGTTGGAGTTGAAGGCACGCGTGTTAACCACAAGGTTTAATATTCGGTTAAAATAAATCTTATTAAATAATGTGGTTCAATTATTATAACAAGTGGTATAAAAGTCTTGCAAACCTACTTTAGAGTTGGGTATGGTTTCAGCATCCGGGCTGTGCAAGGCTTATAGTGAGATACAAATGAATTGGGTGATTGCGATATTTTTAATAAATGTAAACTAATTAACCTCGGCGGGGCAACGACGGTCGTTATAACGCGGTTGTTTCGTTTCATACACCTTATGAGATACCACGTATGTAACTTTGTGGGTGATTGTGCCACGACTAAATAACATGTAATAGGCAAGAATATGAAGAAACCGTAAAATAATCTCCATCTTTAACGGGCAATGAGCTTTGTGTTATAACTTCGTGACGTCACACCGACAGCTGGGGATTAATCGTCACAATAACCTTGATGACGTCATTATCGTCAATCATTGTGATTGGGGACGGATTAGGATCTTATTATTATTGAGATTTATTTCACGTTTGCTCTAAATCCTGTGGTATTGAATGTTCTTTAGTGCTAACAATTTTGTAAGTGGACCGTTATAGAAATGTTGACTGAGTGATTAAAACATAAAAATATGCAATAGAATTGTTGCGTTGTATAAATAACGTCGTTGTCCCCCCACGCGAGGATAAAAAACAAGTAACATTCATTCATTTAACATCAAAATATACCTTTTATATTCAACGTTATAAAAATATCAGGATAATATTTTACATTTAAATATTCGCTGCGTTTATTAAATACGAAGTATGTTTTGTATGTAAATTCAATTATGTTTAGCAAGCTGTTGAAATGTATTTGTTGTTGTTATGGTTCGTAAAAAAGTAATTCTTTAAATAAAGTTTATTCTGTTCCCCCCATAGACACATACAGGCCGTTATACGATTCCACCATGCTTAGTGGTTAGTGGTGGGAATATATGGCAATTGACAAACGTAACAATTTGACCAAAATAGAACTATTTTCTCACATCCTTTATCTAAGTAACCCATACTATTCTGCAACGGTGAGGTTCTATAGCGAGGCACGCCATGTGATTTAGGCCACAGTTGGCTCATTCATTACCCATACATTGCAAAAGCACACAGCATGGCACGCCATGGGCCTGAGATTTATGCCAGAGTTGCCCCTTTACCCTAACACCTATATAACCAATATACCATACCACAGGTCACATAATATCATCACGACGATTGATGGCTTAACTGAATGGCCATCCTTGCGTGTATTGGATCTTAGTTTCAACACAATACGTGGAATACGAAGCAATACTTTCATAAACCAACGAAATCTTACAGAATTGTGAGTTAATTGTTTCGTTGCTGTTGCTACCAGGCAGAATATGTGTTGAAACTGATCTGTTATATTACTTGGTGTTTATAAACCAACGCTTTACTTCCAATTAGATCTACCCTTATGCTATATAGGAATATAGTATACGTTAGAATATATTATTTCCTACACGGATATTCTACATGTAGTAGGGTGGGGTAAGATGAGTTAACAAAGAACGTTCGAAGAATTCTAAAACCGTAACCTCACAACTCCCATGGGCCAATGTTATTTGTTTAAAACACATCTGAATATTATGTGCTAAAGGTGTCCCGTCTCACCCTATAGTACTAGTACACTGTGTACTAGTCTTTCAGTTGGAATTTATCCCCAACAACAACATAGTTGTGGTCCCATATACTAGCAGTGAATGCTTTATGATATTTGCCGCGCATTACAATATTAACGTTATTATAGTCGTTAAAGTTTCCACTATAACCTAGGTACCTGCATAAGAACAACATCACAACGGTAAACGAGCACGCGTTCGCTGGGTTGGTGTCGCTTGAAACTTTATCTTTGGGTCGAAACCGGATTGGAAACGGCCGGAATGGACTCAAATATTTCGCACCATCTGAAGTGCTTGCTTCGAATGCCGAATGCATTGGAAACCTCAGCAAACTAAGATTCTTGTGAGTAGGGTGGGATTCGAACCCGTGTTCCTTTGTTATCGTAACCATCTAAATTCTAAACTTTAACCACCTAATCACACAGTGTAAATAGATGGGAAACCACTGGTGTAGCCAGTTAAGTCGTATATCCCCTCCCCTTGCCAAGTCATTCAGCATCGCTCAATATATGGATGTTTTAGCATTATGTTCTATCTTTTATAGCAAGCTCAACTATTCTGGTTGTTGCATTTGGTGTAGATACATGTTATGAATGTCTAGACATACGTAATCACTAATTACCGTTCTTATATTTAAAAACCCATAGATCCCAAATTTCCAACACATTAATATTATGACTCAATATATATATCATATATTTTAACAGGGATTTGAGCCGCAATCGAATCAACCACATTAAAGGCCTCGCATTCAACGGAATGTGTCAACTACGTACCTTATTATTGCATGGGAACCGAATCTCCAACCTTAAGGACGCTTCCTTCTATAGTTTAAAGGCGCTAACAACGCTGTACGTATATTGCGTATAATTGTTCATCAATTTTATCTAATTGTGCAATTACGAGAATTGGGCAATTAAAGCGACTGTCTACGTCACAATAATCACTACATATGATGTTATGACGTCACAGAATATGATATTTTTTGTAAAACTTAGATTTTAAATGGAATAAATGTCTATGCGGTAACACGACTGTGGATAATTGAGATTTAATAACTTTATTGGGTAAAGATATTTCTTTGTTTGTTCTTTTTACGCCGAGGCGAGCTACGTTGTAGTGTAAACGCCGCTTAAAAGAACAAACAAAGAAATATCTACGCTGACCTGCGCTGAACAACGCTGGGTGTAGATATTTCTTTGTTGTTTTTTTTATGAGTTTTTACCACTTTTAACTATTACATTATAACAGACGTATGGACGACAACAGAATACGATCCGTTGATATGGGCTGGCTGTATGATCTTAAATCACTTGAAAAACTGTGAGTATTGTGATGTCATAATTCACATTGTGACACATCGTGTGAAAATCGGATGATTATGCGTTGCAAGTGTAACGTGTAATTTCAATGTGAAAGTGTAACGGGTTGATATATATTGCTCTAACTGCGCATAATGTATTACATGCGCCGTATTGCGAATTCTCCTGCGGTTGCTACCAGGCATAACGTAATACTTGAAATAGTTCATATATTTCGTCTACCCTGCGACGAAACATCATTAGAGTAATTATATATAATATTGCTCATTTATTTCCAGTGGTTAGGAGCGTACGTTGTTGTTATATAACAAGGCATTTGAAATTGTAAGTTTGTGGCAGCTTCGTTTCACGGTCTTCAAATTAAAAACAAATCAAGTCAATGTATAAGCAAGATACGGTGACACGCGTCACTTGATAACAGCGCCCGTTTCATTGGGTTGAATCCACCGTTATATAGGGGAAACTACGAACCATGAAGAGACTATATTACCCCACCACCATATTTATTCTTATATCCTGCGTTTAATTGCTCGGTGGCGACTGATATCCTGGGGTTTGCTTTTGCGTGGTGCGAGCTTGTTTTTATAAGGGGGGGTTAATTAAATTTACCCCCAACAGGTGTTACGTCGTATGCTAGCCAGTGTTGCCGTTTACTGTGCACCCACCGTTGTAATACCCTGGGGTGTTTTGGTTTGGGCATCACTGTGAAGTTGATTTATTAGCATTTGTTTAAGTGGAGTTTTAATTAAATTCCGTTACGCCCGGCCCCGAATATTACGAGCGGTGTAGTAACGATAACGAAAACGGTTAAAGTTAATAAAACATAATGATAAAAGTGGTTATAACGTAGTTAGAATTAAGTAAACACCTTAGTTAATTGGTATAAACAAGAAAAGGCGTTGTCTATGGGTTCATTAATTGAATATAATGGTAATTATTGTTAAACAAATTAATTAAAATCAACAATTAAATAAAATGGATAAAATTATTAAAATTATTTTAAGCTTGATTAAACTAAAACTAAAACGCATTCGCAACAAATTTGAAATTAAATTTAGTTTAATCTTAAAATCATGTAATATAATTCGTATAAAATAAATCAAATTAAAAATGCTTCAAAATTAAAAAGATTATTTTGACTTACTGAAACGCTATTGATAAGATTGAGGCGTGGTGTATACGTTAGTGTATGGGACACCAAACAATAGTCTTGTTTGGCCACCTGGACCATGCTCCTCGCGCGCTCCTTTAGGAGAAAGAAAGAGAATAAAAGAGTTTGTTTTCCCACTCCGGTGTGAATAGCGGGTGTTACTGTTGTGTTCAGCTATTCATGATCAAAAGGAATCAACGAGTCTCCCCCTGCCTCAGCTACCGTATGCTAAATATGCGCCAACGGTAACACGTAGCTTTATTTACCTCTTCGAATACGATAACAAACATCGAAAAGCAATAAGCTAAGAAACGGCAAAACGGCAAAACGGCAAAACGAAGGTCGTTACGGCCTAAAATATCTCGTCTATTGCCCTATTAATATCAGCCACCTTTATATTATTATATGCTTAGTTAACTTTATGGTTAATTCGTGTAAAATTATACAACTATACAGTATAATATATATGTGTATTATAATTCCCATAGTATAAGCAACGTGTTTTGACGGTCGTTGTGTGTTTACGTTTAAATTCCGTATTAAATTATTGTTCCGAAAAAGGGGACAAATTATGTAGTTATGACATAATATGTGACGTATTTATTCCCGTTGTTATGACGTAAGCCTGCACGATCGCATTACGTCACAGCGATTAAGTAACAGATGTTCAATTATTAAATAGCGTTGTGAGTTCGGGTTGGTGTATAAGTTACCTTCGTGTGTTAATACCGTGGTTGGTGAAATTAAGTAAGTGTGGTTGGGAGGGTGAAGTGAACGTGGGAATGTCGAACACTTGGCTGTTCCGCTCACTTTCACACACTCCCCAACCACTTGTTGATTAACATAAACCTCGTTAACATTAGATGTGTGACGTGTTCAAACGCCTCATTTAATGTCACAATCATCTGCTTTATGACATCACTAATGGTTTATCTAAACTATTTTTAAATGTTCCTAAAAAACTTACCAGATTTAAACATCCGTATGATTAGAATAACATTAATAATGAAGTATAACATTTGATAGTATAACATCATAATAACAATATATTACAGGTCATTGTCTCGTAACAAAGTCAATTCAATTAGTTCTGGAGCTTGGAAACTATGCAAAGAAATTCGACATTTGTAAGTTTTTGAATTACAGTAGTTAGTTGCAAACTGGGTACTTTATATTATAAAACTTGTTTTTATTCTCGCTTGGTAAAAAAATGACGTTATAACACAGGTGATCTGTTTCTTACAAGTTACAACATATGTGACTTTATGGGTGGTTGTTTTTTTTGTATGGTTGATAATTTGGACAACCCATTAGTGACCACTGGGTTGAAGAAATATTTGTATATAGTTAGTAATGTCAACTCATCACACCTATAACCTCATGTATGTCCATGGGCTATGTTACTGCATATACCCAACCATATAACCCACATATTAATTACTTTACCTTCACATAAGGAATTTGAGCCACAACGACCTGACAACAATAATAAGCAAACAGTTTGAGTCGCTTACCGTCATGCAAACCTTGGATTTGAGTAGGAACGCAATAGTTGCGATGGAGAAGGAGGCTTTCTATGGGTTAAGGAAACTCAAGAAACTGTAAGTTGTAAACAAGCTTGTGCTGTTGTTTGTGTATGGGTTGCTGCACCATCCTCAGTGTTAGATGAGACACAAGCTGGTCTTTATATAACACTCACTCTCATCTAACACTAAGGATGGTGCGGTTTCAGTCAATCAACTTTAACCATCCTCAGTCTTAGATGAGACAAAAGTGAGTGTTACATAAAGACCAGCTTGGTACTTGTAACACTCACTTCTGCATATGGCCTGTTTTATATTAACATAAAGGAAACCATAAATCACAATCTCCCTCTTTTAGCATAAACAGTTGTCCGTGTTTTACTAAATAAGTTGTCTTCGTTATACTACCATATATAACAACACACATTACAACCCCCACAGTGTGTTGTCCCGCAACCTGATATCGAGCAGTGTTGAAGACTTGGGTGAAATATTCCGTGGTTTGGATTCGATTGAAACTTTGTTGATGAACAACAACCGGATCCGATCCTTGTCCCCCGATATGTTTGTCGGCGCCGATAAACTTGTTTACCTTGACTTGAGGAACAATAATATTACTTCGGTGCAAAATAAAACTTTCCAAACCATGAAAAACCTGAAAAGGCTAAGAATCAACAGGTAGGTTGGTGGGACAGTATATACCAGGGTTGATGTTACTGTGTATATATTCCACTGTGTATAGTGGGTTGCTGCTGCTCTGTACATGCATGTGTGGTATACGTGGGCCTGTGGCACTTCCACTAAATGTAAAAATTACAACAAAAATTATATGGGGACTTATTATTATTTGGATTGTAACCAAAGGGTACAAGGTTCAATTCCCAACTCTGGTAGGTCCTGTAAAATGTAGCATTGAAATGAACAGGTACCTACTTTGTTACCAATTACTAGTATGTTTCACAGCTGGATTTATTTATTTTTTATTAAAATTATTTAGTTTTATTTACTTAACCCTCTTTATACAATCACACCCATATTAACCCCCCCCTCAACACACAGTGCTGCCTTCTTATGCGATTGTCAACTTGCTTGGTTCTCCCAATGGTTGAGAGATTCGAATATAAACGCGAGGTCTGAGGGCAACTGTAGATGTTTCCATCCACCAAAGTTGAAAGGAAGAAGGGTCGTCAATATCGGGTCCAATGAATTTGAATGTGGTGAGTGTTTATATCATGTTTGTTTAAAATGATGTGTTCAAATGGTTTATGTGGTATTTCTTAACCTTTCATGGTTCTTGCCCCTGCTTCTTTAATAAATTAACCTACATTTTTACATCTGTTATTTTATTCACCACTTTGCACCAAACGGCCTCTAAAACAACCGAGGTCATGAACATAGTCTGCTTGTTGCCCCCAACAAATGCGACCGTTGATTATATTTTTATATTAATATTTATATTTACAAATATATCTCAATGTGTTCTTACATAAATACCATTCTCATAACAGGGGAACACCCCATACCAACACTCCTCCAGCAGCCCAGTAAACTAACAGCTTACAAAGGGGAGAATGTGACATTGGAATGCAGTGCAAGCGCCACACTCACCAAGAATGTATCGAACGTTAAATCAAGTGCTTTGATGTCTGTTGTGTGGAGAAGGGGGAGGTCCAAAACTGTAAGTTCAACAAGTCTGTTGTATTTATATATATATATTTATGTATATGGAAACCAACTGTGGTATAAATCTTAGCACTGGTGACTGGTTAGCTGCTTGCCCTGTAACCAGAGGATTCTGGGTACAAGGCTTGATATGTCAGTCTGTTCCTACTGTGCGTGTATGTGTGGCAAGACACTTAACAATGGCAGTTTCTCTAATCCAGTGGTCACTTATAAGTTGTTCGAATTGTCAGCCTACTCAGCCATTTATGAAAAACATGTATAGTCCAATGATACCAAACATTAAATACCAACATATACCGTCACACACACAGGTTATCCAGGAATCCCAAAAGATTCGAATCAGAAAACCTCAACGTATTGAAGGCGGCCACATATTTTTCACAAGCTTTCTTATCCTTTATGATGTCACATATGATAGTGATGATGATTACAGGTGATTATGATGTCATAGGCTAAGTTAAATCACTATTATATATGTGTATGTGTTGTAAAAACAATTGTGTTTTTTTCTCCCATTTCTACGTCTTTACGATCCCATTGTCCAATGCGTGGCCCACATGGGTTGGCGAGCACAACACCTTGTGGTTAGTGTGTCTGCCTCTAGCCCAGAGGTTATGGGTTCAAGGCTTGTTCCTGCTACCATTGCTTGTTATCTTATATGTGTGTGTGTGTAGTGTGATTGATATTTTTAATAAAAATAGCTGCATATATGTGAATTACTACACCTACATCCATCATAATGTTTATTATTCCACCAGTTGCGTTATAAGCAATGAGTTCGGGCACGCCAAGTCCACCCCTGCTGCTCATCTTAGTGTATACGTTTACCCAACAATTACTAAACAACCTGAAGATAGAACGGTTAAATCTGGTTCGGAAGTTATCTTTCAATGCCAGGCATCGGGACATCCTATACCTGATATTTCGTGGCAGAAGGTGAGTGAATATAAGGGGTTTTTCTTGGTACCTTATAAGCAAGAACAATGTGTTGGAGTCATGTTATAGTAGTTGGAACAACTTGTATTCAGTAGTTGTTTGTATATGGAATATATATTTGGGAAATAGGCAACTCAGCTGTCTATTAACTTCTGCATTGGACAATAAATGGTAGAACCCTCTGCTGAGGTAATAGGCAACTTAATTCTGGTCCCATTGAATAGCTTACTGTAATACCTTCCCCATGTAGCATAGTAATGTAAACAGTTCATACACCATGAACCTCAAGACAGAATCATATAAAAAAACTATGTGATAAACAGTTCCCCAGGATGAACCTTGGGACTGATTTTAAATCATGTGAAAATCTTTTGAATTACATGCAAAACTATGTGATAAAGTGATGGGAAATGAATAATCTCTTTCCCCCAGGATGGAGGTAGTTCCTTCCCTGCAGCGCACGAGCGTAGATTGGTACGGACGCAAAGTAAAGATGTAAGCGAACCTGGTATTGCTCTAACTGTGGACGATGGTGATGTCATGGATGATGATGTCATCAGGTTGAGTGATGTCATCAGTAGTGATGTCATACCTCGCAAGCGTAAGAAGAAGTTGGAATTAACTGAAGACGCCCCGCTACATATAAGTGAAGTACAACCTAAGGACGCAGGGGTTTATACGTGTACGGCTAAGAGTGTGGCTGGTGTACAAAGTGTGTCGGCTACACTAACTGTGCTGTGTAAGTATCTGTGTTATGTTGTACATATATAATATATATGTATGTGTATTCCAAACAACTATATGTTAAAATTTTTGTGTTTTGTGAGATATTGATTATTAAGATACACTTACTAAATGTATATTATGACCCATGAGACTGTATGTTCTTCATGAGTGATGTTCTGTGGCAAGGCATCCCATGGAACCTGGGGTTTAGGCCACTAAGCTTTAGACTATGGTATATGCCTAAACATAAACTATTGCAGCAAATGGGCAATGACATGAACTTACCATTATTCACATTGCAGATCCACCTATAGTGGAAAAGATGCCTGACAAGATAGAAGCAGTGAAAGGTGGAAATGCTGTGTTGAAATGCATGTCCAGTGCTAACCCGGCACCCCAAGTTACATGGCTGTTAAATGGAGGTGTATTGAATGGGACCACGCGCCATTTCTTTGCAGCTGGTGACCAACTGCTTGTTATTGTCAACTTCTCATCATTAGACCAGGGAGAATATGCTTGCTCTGTTACTAACTTGTTGGGTACAAGGAGGTCATCAAGTAGAGTCGTGCTTGTGGAACGTGAGTTGTGTGTGGGGTTTGTGGGGGTTATATTCTATATGGGTGAAGTCATGCAGGGAAAGAAGCCATGGGACCTTTGATTTATGCCAGAGTTGGCCCATTACATAGACATGGGGGTTACCATAGTTAAGTGTCTAGACTGTTTTTGGCAGGTTTGCTAGCACCCCAAGCTTCATCATGTTTTACTGAAGACCTCACCCTTATAGAATAGAATCTCTATTATTGAGTGTCTATGTACTGCCTCAGTGGGGTAAAGATGGTAGTACTCTGGGTGTTGAGGTAATAAGTCAATATACCTACATATCAACATCTGTTATCCTATGCACTAACCCCCACATATAATATTCTACACACAGATCTTAAAGAAGACACGAAACGTCTTGGTTTATGGGACGAGTTCTTTGGTGGTAACGGTATCGTTATATTGGCGGTGTTCATATGTGTGTTGGCCACATCACTTGTATGGTTGATAGTGCTGTGTTACACAAAGAGGAATCATGAAGGGGCTCCAAGTACTAACACAGGTTTGTGTATTAAATATAGTTAATGTATATTGCTCCAACCCAGTGGTCACTATCCGGTCTCGTGGCGCAATGGTTAGAATACCTGGGTTTAGGCCAACGAATGTGGGTTCGAGGATAAAGTTTGCTATCATTGTGGGTATATATGTGTTATGGGGAAAAAACAGAAAAATAATCACCTGCAAAGTTACATACGTGGTAACTTGTAAGCGGGCATGAGGTGTATAAAACATAACGCCTATGGTATAACTTCCACACCCAACCATATATACTCAATACCCAACCACACTGAATAAGTTACAAGAAGAAATAAGTTACATTTATTCAACCCTGGGTTTGAATTCACTATGATGTAACATTAACACCATTATGACATCACAGAGAGCACCGACTTCCAACCGGTTGATTCGTCATCGCATGGTTCATTGGATAAAACTATGATGTCACTTCCTGTCAACCATCATATGCATTCCAGAACAGGTGATTATTACGTAGATAAACTTGTTTATTATGTCACACATATTTATATGCATATATATGTGGCTGCTAGAAATATTGTTGTTTTGAAAGGATCTTCGGCAATTTTGTAAATCTTATACACCCGTTTTGGCACCAGGTCATATGTCGTTGCGTGCCCATTTACACATAATGAACAGTTAAAACGTAAAAAAACGCACTTGCAAAAATTTCCAGAAGATCCCTTTCATGCTCCCTGTATATAAACCATATATTAAGCATTATACGTCATCATCATCTTTATTACGTCACAGACATACTTCCCACCTCACACCAACGTCACAATTTCCCTTCATTATCGCGAAGCTACGTCGACCCGGGTATTCCCCGCCACGTCACGAAACATAGATGCGACAAACACCGGACATTACAACAACACCCTGTGCGTGCAGTGTCGGCTTCCCATGTACACAACATGCGTGTGGAACATACACAACCACAACATTATAGCTCGCAATGCTTATCCAGTCCCTCATGCCAGGGCAGTGCGAGGTGTTTGAACAATAGACCTCAGAACCCAGCCAAGCGACGACCGTTACGCAGACGGCCACAAATGGACACGGACCGTGAAGGCCCATTTTCCAGCGACTCTGAGCCGGGCTCGGTGCTTACTGCTGTTGCTAGGCAACCAGTGGTCGTGTCGTCGGCCCGCGTGGTTGAAACGTCATCGTTGAAACGGGAAATCCCCGAAGCCGAGCCTTTACTCCACCCGCCACCTGTGTCTTCAATTTCACAATTCACATCCAAGGACTAACGGTGGATACAAACGTTAACGCTACACTGGTAATCAAGTTTGTAATCTATGCTGGGCGTAGATACAACAATCAATGGGCACGTATTTTTGAAAAAAATCATTGGGCACGTCTGTTTATTTAAAAATCATTGGGCACATATTTAAACTTATTTTATCAGCTGATGCATATTTGCAGCCTAGGTCCATGTATTATTGCTTGTGTAGCGTTAGCTTTAAACTGTGAAGATATTTTCTATGTTTCACCATACACCAAGTCGACGTCACAATGCGCATTATGCGCTGTACTTCAAGCTATGAGATTTATGAATGTGATTTTCCCAACATTGCATTTTTCAAGTGAGCGTATTTTTATGAGATCGTCGATATTATTGCTGCGTCGTGTTATGTAACAATGTCCATTATGCGTCACAACTTTTAAATAACACAATCCAAGTTGAAGTTGTGTTTGATTTGAAAAGTAGTAGTTATTCAAAGAAAAAAAAAAAAACAATTTTCAGAAGATCGGAAGTATCATACACCTGGCTGTGACAGTAAGTTAGTTTTATGGTTTTAAGTCTTAATTAAGAGAGTCAGTTTGACAGAAGAAAATAGAGCTAAGTTTCTAGAAAAGTCCTAACAGCAATTGTTTCAACCTACTGGTCACTAATGGGTTGTCTTAATTATGAACTATACATAAAAACAATCACCCATAAAGTCACATACGTGGTAACTCGTAATCAGGCATGAGGTGTATGAAACAGAATACCAGTGTTATAACGGCCGCTCTTGCTCCGTGAGTACATAAAGTTATATCACTTACCATTCAACTTATTCGTCCCCGTGAAAAATATTTTGCGTACGTGACTCCGGTGTTATTGGGTATTCCCCCTCCGTACTCATCATGACTGTGCGTTTATTGTTTGCATCGTAACCTGGCTGCAATTAATTAGTGTGGCTATAATTAATGTTGTAACGTGAGTATATAAGCCTTGTATAGGGTGTTGCTTCACATAGTTGTAGGTTCACACCGTAGTTAACAGTTTAATTGAGTTTATGTAGACAAAAACTATAACTACGTTGTTTTTATTTTTGCAGAGAGTTCTTGACTTGCCTTGCAATTAGCATAAGTTTGTTAATCAATTATTACAATGGCACACCAAGGCGCCCCCCTACCTGTGTTGGAGTAAGTCGTTTTGTTGTCAAATTGAATATATATAACATCTAATTAATATATGTATATAATATAATAATACTAGTTTATATAGCATTCCCGTCAATTAAGATCTGTTGCATGAAAGCCAGTGTATGTTATTTTTATGCCTGCGCAGCCGCGCTTACACTTGTTAATTACTGGCGTCCAAGGTGTCTGTTTGATTACAGTTGCGAAGTTTAAAGAATTGTTAAAACAAAAGACAGGATATAGAGACAAAACTACAGCTGTTAAAATTTACATATTTACAGTTAAAACATATGGCATAGCTAAAAGTTTGTAAACAAAACAGCGACTCCCAGAAGATCAGCGTTGGTGAGTTAAAAGACCTTCTTGCTAAAAGTGATCCCTTGGTTGTTGACGTGAGGAATCCAAGTGAGATTGAAGCTTCCGGATCCATTGGAAGCAAAAAGAATATCAATATTCCTATCACTGATTTAGGTGAAACTTTGATGATCAAGTCTATGTTTGTGTTTCATGGATGATTGTTGTGACTTTTTTTTATACTACGACTCTACGAGGGTAGGGCAACAACAGTTGTTATAACTCCAGGTGTAAAAGGTGTTTTGTGCCATACGTCTTGTGCATGCTAACAATTTACCACATATTTTGAGCCACTCTTAGTGACCGCTTGGTCGAAATAACAATGTTAGCACCGTGGTAGCATCGAGCCTCGAACCCGTACCTCTGGTCTAAATAGTGAGCACTCTTACCACTTTACTAATGCTTCAGTAACGAGTAAAACAAGATTTGAAAATCTAAAGTTTAAACTCCCACAGATAAAGAACTAAGTCTAAGCAATGATGAATTCAAGGCTAAATATGGGTTGGACAAACCCCAGGGTGACGGGTCTGATGTCATCTTCCATTGCATGAAGGGGGGGAGGGGTTCAAGGGCTGTTGTTGTGGCTGAAAAACATGGCATGAAAAAGTAAGGCAACTAGTGGTATGTATGTGTGGTTTACTACAGCAGTGCGCAAGAGTTAAAATTGTCAGGAGAGAACTTTACTGGTAGAGGTTATTAGTTAAAGCATTTCAGCAATTGAATATTGTGGTCAAACTGCAGCTTAAACTTCTTGACAGTGTACCACTCTGGTAGAGTCATAATCAGTGTGAATGGTTGTGACATACAACGATTTATTTAACTATATTACACTTGCAGGGCACGTAACTTGGAGGGTGGATATGGTTTGTGGTCTTCACAATAAATCAACATATTATAACAACCAAAGTTTTCACCAAAGTGTCTATGTTTATATAAGAATTCTTAATTGCATTATCTTTCCAAAATAAGCCTTTTATGTTGCTGACTATTTGTTACTGTACCTTGCCCAATTAGCTATAAAACAATCAAATGTCGATTATGGGTTTATGTAAACCCACAGCACACTTGTATCCTCTAGGTTTGTTTGAAACCACTTTTATAAAAAAACGTTTTTCATTTTATCACAACACTAGTTTAAATATGTTCGTAATTTATCGGTAATTAGTAAAAGTTTTCTACAAATTGTAGACATCAATACCGAATGTGAGTAACTGGCCTGTTTAATAGAATTATCATTTTTGCTCAAACAATGGTTTGTCTGGTTTACAAATAGATATTAATTAACCAGTTCACTAATAAGTATTAATTGACGTGTGTTTTGTATCGGTAATTATTGTTTGTAACCTGACTAAACATAAACATTTGAATATCAATATTGCTTCAAGCCTGTAACCCTCATAAGCATGACAAACATGCAGGAATTGCACTTATTGGGATGTTATATTATGCACAAACTTCAATTATTCCTAAATAAATCTTATCAATACAACATGGTTTCCACTCTCATGCCCACAGTCGAGTTGCTGAAGCTATTGTAGTGTGTGGATAAGCAGACATGGCTTGTTGGTTTGGTCATTTATATCCTCGTGGGTGGGAACTTGAGTCACTTATCCATGGTTGCCACTCCCATGCAAACAGTCGAGTTAAAAAACTAATAATTTTTATGTTTTTCCATTACTTTCACTTGATACACCACCACAAAATACAGGTTACATTTACTACACAGCAGATATACGAACTCCGGTAAACAGCAAGGTGTTGTTGGCTAGTTTGACGCACATATGATATTATCGGCCAGCGTACACCCCAACACGTTGTTTGCCTACTGATATTCGTTGTGATTAATCTACGGGATGTTGGTATCAGATTAAAAACTCAATATAACCAATGATGGATATCTGCATAATATAACACCGACTAAAATCACAACGGTTTAGTAGGGGGTCGGTTGTCTTGAAATAAACAACTTTGTGACATAATATCGTAAATCATAAATAAGGGAATAAGCAACTATATTACCTTATTTAGGTTTGAAATGAAATAACCTATGACGTAATAGAGGTGGTGGAACTAGAATCATACGTAACAATGCTTTTGTATGTTTCGTAAACCATCGATTTGAGATACCTCAAAAACACATGTACAAGTTCCCACCCACAGGGATATAAATGACCAAAACAACCAAAAGTTATGTCTGCTTATCCACACACTGCAATAGTTTCAGTAACTCGACTGTGGGAATGGGAGTGGCAACCATGGATAATCCTATATTAAAATGCCCCCATTCAAGGGTATGTAAATTACCAAAGTGATCCAAAACAAACATCTTGCTTTACATAACATACTTTGGCGTACTTATGAATCTATAGCAACTATCTTATGCACTTCATTTCTGCTTCACTAAGCCGATAATATCACTAGAGTTATACCAACACATGGGCATTGGTACAAGTAGGAATGAATGGCCTACGATTGCCTTGATGAAGCCACACGATAACGATGTAAGACAAGCGAGGCTTATAAGGTATGAGGTCCTTGAACCTGTTTGGTTAATGCAATTTAATGTGTTTTAACTTTGTGTTGGTGATTTTTGCGGCGCCGTTTTATCTCCGTATTTAGGTTAGTCTAAGGGTTTGTTTATATAGTAGGTTGGGGAAGGTGGGACACCCTAGCACATAATAACCGAATATCCTGGTCGTGTTTTACTGCCAATTTAAACGAGAAAATAGAATAAAAACGTCTCCTCCCACCCAGCTATACAACAGTTTACCGCTGTTGCTAATTAGTTATGATGCACATTCATCGTACAGCAGAAGATCATTGCTGGTTAAAAAGTATGGCTGTTAAACTTCTATAAGAAGTTACTCACAGTGGGTTGAAAACATTTAAATAAAACCGTATTTAAAATATATTCTCGAAGATTCGTTTCATCCGCGTCACCGCATTCCACAAATACTATCAAATATTTGTTTGTCTACAAGCGATTGTGTCGTAATAAATATGTGTTTGTTGTGTCACAATACTAACATTCAAGTATTTTTCATTGATGACGCAACAAAGACTTATGTGACGTCGAGTAAAAACCACAAAAACTGCCATGGGCGTTGAAATAATAAATCGAAAACTTCAGATTTTTTACAATTGTTGGCGATATATTCGACCTAGATCCGAAACAAGATTGAATAACCGACAACAATTGAAAACTTTTTGTGATCTTACCCCATTGTAAGTGTACGTGTGAAAAAATACAAGATATCGGCTTAAAGGTTCCCGATCAAGTGTTCCAGTTATTTCACTGGCCGATAATTCGTATGAATACGCGAGATTACATTTAATGCTAAACTTTAGGTCTCGTTGCTATAACTAAACTTGGTTTTGTAATCTTAAGATTCATTTGTAGTTTGGATAGTTAGCAAGTTCAAGGCTAAATTTTAAAAATTAAGCATATTTGTTAAAATTACTTGAAATTTTTATTTATAGGGATCGATGTTAATTTGTTTTGAATAAAAATTAAATGATTTCATTTTTCACTGCATTTTAGGTTCATTTTTTTACCTCGTTATTATTTTTTGTGATATCGTTTTCGCTTTTATATTTACATTATGCAGTTAAATAAAGTTGACACAGCATTAACCAAACATCGTTTGATTTTATTCTAGTTTGATATTTTAATACAAATACTTTCTTTAAAGTTGTTTTCTCTGCGTTTTAATCGAATAAGTTGAAATTACCCAGTTTCAGCAAAAACTTTGATTAAGAAATCAAAATGCCGATTAGTTCAACGAACTCCCGGTTGACCAGGGAGTTGTACAAACCTCCACCGAGGTCCTTGGAGCAGATCCGGATGCAGGAGATGTTCAAACACCAGATTCCTGGAAGTCCAAACCCGAGTTTGAAAAGAGAGCGACATCTGGATGGGGTTCCAAAGAAAAAGGTTCGGGGTTTCAGAAATAATAACTTGTTTGAAGAAAAAAATTTAAAGTGCGATTGGAAATTCGGGTTTTAAAATGTGCAGAAAAGACCACTCAGTTGAAACAATTGTGGTTAAGTGTCTTGTCCACGGACACATTCGCTCACATATTACCTATATTAAAAATATCTTTAGAAGGCCATGGCTCAAAGTAGCAGTGTTTTCTAATACGGCATATACCACGTTGCACAATACACATATGATGTAAATACGCACTCTATGCTTACTATAACTTTTATTACTGCACAGACGGCTGTGGTTGGTCCAGTCACCGACAACAGACATGCAGTATCTAACGGGTTTGCGGGCGCTGCTGATCCGCCATTAAAGACATCGGGAGGTGTATTGGTCAACGGCGGGGTTTCGATGTGGTCAAAGTCGGCGGCGAGCGGTGGATGTCTCGGTCGTATGTGCTGCATTTGTCATGGATATTTCTTCACTCGTTGCTGTATCTTGGCTTTCCTGATAGGATTATTACTTGGAGCTTTAATAACTGGGTTGGTCGTTGGTTTAATTTACGCTGAAAGAGCCGAAGGTAACTAGAGTTTACTAACTTGAGCTGAGGTGTTTCAAACTTTCACATGTGGAGAGAAATATGTGACATTCATTCACATACTTATATTCCATATACATATTCCACATCCTAATGCGTCGGGTTGTTGTACCACTTACAAGAAAGGTGAATAAGTTAACTACAATGAAACTACCAACTTAACGTTACCACAAATACTTCGCGGATCACTGGTCGTCTCCTATAGACTTGTATAGAAGGTCACAGGTTATTCACGTTCATTACTCGAAGTCAAACGTAATCGTATCCTTTATACACAAGAGTTTCCGTTTCATTCAGTACTGATGCTTATTAGACCGAAACTAAACCGGTGTTTCTGCTCTAACAGTTACACAAGTGATTTGCCCTCGTTTTAAAAGGGCAAATATATAATTAACAGCGAGCATGATGTTTACGAATACACAAACATGAACAACCTAAATAGATAAGTTAACGCAGTGAAGATACATACAAAGCAATATTCTAAGGATTTAAGTGCCAAAACCCCCCCATTGCAACAACTCCCAATAGCAACCACGTACTCCCCTTATACAGCTGCAGGTTTAATAGCAGCAGCAGCGGTCGCAGATGACGAACCAGTCGGTTGTTTACAAAGCCCTTGTCCATCAGCATCAGCAACTTGTGCTTACTCCATGAACGACACCCTCCTAACTTGTAACTGCCAACCCGGTCCAACCACTTCAACTGGTGAGTAATGTTGCCAGCAGGTGGGCAGTGGTTAAAGTTCGAAGCTCGGCCGTGCTAAAGGCGCAGTCATTCTTAACATTCCCCACTTTAAAAACAAAACACCGCTATCAAAAGGGGTAATTTGCATAATTCGACATAGCATACATGCAACGGTCTTATGTTAGACTAGACCTCCCTGCCCTACTAACCCAACCACCCACAGTGCTGTGTCAAATACGTTGGAGTTCCTCGTTTCGTGATAGAACGCAACAGTTTAAACCTGGGTTTCTTATCCAATATCCACATACCAACTCCCACCAAAAGGCAGATGGCGTTTATTAGAAGTGGGGGCATCAGGGAAGGTATATGTTAATACCATTACGTTAAACACAAATGTAGTTTATTTTATTGATGGAGCAGAGGGCCACGGGGGGCCACAGGTGTTGAGTGTCTCTGAAAGAAACCACGTCCGTGAAAGGTTAAAACGAAACAGTGTTATTTACACGCCTACGTTCTATGTTTACTGTAAATGTAGAGGTACAGCGTAATATCATTGCGCAACTTTAAACGACTCCCCCAACTATGCCGTCAACACTATAATAACAAACCTCACGTTCAAAGTTTTTGTCAATTAATAACAATGTATTTTTAAATATAGTAACTTGGGGTAAGATTGGCAAATAATATGTTCTATTTTATAGTTATGAGGATGCGGTTATATAATTATGTAAATCATCCATATTTACTACAAAATGGGACGATAATAGGGAATGAAAACGCCGCCCATCTTACCCCAACCTCTTTGTACTTTAAAATTATCAACTTTTTTGATCCGAAGTGTTCGTTTATGTTTGATGTATTTTAACTTTTATCATAGCTGGAATCAACGCGGGTGGTTACGTCTGCAACTTCTTTGAGACAATGACAACAGCTGTTCCGGTCACTGTGACGTAATAATATGAATCTTTACTAACTTCACTAACTAACTTTCTTTATGAGTTGTATGATTATATCTTAATATATATAAAATGTGTAAATCGAACGGTTGTTAATCTATTTCTCATAAAATTTGCTTGAAAATTGATCATTTTACAATGAGCTGAGTGTTTTTTATGCTACGTGACGTGTAGTTCTTCAAAGCAAAAGCCACAGTTTCATTTATTCTTGCTGTTTATACTGTGTACATCTATATTACATTATTAAATAAACATAGATATCATCTTAAAGTCTTGATTTCTTTCTTGTTCTAAACAACAATTTGTCAGGTTTCCTACACCGCTTCCACCATTGCTGTGGGTCTGTGGTTGCCCCCCATGCGAGGATATATAAGTTACATACCTGGTAACTCGTATGCAAGCATGGGGTGTATGGAACAGAACATCCGTGTTATATCGACTATCGTTTTTGGGTACGCGAAGATAAATAAGTTATTTAATCTTCTCCAATCTTTAACAAAGGATATACGAACTCTTTAGCGCCAGCTAGTAAGTGTGAATCCCGCAGCGCCGAAAACCACTCATCTCTTTAGTCACAGACTTGCTACGTTTACTTTGAAAGTGTATTCCATGAAACAGACATGTGGTGATCTCAACAAAACTGTTCAATTTAGTTTGTGTTGAAATTGTACGCACCCTCCCCACCGCATCTTAAGTATTAAGTTGCCTATATATGTAAATACTTTTTTACAACAATAGTTTTACTTTTATTCCCCATCTCTTTGTTATATTAAATTAAAACCAAAATAAAATAACACCTTTCTGTTCAATAAAATAAATGCAATTCTTTATTTTCATTTATATTTACTTTTTAAACCTTGTGATTTGTATGATGTTTATGGTTTGCATGAATCGTTATGTGGATAAATTTCAACAGCAAGTGTTGCATTGTCATCCCAATGTTATTGTGACCGCGTGGTTGCCAAGATTCGACGCAACACGTTTTTATGAACAAGTGCTGCGAAATACGTAACTAACAAAACCCAACGAATAGTTATTTTGGCTAAAGTGACGTCATCAGTCCCCTAATCAAATGAAATATTTCTCCAAGGGGCAGATTGAGGGAATCATATTTCGGCCTATTTTCGTTGTCGTTGCTTTTTCGATAACTTTGTTTTGATTTCCACTCGTATGGAGCCATACTTTACCATGCGAATAGTGTTATATATACTATCATGTTTTAACGACAGTCGTTTTATACAACACAGATCTTTCATACACCTCGTGTTCGCTTTCGAGTTATAATGTATGTAACTTTGTGGGTGTTACGTTATAGTTATTGATAAAACGAATCTCTGTTTTGGAATAACAAGCTGAGTTTACGTCTAACTCTCCCTATACATTTCGCCAAGCGTCTCAAAAGCTCAACAATAAAATGTTTATAAAAATAATATTTGTAACATCTTGGTCGGTTTGACCGACATTGGGTTTGACGTGTGTTCGAATTCTTTATTGAAACAATAATAAAGGATTGTTGTTTCTGAAACTGCCATTGTTTTGTTTATGACGTCATAGTGAATGTTCTATGCCAACGCGAGTGTGTTTTGTCATATAATTGTGGTCGGGTGGTTTCTACTTTCTTATCTACAACTGTTAAGTTGAAACACCCTGCATCCAAATAGGCCATACGCTCGTTCTTGTTACCCGACTGCATATTGCAGGTCAAGTTCACACGCTGTTTTTCTTACTGCGGTTTAACGTTGCTTGCATCACAACTCACAAACGAGATGGAAATTCCCAAATGCTCAATTTCGCAACAAGACCTCCGCTGCCATAACCATCACAGAACATCTGGCCTGTAAATAAGCGGTATTTAAAGTAAGCCCACATTCAGCCTCCTCCATCCTCTACAGTAAAATGTACTTTGCCACAAATACTTTTAATATATACAATGATCTTGTTATGGCCGTATTTACAATTTTTCGAGAATGAACTTGGCGGCAAAACGTCGGTCGTTAAAACACGCCACGAATAAAAACGACTTTAGAATAAACGGCAACTAATATTCGCCGTACATTATCCTTCAATATCACGTTCATAAATCATCTCCGGGTGAATGCGTATGTAAACCGGGAGGAATGACGTAGCACTTTTTTACGTCACAAATTTCCCTTTCATAAATCAGAACTCGGTTTTTAAAAAAATGGGTTCAATATATTTTACTTTCCGTTACAAACGTATATCATTCTAATGTACAAGGGCAATTAATGTTGTTGTTTCCACAACATATTTAAAACTGTTTCCGCTATTGCAACCTATGCGTTGTTTAGAAGCCAAACATATATTTCACGCCGTTACTCAAGTAGGTCCATAACGTGTTTTATATCGACTGTCGTTTTGTTCCTAATTCCCTTGTCATGCTTATCGGCGTTTTTTAGAACTTACCATAAAAAGTATTGGTGTCTTTATTTCACTTTTTATGTTAAGTAACACTGAATAGTTTCGCTTAATATAAGCGTAAGGCGAAAGTAAATAAGTAACTTTGTTTTTCTGGTAGAATATACGAGTATATTGAGTCTCATACTGTTATTCCAACCAGTGTGTTATTTCTTCTCGGTGTAAAATGTCGCACGTTTAAGGGTTATTACATCACTGAAGTCAAATTTGTTAACCGGTAAGGAATGCATCATATTCTCCATACAGTGAGACAGGAAACGGTGGGAAATGGGGTGTATATTTGCTTAGCTTATTTATGCTTTTAACGCTTTAGGTTTACCTGCGTGTTAGGGTTGTGTTTTCAGCAGGGGGAAGTTCAACTTTATTTTTTTCCAATAACTTATTTATCCGTGAACTATACATAGGTCGGTCAAGGTTATATAAAAGTGATTTTCCCGCTGGATGAGCAACAGCGCATCTAACGAGCAATAGGATAAAACTGCCAACCACCCCCGCATATCGCTGGGTGTAAATGCGTCTACGTAACGTAGCTATATTTTGCCTTTGTAGTTTACTGTACTATATACATACACTAGGGTGGGGAAGATGGAACACCTTTAGCACATAATATCCAAATATCCTGATCGCGTTTTAAATAATGAACCGTGGTCTATGGGAGTCGTAAGGATACGGTTTTATAATTATTTAAATATTTTGTTTACTAAGAAGTGCTGGGACGCGCAATAATAATGAAAAAGTGTCCCATCTTCCCCCACTTTACTATAGTAATATGACGCATTGTCGGTCGCTTTATTGTTTGTATAATATGACACCAATAAACAAATACATCAACGCAATATGTTTGTGTTGTAACCTTCGCCGTAAATCATGGACGTATCGCTGCGTCTGTATAATTATGGCAAGTTCTAGCATGAAATTCCAGTAAACAGCGACGGAAGCTCTAAACAACGGAATAATGGAAGGCTCTTGTTTTCACTTCACACGAAATTAGAAGGCTGATGTATAGCTTTAGGTAACGTTATACACGACATCGGTTTAAAAGTTTTGTAGACAGAAGAGCCGCAGTAATCTGTAACTTCTTTTGTGATGCTCCTACAGTCTAACTTTTATCTTTTCCCCAACTTTAGAGCACCGAGAGTCAGTTGTATGCTGCGCAACTTTCACGGAGACGAGTGGCTTTAGCTGGCAGAAGAAGGACGTCATAATCTTGCCGATGGATGTGGCGGTATACAGATATGGGCGGCGGTTTCACAATACAGAATGTCTGGATATTGTTGTCTTGGTGTCTTAAATACAAAGACCAAGAAAACGACAAATATTAGAGAGAGAATGGAATTCTGGGAATATGTTTATTTTGGCTTGTGTGCTTAGTACTCTTGAATTATAAGCCAGCTATAAAACGTATTGAAGCGAAGTAAAATTATAGTAACAATATTATTATTCATGCCCGTTCGTATTATATATTATAGAAAGTATAGGAGTTTGGTTTCAAGCTTTGGTTCTTAACAGCGAAGTTACAAGAAAACAGCTGAAGCGCCGAATCTGATTCCCGGGATTCGTTTTTGTAATCACCGCCGCCGTTTTATAGTTGCTACGTTAGTTAGTGATTGTAACTTAACCCTCGTGGATTTTGTTGAACGATACTGTTTGTGTCTAACTATCTTGTATTACAATTATCATGATTTTTAGGTTTAAAATTAGTTTGTCTTTAATAGGTGTAACTTGTTATTATGTTTTATTACAGTTACTGTATTAATCTTTACAGTTATAGTTAGTAAGTAAAGAAATAAGACGATTCCTGGATTTATACTTTGGATCATAAGATGTCCGATTAATGAGAATCTAACAAAAGATATTAAACGGGAGAAGCCGCAACATAAGTGATTATTAAGGTTGGTGCGACAATTCAATGGAATATTGTTCGTGTTTATATTTGGATGATAAAATATCGGTCAAACGTGCAATTTACGTCTCATTATTTAACGTTTGGTTCGGACGTTTGTAAAGAGATAGGAATGCGAGGAACCATGCGTTGTGTGCGTGGATAAGACATGGGTACTGTATGTAGAAGGTGAGAGAGTTGTTGGAATATGGGGGGTTTTACGCGCTTACGTGAGTATAAAGCTGGGTAGAAGTCAAATCCCTTTCATATGAAAATAGATAAACAGTTTATGAGATAATACGTATAAATACTATTTTCACTTTATACATTTTTTGTCCAGCATTTTATTTAATTTATTTGTTTTGTATTTATGTTTTTTACTTGACTGTGTTGTTAAGACTGTTGTTTTACCGCTACTTCCCATCTTTCCCTTTATACCGCAAGATTCGTTACCGTAACCGACGAGATAAGTCACGTTTACGCGTCATATAGTAGGGTGGGGTAAGATGGGATACTTATAGCGCATAATATCCCGTATTTACCAATTGCGTTCAACAATTAACAATTAGAGTCGCGAGAATGTACTGTTCTATAAATATTTGAATGTTCATTATTTTTAATAAAACGATAAAAAAGAATTTATTTCTCTTTAAAAAAAAACAATATTTAACATATGTTAGGTCGGGGTAAGATGACCCACGTTGTAATTCTCTTTTATCGTCCGCTTTGGTAGTAAACAAATTATACTTAAACAGGTGTGTTTCTATTAATCATTATATCTGCCTTAAAATGGTTTTAATGTGCATAACGTGGCGTAACGAAAACACGTAACGAATGATAACGGTACAGATGTTTTAACACAAAGAGGGCAAATCGAGGCTCGCGGTGTTTTCGAATAATAATTTGCGGGTCGACTAACCGGCACGTTACGTCACGGCTGTTACCATGCTAGGATAAACAATAATTCAAAATATTTGAAAGAAACTGAAGAATAAAACTCATAACAAATTTAGGACTTTATAATCTGTAGTGTATGTTCATAACATTATACTGTGGGGTAAGATGGGATACCGTTAGCATCTAAATCCCATGTTTACTAATTGTGTCTTTGAGCAATCGTGAGGAAACAGCTATACAAGTCTGTTTAATTTTCTGTGTTTATTACGGCATGGGGCGATAAAGGAGATTGGAAACAACAGCCGTCTTACCCCACCCTGTTATATATAGTAGGGTGGGGTAAAATGGGTTACCTTTAACACATAATATCTAAATAACATACAGCAGCATGCATTATAACTCGTAAGCTGGCATGAGTTGCATCACGCCCGTGTTAAAACGACTGTTGTTTTTCGGCCGCACGCGGAGATAGAGTAAGTTACATTCATTAAGTTAAATGTACTTTCTCATTATTTGCATAGGATCGTGTTTTCAACTGTTGTAATCTGCCAACTGCCGTCGTTTACAAGGTAATACAATGCCCTTTATAATGATTAAGTTGAGCCGACCAAACAGTGTCGGTAATTGTTTAGCTGGGTATAAAGGGACAGAGTTAATTGTTTAATTGGTAATTGTTTAGCTGGGTATAAAGGGACAGAGGGTATAAAGGGACAGAGGGGAAGGCTGGAGTTCACTATTTATTGGGTGAAACAGCCACGCTTTTTAATTGACGCGACCTTCCACATTTTTATTCATAAATAGCCTGTTTCAACGACTTTCGTTTTGCTTTTAATTCTCTTCGTTATTAGTTTTACGAAAGAATAAAAACAATTTATGTTAATTGGATAAAATATCCGTGATAGGCGTACATACAGTACTGTGAGAGTTGGCTTATGCACCAAGTTTGTGGATAATGGGCTAAAATACAGCGGGTTTTTCTTTTAGGAACCCAAATATTACTGAACCAGAAAATGTGGTTTGAAAAAGAAGTTTCTTAACCGTATTTTCTTTTTTTACTTTATGCGTGATTGCGCGCACAAAATTTTCAAAAATTTTCCATTGCAAGGCAAATGTCATCTCCTTATGTAATCCGATACTGCTGACTAAACAAACTTCGGGCTAATTTTTTCTCAAAGTTTGTTTCAACCAGACATATATGTAAAGAGAAGTTTTTAAAATCGGCATATGTGAAATAATTTTTTTCTTAAGTTTATAAAGTTATACGAAATTCAAATTATTTTTGCTGTTTTTTTAACTTTACTCTGAAACGGAGCTATTTATATACCTATGCAATATAGTTTAAACTAATCTAGCTATCTGTATACATAGTGTGTGAAAGGTCACTTACAACATAATTACCTTTATTAACATATGTCTTTATACAGGGAGAATGAGTCGCTCAATAATCATCATACTTGTTATGATAGATACTGTCAATACACAGTCGACACAAGGTACATATTTTGTTTCATAAACATTTCAAGTATAGTAGGGTAGAGGAAAATGGGACACATTTTCATTTTATTTATCGTCACATTTTGTAGTAAACAAAAAGCATTCAAAGATTTATAAAACCGTATCCTCACGACTCCCATAAAACGTTATTAATGGTTTGAAACCTAATCAGGATATTTGTATATTTTGTGTTAAAGGTGTCCCGTCTTTCACCAAAGTATTCCACATAAATGTAGCAACGCTTAAAGAGTATTTTAAAGTAAATATCCGTTCCACAGTTTCTTAACCTTTCATGGTTCACGGCTCCTTTAGTAGAAACTTAACACCCGTGGCCTCCCCTGCTCCATCAATAAAATAACTGATATTTGTTTTAATATTTACATCTGTTATTTTATTCACCACTTTGTAGCAGTCTAAACAAACAAGGCCATGTCTTTCCATTGCATCGCATAATCGTTAGTGGCTTTCTATACACAAGTTGGCAACCAGTATTAAAACTTGGTATGACAAAAATGCACTAGTGCGTTGCTAATTATAAGTGGGTCTAAACCATATATATCGAAAAGCATACGCTGCAATAAAGAAACTAATATTCCAAAAATATTTTTAAATGGGGAATTCTAAAATACTGCAATCTTAAACTAAAAATAATTGTTAAACTACTTAAGTTGGATTGAAAAGAAAAGCATTAACATGCAGCGGTAAAAGACCACACCAAAACCAACAATTATATTACACACATTTAAACATGTAGCTTAAAAATATTGTTATTGAAATAGAAACAACGACACAAGTAACAACTGATGCGTCGACAACTGCAGCAGAAACAACAACTAAAGTAACAACTGATGCGTCGACAACTACAGCAGAAACAACGACAGAAGTAACAACTGAGGCGTCGACAACTGCAGCAGAAACAACGACAGAAGTAACAACTGATGAGTCGACAACTGCAGCAGAAACAACAACAGAAGTAACAACTGAGGCGTCGACAACTGCAGCAGAAACAACGACAGAAGTAACAACTGATGAGTCGACAACTACAGCAGAAACAACGACAGAAGTAACAACTGAGGCGTCGACAACTGCAGCAGAAACAACGACAGAAGTAACAACTGATGCGTCGACAACTGCAGCAGAAACAACAACAGAAGTAACAACTGAGGCGTCGACAACTGCAGCAGAAACAACGACAGAAGTAACAACTGATGAGTCGACAACTGCAGCAGAAACAACAACAGAAGTAACAACTGAGGCGTCGACAACTGCAGCAGAAACAACGACAGAAGTAACAACCGATGAGTCGACAACTGCAGCAGAAACAACAACAGAAGTAACAACTGAGGCGTCGACAACTGCAGCAGAAACAACGACAGAAGTAACAACTGATGAGTCGACAACTACAGCAGAAACAACAACAGAAGTAACAACTGATGCGTCGACAACTGCAGCAGAAACAACGACAGAAGTAACAACTGATGCGTCGACAACTGCAGCAGAAACAACGACAGAAGTAACAACTGATGCGTCGACAACTGCAGCAGAAACAACGACAGAAGTAACAACTGATGAGTCGACAACTGCAGCAGAAACAACGACAGAAGTAACAACTGATGCGTCGACAACTACAGCAGAAACAACGACAGAAGTAACAACTGATGAGTCGACAACTACAGCAGAAACAACGACAGAAGTAACAACTGATGAGTCGACAACTACAGCAGAAACAACGACAGAAGTAACAACTGATGCGTCGACAACTACAGCAGAAACAACGACAGAAGTAACAACTGATGCGTCGACAACTGCAGCAGAAACAACGACAGAAGTAACAACTGATGCGTCGACAACTACAGCAGAAACAACGACAGAAGTAACAACTGATGCGTCGACAACTACAGCAGAAACAACGACAGAAGTAACAACTGATGCGTCGACAACTACAGCAGAAACAACGACAGAAGTAACAACTGATGCGTCGACAACTGCAGCAGAAACAACGACAGAAGTAACAACCGATGCGTCGACAACTGCAGCAGAAACAACGACAGAAGTAACAACCGATGCGTCGACAACTACAGCAGAAACAACGACAGAAGTAACAACTGATGCGTCGACAACTACAGCAGAAACAACGACAGAAGTAACAACTGATGCGTCGACAACTACAGCAGAAACAACGACAGAAGTAACAACCGATGCGTCGACAACTACAGCAGAAACAACGACAGAAGTAACAACTGATGCGTCGACAACTGCAGCAGAAACAACGACAGAAGTAACAACCGATGCGTCGACAACTACAGCAGAAACAACGACAGAAGTTACAACTGATGAGTCGACAACTACAGCAGAAACAACGACAGAAGTAACAACTGATGGGTCGACAACTGCAGCAGAAACAACGACAGAAGTAACAACTGATGCGTCGACAACTACAGCAGAAACAACGACAGAAGTAACAACTGATGCGTCGACAACTACAGCAGAAACAACGACAGAAGTAACAACTGATGCGTCGACAACTACAGCAGAAACAACGACAGAAGTAACAACTGATGCGTCGACAACTACAGCAGAAACAACGACAGAAGTAACAACTGATGCGTCGACAACTACAGCAGAAACAACGACAGAAGTAACAACTGATGCGTCGACAACTACAGCAGACAACGACAGAAGTAACAACCGATGCGTCGACAACTACAGCAGAAACAACGACAGAAGTAACAACTGATGCGTCGACAAGTGCAGCAGAAACAACGACAAAAGTAACAACTGATGCGTCGACAACTACAGCAGAAACAACGACAGAAGTAACAACCGATGCGTCGACAACTACAGCAGAAACAACGACAGAAGTAACAACTGATGCGTCGACAACTGCAGCAGAAACAACGACAGAAGTAACAACCGATGCGTCGACAACTACAGCAGAAACAACGACAGAAGTTACAACTGATGAGTCGACAACTACAGCAGAAACAACGACAGAAGTAACAACTGATGGGTCGACAACTGCAGCAGAAACAACGACAGAAGTAACAACTGATGCGTCGACAACTACAGCAGAAACAACGACAGAAGTAACAACTGATGCGTCGACAACTACAGCAGAAACAACGACAGAAGTAACAACTGATGCGTCGACAACTACAGCAGAAACAACGACAGAAGTAACAACTGATGGGTCGACAACTGCAGCAGAAACAACGACAGAAGTAAAAACTGATGCGTCGACAACTACAGAAGAAACAACGACAGAAGTAACAACTGATGCGTCGACAACTACAGCAGAAACAACGACAGAAGTAACAACTGATGAGTCGACAACTGCAGCAGAAACAACGACAGAAGTAACAACCGATGCGTCGACAACTACAGAAGAAACAACGACAGAAGTAACAACTGATGCGTCGACAACTACAGCAGAAACAACGACAGAAGTAACAACTGATGCGTCGACAACTGCAGCAGAAACAACGACAGAAGTAACAACCGATGCGTCGACAACTACAGCAGAAACAACGACAGAAGTAACAACCGATGCGTCGACAACTGCAGCAGAAAACGACAGAAGTAACAACTGATGCGTCGACAACTGCAGCAGAAACAACGACAGACGTAACAACTGATGCGTCGACAACTACAGCAGAAACAACGACAGAAGTAAACAACTGATGAGTCGACAACTGCAGCAGAAACAACGACAGAAGTAACAACTGATGCGTCGACAACTGCAGCAGAAACAACGACAGAAGTAACAACGATGCGTCGACAATTACAGCAGAAACAACGACAGAAGTAACAACTGATGCGTCGACAACTGCAGCAGAAACAACGACAGAAGTAACAACCGATGCGTCGACAACTACAGCAGAAACAACGACAGAAGTAACAACTGATGCGTCGACAACTACAGCAGAAACAACGACAGAAGTAACAACTGATGCGTCGACAACTACAGCAGAAACAACGACAGAAGTAACAACTGATGCGTCGACAACTACAGCAGAAACAACGACAGAAGTAACAACCGATGCGTCGACAACTACAGCAGAAACAACGACAGAAGTAACAACTGATGCGTCGACAAGTGCAGCAGAAACAACGACAAAAGTAACAACTGATGCGTCGACAACTACAGCAGAAACAACGACAGAAGTAACAACCGATGCGTCGACAACTACAGCAGAAACAACGACAGAAGTAACAACTGATGCGTCGACAACTGCAGCAGAAACAACGACAGAAGTAACAACCGATGCGTCGACAACTACAGCAGAAACAACGACAGAAGTTACAACTGATGAGTCGACAACTACAGCAGAAACAACGACAGAAGTAACAACTGATGGGTCGACAACTGCAGCAGAAACAACGACAGAAGTAACAACTGATGCGTCGACAACTACAGCAGAAACAACGACAGAAGTAACAACTGATGCGTCGACAACTACAGCAGAAACAACGACAGAAGTAACAACTGATGCGTCGACAACTACAGCAGAAACAACGACAGAAGTAACAACTGATGGGTCGACAACTGCAGCAGAAACAACGACAGAAGTAAAAACTGATGCGTCGACAACTACAGCAGAAACAACGACAGAAGTAACAACTGATGCGTCGACAACTACAGCAGAAACAACGACAGAAGTAACAACTGATGAGTCGACAACTGCAGCAGAAACAACGACAGAAGTAACAACCGATGCGTCGACAACTACAGAAGAAACAACGACAGAAGTAACAACTGATGCGTCGACAACTACAGCAGAAACAACGACAGAAGTAACAACTGATGCGTCGACAACTGCAGCAGAAACAACGACAGAAGTAACAACTGATGCGTCGACAACTACAGCAGAAACAACGACAGAAGTAACAACTGATGCGTCGACAACTGCAGCAGAAACAACGACAGAAGTAACAACTGATGCGTCGACAACTGCAGCAGAAACAACGACAGAAGTAACAACCGATGCGTCGACAACTGCAGCAGAAACAACGACAGAAGTAACAACTGATGCGTCGACAACTGCAGCAGAAACAACGACAGAAGTAACAACTGATGCGTCGACAACTACAGCAGAAACAACGACAGAAGTAACAACTGATGAGTCGACAACTGCAGCAGAAACAACGACAGAAGTAACAACTGATGCGTCGACAACTGCAGCAGAAACAACGACAGAAGTAACAACCGATGCGTCGACAACTACAGCAGAAACAACGACAGAAGTAACAACTGATGCGTCGACAACTGCAGCAGAAACAACGACAGAAGTAACAACTGATGCGTCGACAACTACAGCAGAAACAACGACAGAAGTAACAACTGATGAGTCGACAACTATAGCAGAAACAACGACAGAAGTAACAACTGATGCGTCGACAACTGCAGTAGAAACAACGACAGAAGTAACAACTGATGCGTCGACAACTACAGCAGAAACAACGACAGAAGTAACAACTGATGCGTCGACAACTGCAGCAGAAACAACGACAGAAGTAACAACTGATGCGTCGACAACTACAGCAGAAACAACGACAGAAGTAACAACTGATGCGTCGACAACTACAGCAGAAACAACGACAGAAGTAACAACTGATGCGTCGACAACTGCAGCAGAAACAACGACAGAAGTAACAACCGATGCGTCGACAACTACAGCAGAAACAACGACAGAAGTAACAACCGATGAGTCGACAACTACAGCAGAAACAACGACAGAAGTAACAACTGATGGGTCGACAACTGCAGCAGAAACAACGACAGAAGTAACAACTGATGCGTCGACAACTACAGCAGAAACAACGACAGAAGTAACAACTGATGCGTCGACAACTGCAGCAGAAACAACGACAGAAGTAACAACTGATGCGTCGACAACTGCAGCAGAAACAACGACAGAAGTAACAACTGATGCGTCGACAACTGCAGCAGAAACAACGACAGAAGTAACAACCGATGCGTCGACAACTACAGCAGAAACAACGACAGAAGTAACAACCGATGCGTCGACAACTACAGCGGAAACAACGACAGAAGTAACAACTGATGCATCGACAACTGCAGCAGAAACAACGACAGAAGTAACAACCGATGCGTCGACAACTACAGCAGAAACAACGACAGAAGTAACAACTGATGAGTCGACAACTGCAGCAGAAACAACGACAGAAGTAACAACTGATGCGTCGACAACTGCAGCAGAAACAACGACAGAAGTAACAACTGATGCGTCGACAACTACAGCAGAAACAACGACAGAAGTAACAACTGATGCGTCGACAACTACAGCAGAAACAACGACAGAAGTAACAACTGACGCGTTGACAACTACAGCAGAAACAACGACAGAAGTAACAACCGACGCGTCGACAACTACAGCAGAAACAACAACAGAAGTAACAACTGATGCGTCGACAACTACAGCAGAAACAACGACAGAAGTAACAACTGATGGGTCGACAACTGCAGCAGAAACAACGACAGAAGTAACAACTGATGCGTCGACAACTACAGCAGAAACAACAACAGAAGTAACAACTGATGCGTCGACAACTACAGCAGAAACAACGACAGAAGTAACAACTGATGAGTCGACAACTGCAGCAGAAACAACGACAGAAGTAACAACTGATGCGTCGACAACTGCAGCAGAAACAACGACAGAAGTAACAACCGATGCGTCGACAACTACAGCAGAAACAACGACAGAAGTAACAACTGATGCGTCGACAACTGCAGCAGAAACAACGACAGAAGTAACAACTGATGCGTCGACAACTACAGCAGAAACAACGACAGAAGTAACAACTGATGAGTCGACAACTACAGCAGAAACAACGACAGAAGTAACAACTGATGCGTCGACAACTGCAGCAGAAACAACGACAGAAGTAACAACTGATGCGTCGACAACTGCAGCAGAAACAACGACAGAAGTAACAACTGATGCGTCGACAACTGCAGCAGAAACAACGACAGAAGTAACAACTGATGCGTCGACAACTACAGCAGAAACAACGACAGAAGTAACAACTGATGCGTCGACAACTACAGCAGAAACAACGACAGAAGTAACAACTGATGCGTCGACAACTGTAGCAGAAACAACGACAGAAGTAACAACCGATGCGTCGACAACCACAGCAGAAACAACGACAGAAGTAACAACTGATGAGTCGACAACTACAGCAGAAACAACGACAGAAGTAACAACTGATGGTCGACAACTGCAGCAGAAACAACGACAGAAGTAACAACTGATGCGTCGACAACTACAGCAGAAACAACGACAGAAGTAACAACTGATGCGTCGACAACTGCAGCAGAAACAACGACAGAAGTAACAACTGATGCGTCGACAATTGCAGCAGAAACAACGACAGAAGTAACAACTGATGCGTCGACAACTACAGCAGAAACAACGACAGAAGTAACAACTGATGCGTCGACAACTGCAGCAGAAACAACGACAGAAGTAACAACTGATGCGTCGACAACTACAGCAGAAACAACGACAGAAGTAACAACTGATGCGTCGACAACTGCAGCAGAAACAACGACAGAAGTAACAACTGATGCGTCGACAACTTCAGCAGAAACAACGACAGAAGTAACAACTGATGCGTCGACAACTACAGCAGAAACAACGACAGAAGTAACAACTGATGCGTCGACAACTGCAGCAGAAACAACGACAGAAGTAACAACTGATGCGTCGACAACTACAGCAGAAACAACGACAGAAGTAACAACTGATGCGTCGACAACTGCAGCAGAAACAACGACAGAAGTAACAACTGACGCGTCGACAACTACAGCAGAAACAACGACAGAAGTAACAACTGATGCGTCGACAACTACAGCAGAAACAACGACAGAAGTAACAACTGATGGTCGACAACTGCAGCAGAAACAACGACAGAAGTAACAACCGATGCGTCGACAACTACAGCAGAAACAACGACAGAAGTAACAACTGATGAGTCGACAACTACAGCAGAAACAACGACAGAAGTAACAACTGATGGGTCGACAACTGCAGCAGAAACAACGACAGAAGTAACAACTGATGCGTCGACAACTACAGCAGAAACAACGACAGAAGTAACAACTGATGCGTCGACAACTGCAGCAGAAACAACGACAGAAGTAACAACTGATGCGTCGACAACTGCAGCAGAAACAACGACAGAAGTAACAACTGATGCGTCGACAACTACAGCAGAAACAACGACAGAAGTAACAACTGATGCGTCGACAACTGCAGCAGAAACAACGACAGAAGTAACAACTGATGCGTCGACAACTACAGCAGAAACAACGACAGAAGTAACAACTGATGCGTCGACAACTGCAGCAGAAACAACGACAGAAGTAACAACTGATGCGTCGACAACTGCAGCAGAAACAACGACAGAAGTAACAACTGATGCGTCGACAACTACAGCAGAAACAACGACAGAAGTAACAACTGATGCGTCGACAACTGCAGCAGAAACAACGACAGAAGTAACAACTGATGCGTCGACAACTGCAGCAGAAACAACGACAGAAGTAACAACTGATGCGTCGACAACTGCAGCAGAAACAACGACAGAAGTAACAACTGATGGGTCGACAACTGCAGCAGAAACAACGACAGAAGTAACAACTGATGCGTCGACAACTGCAGCAGAAACAACGACAGAAGTAACAACTGATGGGTCGACAACTACAGCAGAAACAACGACAGAAGTAACAACTGATGAGTCGACAACTGCAGCAGAAACAACGACAGAAGTAACAACTGATGAGTCGACAACTGCAGCAGAAACAACAACAGAAGTAACAACTGATGAGTCGACAACTGCAGCAGAAACAACACAGAAGTAACAACTGATGAGTCGACAACTGCAGCAGAAACAACGACAGAAGTAACAACTGATGAGTCGACAACTGCAGCAGAAACAACGACAGAAGTAACAACTGATGCGTCGACAACTACAGCAGAAACAACGACAGAAGTAACAACTGATGAGTCGACAACTGCAGCAGAAACAACAACAGAAGTAACAACTGATGAGTCGACAACTGCAGCAGAAACAACGACAGAAGTAACAACTGATGAGTCGACAACTGCAGCAGAAACAACGACAGAAGTAACAACTGATGCGTCGACAACTGCAGCAGAAACAACGACAGAAGTAACAACTGATGCGTCGACAACTACAGCAGAAACAACGACAGAAGTAACAACTGATGCGTCGACAACTGCAGCAGAAACAACGACAGAAGTAACAACTGATGCGTCGACAACTACAGCAGAAACAACGACAGAAGTAACAACTGATGCGTCGACAACTGCAGCAGAAACAAAGACAGAAGTAACAACCGATGCGTCGACAACTGCAGCAGAAACAACAACAGAAGTAACAACTGATGAGTCGACAACTGCAGCAGAAACAACGACAGAAGTAACAACTGATGAGTCGACAACTGCAGCAGAAACAACAACAGAAGTAACAACTGATGAGTCGACAACTGCAGCAGAAACAACAACAGAAGTAACAACTGATGAGTCGACAACTGCAGCAGAAACAACAACAGAAGTAACAACTGATGAGTCGACAACTACAGCAGAAACAACACAGAAGTAACAACTGATGAGTCGACAACTGCAGCAGAAACAACACAGAAGTAACAACTGATGAGTCGACAACTGCAGCAGAAACAACAACAGAAGTAACAACTGATGAGTCGACAACTGCAGCAGAAACAACAACAGAAGTAACAACTGATGAGTCGACAACTGCAGCAGAAACAACCACAGAAGTAACAACTGATGAGTCGACAACTGCAGCAGAAACAACGACAGAAGTAACAACTGATGAGTCGACAACTGCAGCAGAAACAACGACAGAAGTAACAACTGATGAGTCGACAACTACAGCAGAAACAACGACAGAAGTAACAACTGATGCGTCGACAACTGCAGCAGAAACAACAACAGAAGTAACAACTGATGAGTCGACAACTGCAGCAGAAACAACAACAGAAGTAACAACTGATGGGTCGACAACTGCAGCAGAAACAACGACAGAAGTAACAACTGATGCGTCGACAACTGCAGCAGAAACAACGACAGAAGTAACAACTGATGAGTCGACAACTGCAGCAGAAACAACGACAGAAGTAACAACTGATGAGTCGACAACTACAGCAGAAACAACGACAGAAGTAACAACTGATGCGTCGACAACTGCAGCAGAAACAACAACAGAAGTAACAACTGATGAGTCGACAACTGCAGCAGAAACAACAACAGAAGTAACAACTGATGGGTCGACAACTGCAGCAGAAACAACGACACAAGTAACAACTGATGCGTCGACAACTGCAGCAGAAACAACAACTAAAGTAACAACTGATGCGTCGACAACTACAGCAGAAACAACGACAGAAGTAACAACTGATGAGTCGACAACTGCAGCAGAAACAACGACAGAAGTAACAACTGATGAGTCGACAACTGCAGCAGAAACAACAACAGAAGTAACAACTGAGGCGTCGACAACTGCAGCAGAAACAACGACAGAAGTAACAACTGATGAGTCGACAACTGCAGCAGAAACAACGACAGAAGTAACAACTGATGGCGTCGACAACTGCAGCAGAAACAACGACAGAAGTAACAACTGATGCGTCGACAACTGCAGCAGAAACAACGACAGAAGTAACAACTGAGGCGTCGACAACTGCAGCAGAAACAACGACAGAAGTAACAACTGATGAGTCGACAACTGCAGCAGAAACAACAACAGAAGTAACAACTGAGGCGTCGACAACTGCAGCAGAAACAACGACAGAAGTAACAACTGATGAGTCGACAACTGCAGCAGAAACAACACAGAAGTAACAACTGAGGCGTCGACAACTGCAGCAGAAACAACGACAGAAGTAACAACTGATGAGTCGACAACTACAGCAGAAACAACACAGAAGTAACAACTGATGCGTCGACAACTGCAGCAGAAACAACGACAGAAGTAACAACTGATGCGTCGACAACTGCAGCAGAAACAACGACAGAAGTAACAACTGATGCGTCGACAACTGCAGCAGAAACAACGACAGAAGTAACAACTGATGAGTCGACAACTGCAGCAGAAACAACGACAGAAGTAACAACTGATGCGTCGACAACTACAGCAGAAACAACGACAGAAGTAACAACTGATGAGTCGACAACTGCAGCAGAAACAACGACAGAAGTAACAACTGATGAGTCGACAACTACAGCAGAAACAACGACAGAAGTAACAACTGATGCGTCGACAACTACAGCAGAAACAACGACAGAAGTAACAACTGATGCGTCGACAACTGCAGCAGAAACAACGACAGAAGTAACAACTGATGCGTCGACAACTACAGCAGAAACAACGACAGAAGTAACAACTGATGCGTCGACAACTACAGCAGAAACAACGACAGAAGTAACAACTGATGCGTCGACAACTACAGCAGAAACAACGACAGAAGTAACAACTGATGCGTCGACAACTGCAGCAGAAACAACGACAGAAGTAACAACTGATGCGTCGACAACTGCAGCAGAAACAACGACAGAAGTAACAACCGATGCGTCGACAACTACAGCAGAAACAACGACAGAAGTAACAACTGATGCGTCGACAACTACAGCAGAAACAACGACAGAAGTAACAACTGATGCGTCGACAACTACAGCAGAAACAACGACAGAAGTAACAACTGATGCGTCGACAACTACAGCAGAAACAACGACAGAAGTAACAACTGATGCGTCGACAACTGCAGCAGAAACAACGACAGAAGTAACAACTGATGCGTCGACAACTGCAGCAGAAACAACGACAGAAGTAACAACTGATGAGTCGACAACTACAGCAGAAACAACGACAGAAGTAACAACTGATGGTCGACAACTGCAGCAGAAACAACGACAGAAGTAACAACTGATGCGTCGACAACTACAGCAGAAACAACGACAGAAGTAACAACTGATGCGTCGACAACTACAGCAGAAACAACGACAGAAGTAACAACTGATGCGTCGACAACTACAGCAGAAACAACGACAGAAGTAACAACTGATGCGTCGACAACTACAGCAGAAACAACGACAGAAGTAACAACTGATGCGTCGACAACTGCAGCAGAAACAACGACAGAAGTAACAACTGATGCGTCGACAACTACAGCAGAAACAACGACAGAAGTAACAACTGATGAGTCGACAACTACAGCAGAAACAACGACAGAAGTAACAACTGATGCGTCGACAACTGCAGCAGAAACAACGACAAAGTAACAACTGATGCGTCGACAACTACAGCAGAAACAACGACAGAAGTAACAACTGATGAGTCGACAACTACAGCAGAAACAACGACAGAAGTAACAACTGATGCGTCGACAACTGCAGCAGAAACAACGACAGAAGTAACAACTGATGAGTCGACAACTACAGCAGAAACAACGACAGAAGTAACAACTGATGAGTCGACAACTACAGCAGAAACAACGACAGAAGTAACAACTGATGGTCGACAACTGCAGCAGAAACAACGACAGAAGTAACAACTGATGCGTCGACAACTGCAGCAGAAACAACGACAGAAGTAACAACTGATGCGTCGACAACTACAGCAGAAACAACGACAGAAGTAACAACTGATGCGTCGACAACTACAGCAGAAACAACGACAGAAGTAACAACTGATGGTCGACAACTGCAGCAGAAACAACGACAGAAGTAAAACTGATGCGTCGACAACTACAGAAGAAACAACGACAGAAGTAACAACTGATGCGTCGACAACACAGCAGAAACAACGACAGAAGTAAAACTGATGCGTCGACAACTACAGCAGAAACACAGAAGTAACAACTGATGCGTCGACAACTACAGCAGAAACAACGACAGAAGTAACAACTGATGCGTCGACAACTGCAGCAGAAACAACGACAGAAGTAACAACTGATGCGTCGACAACTACAGCAGAAACAACGACAGAAGTAACAACTGATGCGTCGACAACTACAGCAGAAACAACGACAGAAGTAACAACTGATGCGTCGACAACTGCAGCAGAAACAACGACAGAAGTAACAACTGATGCGTCGACAACTACAGCAGAAACAACGACAGAAGTAACAACTGATGCGTCGACAACTGCAGCAGAAACAACGACAGAAGTAACAACTGATGCGTCGACAA